>NW_022900932.1:529771-540719 GCF_012274545.1 Fukomys damarensis
ATGGAGTTCCCTTTCGATGTGGACGCGCTGCTCCCGGAGCGGATCACGGTGCTGGACCAGCACCTGCGGCCCCCGGCCCGCCGACCCGGAACCACAACGCCGGCCCGGTGACACCTCAATCCCTCCCCGTGGCCCTTCTTTCCCCGTTCCTCTCCAAACCCGGTCCAGGCACCACGCCCCCTTCTTTCTGGCTGGTGGCCACTCCTTCTGATGTCCTGGCCTAGCCCTTTAACCCTGAGCCCGGTGACATGGATCAGTACTTGGATTTGTGACTTCACCCCTTAGCGGTCCCAACCACAGGCCATGGTTGATCCCGCCTTCCTGCTTCCCACAGTAATCTTAAGGGAGGAAGGAGTACCACCTGGAAAGATGTGACACAAGTCTGGGTTCCAAAAGGGTGGAGTGGGGAGCCAGGTTGGGAAATTCCAGGCAAAGGAAGGCAAGCTGAAAGTCTGAACCTGGCTGGAGTTGGGGCTTGAGTTCCCGGGATCCTGCACCTCAGTATCTGACTATGTCTGCTTCCTCCCTACAGTGTTGACCTGCAGCAGCAAATTATGACCATTGTCGATGAACTGGGCAAGGCTTCTGCCAAGGTATGGGGACTCTGGGTGGCATCCAAGAGGGACTGGAAGGGAAGCCTGGGTCCTTTGGAAGGGGCTTGTGGAAAGTCTGCCTTCTTCTTTTCCACAGGCCCAGCATCTTTCTGCTCCAATTACTAGTGCATCGAGGATGCAGAGTAACCGCCATGTTATCTATGTGCTCAAAGACACTTTGGCCCGTCCGTGAGTGCCACATGCACCTTTATCCCATTCTTAACTCCCTGCTCCCTCAGCCCTTCCCCCTTGTTTGACTCTACCTCCACCAGAGGGCTGCCACTGGCTTGTTCATTGTTGTCCTCATTCTACAGGGCTGGGAAAGGAGCCATTATTGGCTTCCTCAAAGTTGGATACAAGAAGCTCTTTGTACTGGTGAGTTATTGGAAACCGGGGCACTGAAGGCCTTGGTTCCAAAGACTAAGTAAGAGTGCTGGAGGCTGAAAGGTGACAAAGGTGCCTGGCTCTCTAAAGATAGTTATTGTTCTTTTCCCCTTAGGATGACCGTGAGGCTCACAATGAGGTAGAACCACTTTGTATCCTGGACTTTTACATTCACGAGTCACTGCAACGTCATGGCCATGGCCGAGAACTCTTCCAGTATATGTTGCAGGTACCACAGGCTCTACTCATTCATCCAAAATAAAGATCCTGGGCTGGGGATTTAGCTCAGTGGTTCCGGAGCCTGACTCGCAAGCGCAATGGACCCGAGTTTGATCCCCAGTACAAAAAAAAAAAAAAAAAAAAAAAAATCCTCTGCCCTAAGCCCTTCCAGAGGCCCTGCCGCACCACCTCCCACAGTGTTCCCATGGCCTCCTGCTGTCTCCTTCCCAGCTTCTGGCTGTGGGCATGCTTTCCCCAAACCTCCTCCTACCCTGAGTCTCCTGTTTCCTGTAGAAGGAACGGGTTGAACCACACCAGCTGGCCATTGACCGACCCTCACAGAAGCTGCTGAAGTTCCTGAATAAGCACTACAACCTGGAGACCACAGTCCCACAGGTCAGAATCTTGGCAGTAGACCCCACTGCTTATTCCCATTGGGGAGAAGTGGCTCCTTCCAAGGTCTCCTTATTCCCTGTGGTATGGAGCTAAGCCCTTTGTTTCTTTAAAAAAATTTTTTGTTTGTTTGTTACCGGGGATCAAACTTAGGACCTTCCACTTGCAAGGCAGCTGCGGTGCCACTGAACTAAATCCCTAGCCCAGGAGCTTTTTCCTTTGGTGCCATTACTTGTGCACAGCCATTTCACCTCCGTGGGTTGTTTCTTATACCTCATTTTCACCCACAGTGTATCTCTTTGGTTTTGCACAGCCCAGCATTTATTGAAGGTTCAGAATAATATAAATTCCTTGTCCTCAGGGCGCTTTGGTGCAACATGAGGAAGGTGATCTTGTTTATAAGTACAGTCATGTGTTGTTAATGCTATGCACTCATTCAGCAAATATTTACAGAGCACCTGACATTGTTGTGGACAGTAGGGATGCTTGACTCAATGAAACAGAGTCACCCTTGCGGATCTTATAGTCTAGCTGTTTACATAAACGAGTAAAGTATATGCTGTGGTTCCTGATATGCACTCTGGAAAATGAAAGCAAGTAAGGAGCCTTGGGAGTGCCAGGGTGGGGATATGAGCGGGTGGGATCGGACCGCAAGGTCACGTGGGGCTTTCAGAGAAGGCCTCACTGAGGGTATCACTGAGCAGCAGCTCAGGAAAGGGGCTCAGGGCTGGAGGTGCAGCTCAGCGGCGGAGTGTTCGGCTAGCGTGGATGAAGCCTGGATCTAACCCTCAGCACCAAAGAAGAGGGACAGCATCTCGGACAGAGGAGCAGCCACTGAGAAGGCCCTTAGGCTGGGCTGTTTCCATCTGGAAGAGCAGCTTGGGGAAGGACGGGTGCTGAGAACTAAGAATGGAGGGCGGGTGACGTCCAGGCCCTGATGTGTTCCTGCAAAGACTTCAGCATTTACTCAGTGAAAAACAGGGCCGGTCTGGCTGTGACCCTGTTGTGCGTAACAAGTTCATTTTGGCTCCTGTGTGAAGAACACGCAGTGCAGACATGGGGTAGGCTGCTGGGCTCCCCCTGAAGAGTCCCGAGGGCAAGGACTGGGGCAGAGATTTCAGCGTACGTGTGGCACTGAAGCAACAGGTCAGGATGAGGTAACCAAAGGATAAGGAGGGGCTGAGATGTGGTCTAAGGACTTGAGCCCCTGGGGACTGTTTACAAAGACACGGAGGACAGGAATGACCAGAAGGCAGGACCTTAGTGTAGCAAGGAGACGCTAGTGTTGGAGATAAAAACTTACGAGAGGTGACCTGGGAGGCCAGTGAAGCTTCCAGAAGGAAAGCATGGCTCGGTCAGATGCTGCTGCTCAGTAAGCACAGAGGTCTGCGAGGTGACTGCCGGACTCAGCTGTCCGGGACCCCTGTTGGTCCTGATGAGCTTCTCCGATGCAGCGGTAGAGGGAGCCTGGACGGAGCCTGGACCGGAGGGTAGAGGGGTCAAGCAGCTGGGAGCTGGAAACAGCCGTCGGCCCGTGTCAGGGCAGGAGGTGTGGCTCGGGAGAAGAGCACTTGACTGCACACAGCTCTGGTTCCTGTTGAGCCATGCAAATCAGTAAATAAACCCCACTTCACGGGAACAAGAAAGTACAGTGACAGCTAGAGGAGGAGGTGGATCAAGAAAGGGTTAGTTCTTTGTGGGCGGAAGACCAGTGGGGATGATTCTAGAGGGGAGGGGAGGGGAGGTAAGAATGAAGACGTGTATCACCAGCTACCCACGATGAAGACAATCATTAGGTGCTGCAAATGTGGACTAGTAAAACTTTTTTAAAAATCTGTCAAAGAATGAGTCCAAAAATACAAAACAAAAATTAATCTGTAGAGAGAAAATTCGATGATGTAAGGGTGGGCATGGTGGTGATGCCTGTCATCCCAGCACTTGTGAGACTAAGGCAGGAGGATTGCCGTGAGTTCAAGGCCAGCCTGAACTACATAGTGAGACCGTTTCAGAAAAAAGAAAGTCACCATTCCCCTTCACCCAGTTTCTGGAAGGGATCCATCTGCTGGCATTTGGATTTCCTTATCTTGAACATTTCACATACATAGTATCGTGTAGTACGTGAGTCTGGTTTCCTGCACTTGGCATGTTTCGAGTTCATGAGGAAGGGATTTGGCTCAGTGACACTGTGCCTGCCTCGCAAGCACAGGGTCCTGATGGTTCATACTGGAGCATGTGGCAGCACCTCATTCCTTTTCAGGACCCGATACGATTTCCTTATATGGACATTTGGTTTGGTTCGATTTGTACCTGGGATCGAACTCAGGACCGTGCGTTTGTGAGGCAGGTGTGGTACCATTGAGCTAAATCCCCAGCCTTGATTCTGTTCGGCTTTGTGGGGGACTGAGCTGTTGGTCTTCAGTAGCTGCATCACCTTACATCCTCACCAGCACTGTCGCATGCCAGTTCCTCCACCTTTTTGCCAACATTGGTTAGCCCTCTTCCCCTTCTAAGCAGTAGCCATCCTCATGAGTATGAGGTGCTATCTTTTGTAGTTTTGATTGACATTTCCCTAAAGACTAATGGTACAGAGCATTTTTAGCATCTTTTTTATGGGCTTATTGGCTGTTTATATATTTTCTTTGGATCTTGTGTGGAGAAATGTTTTTTGCCCATTTTAAAATTGTGTTACTGGGCTGAGGATTTAGCTCAGTGGTTCTGCCGCCTGCCTCACAAGCACAAGGACCCAAGTTTAATCCCTGGTACCAAAAATAAATAAATAAAATTGTAGTATCTGTTTAAATTGTAAGAGTTATTTATATATTCTACGTAGTCTAGATGTAACACCCTTATTCATATATAGTTTGTGACCATTTTCTGTCATTCTATGGGGTTTGTTTTGCTTTTTCAGTAGTAGCAATTGAACCCAGAGCCTTCTCACTGAGTTACATCTCCAGCCATTTCTCATAGTTTGTTTTGAAACGGGCTCACTAAGTTGCCCAGAACTTGTGATTTTCCTGCCACAGCCCTCCTCAGGCCTGCCTGCCCACCTGCCTTCCTTGATTCTTTCTTGTACTGGGCATCGAACTCGGCACCTTGTGCTTGTGAGCAGGTGGTGGCACCACTGAGCTAAATCCCTGGCCGCAAGCCACTTTCATTTTCAGTTTTGAGACAGGATCTTGTTAAATTGCCCAGGGCGGGCCTTGAACTGGCAGTCCTTCTGCCTGAGCCTCCCTGATAGCTGGGTCACTTTTCCTTGATTGTTTGTTGTTGTTGTTGTTGTTGGTACCAGGGATCAAAACTGGGCCCTTGCACTTCTGAGGCAGGTGGCAGAACCACTGACCAAATCCCCGGCCTTCCTTGGTAGTGTTTGAAGCATAAAAGTTTTACTTTTGTTAGTTTTAAGTTTTGATGAAGTCCAATTTATCTGTTTTTCTTCGCTTACTCTGCTTTTGGTGTCGTACTTAAACATTTGCTTGGGGCTGGAGGTGTAGCTCAGTGGTAGTGTGTGACCAGCATGTGCAAGGCCCTGTGTTTCATCCGCAGCGCTGGAAAAAGGAAAGGAGTCCTTGGCTGTGTACCTGAATTTGAGGAGAAACTTGTTGGGTTTGGGTCTGTCACAGGCTTTGTCCCTTCAGCCGTGGTTTCTGTGGCACAGGTTCCGTGCTCAGGTAAGTAAGTACCAAGTGGGTGAGTGCCCAACTCTGTCTCATCTGCTGCTGCTTCTAGGTGAACAACTTTGTGATCTTCGAAGGCTTCTTTGCGCATCAGCACCGTAAGTCTTGCCCCCACGTTGGTCCTGCCGCTGGGTGAGGGAAGGACAGAGTGGGCTGCTGCCCTGCGGCCCCCACTGAGGGGCACACGCTTCCTTCCTCACAGGGCCCCCCGCTCCCTCCCTGAGGGCCACGCGACTCTCTCGTGCTGCCGCGGCAGACCCCACGCCCACTGGTAACCCCTGCTTTGACGGGGTGGGACTCTGTGCAAGGGCCCGGGGAACTGCGGTCTTGGGCAGCTCTGGAAGCCTCTGAAGCAGCCTGGGTCTCCAGCACTCATCCTTTTTGCCTTTGCCCTCACAGGAGCTCAGTGCATTTTAGGTTGTTTTTTTTTCCTTTGGTGCTAGGGATTGAACCCCGGACCTCATGAATGCTAAGCATGAGCTCTGCCACTGAGCTGTAGCTCCAGCCCCACACATGGTGAGATTTTTAACAGGCAGACTCATTCAGACTTTGCAGACAGTTGATACCAGTGAGCCTCCTGTTGGATCAGATCTGGCAAAAGCGACCAGACTTGGGCCGGAGATTTAGCCCAGTAGTGCTGCCGCCTGCCTCGCAAGCGCAAGGATCTGAGTTCAATCCTCCGTACCAAAAAAAGAGGCCAGACTCACCCTCCTTTGTAAACTTCTCAAGTCTGAGGCTGAGGCTTTAGCTCAGAGGTTCCACCGCCTGCACCCTGAGTTCATTCCATGGTACCAGGGGAAAAAAAAACCAAACCCCAAAAAACTCCTTAGGTCTGGCAGGACAGGCAAGTGCAGACAGCCTTCCACTTCAGGCCTTAGGAGACTGACACGGATGGCCCAGACGTAAACATTAAGCTTAGAAAGTAATGTTCAACGTTTCTGAATCAGAAAGTTGGCCTGGAGAAACCCAAGCTACAATGCTGCTGCATTTATGTCGCATTCCTGTAGACACGCGCTATCCCTGCTGCAGCTCTTGCTTCCCCTCGAGAGCCCCCCGCCGCCCCCAGGGCAGTCTGCACCTGTCCCTGGCCTCTGCTCTGCCCGCGGTGCTGAGGCCAGGCCTCATAGCCTTGCTGTGCTTTGGCTTCCACCTCCAGCTGGCGGGTTGTGAGCCCCAGGGACAGGGGACACATCCGCGGTCAGGATAAAGCTTGAGTGGGCTCCCGAAGACGGAGAACCCTTCAGAGGAAGGGAGGCAGAGCTTTGGCCACTTGGTCCACAAGTCCTTTTCAGATGCCCACATTTTCTCATCTTAAAGAAAACCTTATAAAACTTCAATTTCTCTCCATCATTTTGCATAGGAAGGAGAGCTCTTGCCCCACCCTCCCCTTCCCCGGCCTCTCCAGAGCAATTCCCAGTTACCCAAGGGCTTTATCCGTCTCATCTGGCCCAGCTGGGACCGTCCCCCTGCCCTGGCACCCCCGGGGGCCTACCAGCACCCACGGGTAGCAAGAACTCGCTCCCTTCACTTGCCTTCTCCCACACCTCCCAGGCCCCGCTCTGCCCTGGGCTCTTTTTCCCTTGATCCCATGTGGCCTACTCCTTCTGGCTCCCCCTGAAGGGCTGCAGCAGCCCCCAGATTCTGTGTGTGCCGGCTTCGGGATCGTTCAGAAGTGACATTGGTGTCAGCGAGCAGAGGTCTGGGGCAGTGGCAGGGAGGGTGCAGTGTGCATTTCCTAATGCCTCCCTCTCCTGTGTCCCCTCCGCCCCCAGCTCCAGCAAGGAAGCTGCCACCCAAGAGGGCAGAGGGAGACATTAAGCCATACTCCTCCAGTGACCGAGAATGTAAGAGGGCTGGGGCCGGGTGGCTGGGTCCTGGGCCGCATTAGCCATTGTGACGTTCTCCTTTTCCTCCTCTTGCTGTTTTCCCTCCCCCTCCCCAGTTCTGAAGGTAGCCGTGGAGCCTCCGTGGCCCCTAAACAGGGCTCCGCGCCGCACCACCCCTCCAGCCCACCCGCCCCCTCGCTCCAGCAGCCTGGGAAACTCGCCAGAACGGGGGCCTCTCCGCCCCTTTGTGCCAGAGCAGGAGCTGCTGCGCTCCCTGCGCCTCTGCCCTCCACACCCCACTGCCCGCCTTCTGCTGGCCACCGACCCTGGAGGCAGCCCGGCGCAGCGTCGCCGGACCAGGTAATGGGAATCCTAACTTGGTTGTGGTGGTGCATGCCTCTCGTCTTGACACTGGAGGCTAAGGCAAGAGGATCAAGCCCAGCTAGAGCAACTTAGCAGGATCCTGTCTCAAAATTCAGAATATTTTCGTTTTAAAAAAAGGCTGGGGGTGTGTAGCTCAGTGCAAAGGCCCTGAATTCAATCCCCATTACCTACCCCCCATAAAAGGGGGTTAGAAATGGCAGAGTAATTAGAATTTGTCAGAGATGTGAAACGGATAGTCTCAAAATCTTTCAAGAAAAATATATTGAAGTGTATTTGAAGTGGTTTGATTTTTGTTTGGGTATTCTGGTACTGGGGATCAAACTCAGGACCTTTGTGCTTGTGAGGCAGGCAGTGGCATCACTGAGCTAAAACCCCGGTTCCTAAAGTTTGATAGAAAGAGCAAAGAGCAAAATAAGGCTTTAAATGTGGCGTAGTTGCCTTGTTTTGTATGCAGGGGAGGGAAGAACTTGGAAATCTGGCAGGGAGGAGCTGAACCTTCTGTGACTGGGAATCTTAGTATAACACTTGCTGGGGACAGGCAGCATCTCCTGCAGATTGGGGCCCTGGGTCCCAGAGTCAGTGCCGTAGATGCCAGGAGCGCATCCCAGCAGGCAGGGGGTGGACATCTCTTTTGTTTCTCGCCCTGGCTTCCTCTTCACCTCTGACTTCTGTTTTTCTCTCTCCCCCGTCTTCCCTCTCCCTCCTGTCCAATACATCCTCCCAGCTCCCTTCCCCGCTCTGAGGAGAGTCGATACTAAGAGCTGCCCCCTTCCTCCCTGGGAGACCGGAGCAGGCAGAGACCCCTGTCCCTGAGCAGCTCAGACCCTGCTTCCGTTGCATCCTCCAAACCCAGTGGACCATCAGAGCCCTAGGATTTCCTCTTCTTCTCTCAGACAACTGGGTTGTCAGGGTCCAAATGGCCTAATACTTTGTAGCTTTCCTTAACCACAGAAGGAACCCCTGTTGCCCCAGACTGGGCTCTGCTCTCCCTGTGCTGGGTTGCTCAGACCACGTAGAGAAGCACAGTCTTGCTCACCCATCAGACTAGACCACATGGAAGATGGAGGCCTCCCCCTAAAAGGTTAGGGGTCCTGTCCTTGGAAAGGTCCCATATAATTCTCTGTTCTGCCAACTGGTGCGTGAGCTCTGCTCCAGAGCAGCCCAGCTAGGAAGGAAGTGGTTCCCCGGTGGGGTCTGCTCAGTGTTGCCAAACCGTTCGTTCCGCCATGTTGTGTGTGTGAGGGAGCTCCCAAACTCATGCTGCTCTGGGGGTCTTTAAAGGAGATCCACTGACACTACCACTTCTCCCAGATCTCTCCGAAGGAGTTTACTTTTTGGCAGTGGATCCCAGCAAATACCTGGGATCACTCTCAGCCATGTCTGAAGTTTCGTTAGACCCATTCCTCCCTGTTAGCGACGCTCATTCCGTCTGGTGAGACGTCTTGAGATGGGGTGGGGACTGCTCTTCCCCTGCCTCCCACTCTTCCCTCCATAGCAAGAGCCTCCTGCCCGGACCCGTGCCCGGGGTCCAGACTGACCTCTCGGTCCCTGCCCTCCGAGTGTGTAGACAGGTACTCCCGCGCGTTCCCTGTGTCCTTGGGAGCAGGATCTCCCTCTCCCCCACTTCCTCCTCCCTTTTCTTCTCCCCCTTACTGTTGTCTGAATAAAGTGAACTTTTTGTGTTTTCTAAACTGACATTTTCAATGGAAAAAAAGAACCACACACACAAAAACCAGTATAAAGTGTCAGCCTCATTTGTGCGTCATACCTTATTTTCCTGGGAGCTCAGGATCTCAGCCGCTCTCCATTTCTGAGACCTACAGATCTTCCTCCAAGGGAGCTCAGAGCTCCCTTCCAAGATCTGCTGGGTCCCCTCCCAGTGCTCCTGTGGGTCTCTCCCTTCCTCCGAAGGCTTCAGACCAAGTCCCTGTCCCCCAGCAATCTCCAGTTCTTCCCTAGGGACTCGCCTTCACCCCGGCCAGCGCTTGAGATGTCATTTACCAGCAGCACCTTGGGATCCACTAATTACCTTCCTGGGTTCCTCTCCCATGCTGTGATTTCCTGATTGAACCTCTGCCCCGCTAACCCTGAGGACCTCTCGGGATGAGCCCTAACCTCCACTGAGGGGCCAACACGGTCTGTTACTCTACTCCATAGGCTCCTTTTGCTCTGCAGTTTGGTCTTGTCACTCCGTATTTCTCTCTGATCCAGGTATTATATTTAAACATCAAAGTACCTGCTCCAACAAATTATTTTTTTGCCTATGTAAGTCTTTTTGTGACATGATCTGAACCTCATTTAGTCATATATTTAACACATTACCCCAGCTGGAAAGGATAAAGCAATAAATCAGAACCATCACAGAACATCCTGGGGCATAAAGTGCACGCCAACCCCTTTTCTGGGGCGTGGCTTAGGTCAGACCCCCTTGGGGA
Source organism: Fukomys damarensis (assembly GCF_012274545.1). Classification (NCBI taxonomy): domain Eukaryota; kingdom Metazoa; phylum Chordata; class Mammalia; order Rodentia; family Bathyergidae; genus Fukomys; species Fukomys damarensis. The sequence goes on from NW_022900932.1 coordinate 539,680, forward strand.
CGATAGTCGCGCCCTCCGGGTTTTGTTCCTGCGCTGTTCCTCACCCTCCCTCCGATCACTCCGGGCCCCCGCCCCTGTCCCGTGGTCCCGCCCCATCATCGCCCTTTCTCCCGCAGGGAAACTCCCCCAGGGCTGGTCGCCCAAAGCTGCAGCTACAGCCGCCACGGGGGGGCTGAATCCCGCGTCCCCCGGTGCAGGTGAGTATTCACCCTCACCCCCGAGCCGGCCACACCCACTGCGGACTCGGCCTGCCCACGCGACGCCTGCTGTCTCCGCGGGCAACCAGGGCTCAAAGCAGGGGGGCCGGGCGCAGAGTGGGTGAGCCCTGCAGCCTCCCCGCACACCTCCACCTTCGGACCCCTTTCCTAACCCGCGTTCCGAAACCGCTCTGCGCACAGTGCGGCGGGCTAGGGCCGCACACTTCCTCCGCCCGCGCGGCCGGCAGGCTCAGCCCTAGCGCTTCCCTCCGCGTTCGCGGGAGGGTTTTGAGCCTGGACTTGGTGCGAGCGCCCCCGTGGCCCGCCTCACCCGCGGCACCAGGCCGGCTGTCGGCAGGTTTTATCAGCTGCAAGTTTGTGTCTCTTCTTTTAACCAGGGCAATAAAAGTATTTATTTTTATCAAGAGAACTACTGGAAAATCAGATTCGTTATTTCAACATCGCGTCCCTTATTTCCCCCCCTTCAGCCGCATCTTCCTTAGCTTATGCGCGAGCGCCACAGGTGCGCCGCGGCTGGGGCTGCTAAGTTACTGCGCAAGCGCCCTGAGGAAGCCTCCGGTCGGGCGAGTGCAGGCGCAGGCGCAGGCGCACTCTCGACGCCCCTGGCGCCTCAGCGAAAATCAGATTCGTTATTTCAACATCGCGTCCCTTATTTCCCCCCCTTCAGCCGCATCTTCCTTAGCTTATGCGCGAGCGCCACAGGTGCGCCGCGGCTGGGGCTGCTAAGTTACTGCGCAAGCGCCCTGAGGAAGCCTCCGGTCGGGCGAGTGCAGGCGCAGGCGCAGGCGCACTCTCGACGCCCCTGGCGCCTCAGCCCTCAGC
>NW_022900932.1:541034-556447 GCF_012274545.1 Fukomys damarensis
CGCCCGCAGAGCTCGAGGACGGTACGGGAGGAAGCGGGGGACGGGGCTAGGGTGGGACCGGGACTCGGCGCGGCGCAGGCCTCGTGACTTCATCCCGCAGCCGGACCTGTTCTTCGCGTCGTTACAAGTGTATTCTTAACGATTCTTGCCATGAGAGGTGAAACTGGCCCAGGCGCCGCTGGAAGCTTAAACGTAACGGTGCTTGAGAATATTTGAGGGCGCTACCGTGCGTCTGTTTCACATCAAACTCTTTGCTCCCTTTTTCCTTAGCCGCGGAGGTGAACCCCTCCCTTTTTTTTTCCTCTGGTAATTGTCTCCTGTCGGGATGGTGGGGTTGGAAGCCTAATGAGCAGAGAGCTTGGAGGGCATTGGACACCTGGATTCTTATCTTTTTCCTTTTCGTTGTCTCTTTAGGACCAGCTTTCTCCACGGACCCTACCTTTCCCACTCCTTTGGCCCCACTCCACGACAGCCGCTTCCCCGTCATCCCCTCTTCTCTGGACCCCTCCACCCCCATGTTCCCTTGTCCGCTGCCTTCCCCTCCGGCCTCTTCCGCGGCCTTCCCCACTACCTCTCCCTCAGGTCCAGGCACTCACCTCCCCCTGGCTGGTTATCCCACCAGGAAAGGGGGAAGAAGGACCAGGACCTGAGCTGCACAGCGGCTGCCTGGATGGACTTAGGAGCCTTTTTGAGGGAGCCCCCTGCCCCTATCCTGGGGCTCTGATACCTTTCCAAGCCCCTGGGGCTGCCCACCCTTCCCCTGCCACCCCCTCAGGAGACCCTAGGATGGAGAAACACCTGGCTGTTATGTACGAGAGACTGAGACAAGAGGTGAGTTACTACAGGATTGGGCAAGGATGTAGGTAATCCTTGGTAATATCTTAGTCAACTGGAATCGCTTAGAACCAGGAGGTGGGCGTAGAACTGTTCTGTAAACATTTTTCTGAGAAAAGATGCTCCTCGTTTCAATTAAGGGAAGATGAAGATGGGATGAAATGACCTTTAACTCAGGGTGATAAGGAGGCCCTAAAAATAGAGTGAGAAATAGGATCATCTTTCCCTTCCCACGGAGTTGATGCTGTCATCTTCCATCTAGCTTCCCAACCTCTTCCTTCACTCCCACGACTACACTCTGTACTCATTGGATGTGGAATTCATCAATGAAATCCTGAACATCCGCACCAGGTGAGAACTGGGCCACCTTGGGGAAAGAAGAGAACTCAGTGCTGTGCGCTTGGCCCTTTTCACTTCCGGGGTCCTAGGTTGCTTCACACACCTTTCCCCTTTCTTCAGACAGAAGCCAGTTTGGCTTTCCAATTCTGAGACTTCTTTTCCATCCCTCTTCCCAGGGGCCGGACCTGGTACGTTCTGTCACTGACTCTCTGCCGATTCCTGGCCTGGAACTACTTTGCCCAACTCCGGCTGGAGGTTCTCCAGCTGACCCGACACCCGGAGAATTGGACCTTGCAGGCCCGGTGGCGGCTCATAGGCCTCCCCATCCATATGTTCTTCCTGCGTTTCTACAAGCGTGACAAAGTGGAGCTTTACCGGTGAGAAGTGGGAAAGGAGCTTAGGCTACACACTTAAGACCCTGTCTCAAAACACAGTAACACCACACGGTGAAAGAAAGGGCCCACACCACAGTGGTTTCCCTAATCCTGCCCTTTAGGACTGATGATCTCATCTGCTAGTCCTTCACCTCCCCTCACCTGAGGATAGGGATTGTGTTTGTCTACTGTAACAAGAACAGGGATTTGGGGCATAGGGAACTCTGAACTTAAGTTTCTTCACGCACTTTTATCTGGCACATGGTGGACGCTCAAGCACTTACTGAACAAATTAAAGTTGCTGCCTCTGAATTGAACTAAAAAAACTTAAGTACCTTAAGTACCTCTTAAATGTCTGGCTTGCAGAATCTCAAGAAACTACCAGATTTAGCTTCAGCTATGGTATGTAAGTATTTAAACCACCAGTCCCCAAACTCTGCTACACAGTGGAATCACCTATAGATCTTTAAATAATACAGGTGCCAGACACTGCTTTTGTTGCTCAGGATACGTGAACAGGGATTTTTCAGAAGTCCCCAGGTGAATAATTTGTAGCCAAATCTAGGAACTTCTCCTTGAAACATGCTTATGCTTTGGGTAAGCCTTTTGCTCCCTTCCCCAGGACCTACGATGCCTATTCCACCTTCTACCTGAATTCTAAAGGCCTCATCTGTCGACATCACTTGGACAAAGTGAGTCTTGGGGCAAGGAGGTGAGATGAGGGGCAGAACATCTGCGCACCTCACCCTGACTGGCACTAACTTTTCTCCTGACAGCTGATGCCCTCCCACTCGCCGACCTCACCTGTGAAGAAACTGCTGGTCGGAGCCCTGGTAGCCCTGGGGCTGTCGGAGCCAGAACCCTGCTTGCAGTTTTACTCCAAGGCCTAAGTCAGGAACTGGGTGGGGGCAGCACTGAAGATTCTGCTACGCACAAGAGGAGGTGGAGGCAGCCAACACTCAATGTTCAGAGCCTCCCCCTTCTCCCTAACTTCTACCTTTCCATCTCATGCTGTGTAAAGCTGCTGTGTAATTTAACCTGTACATCATAAAGTTTAAGTGTTATGAGATGGAATTTCATGTGGTGCTTTCTTTGGATCCCAAAAAAAACTTACTCCAAAAATAATTTTATTTAATAGATACTAAAACAATGTATAGAAAGAAAAGGAGGAGCTGCTGTTGGGTTCCATTCATGTCCCCTTCTCTACCCCAGCTCTTCTCGTGTCTTGCCTACTTTTTTGGGCATTTTCTTAGCATGGGGATCTTCTAGTTCCTTAGCCTTGTAATAGTGAGGAGCCACTTCCAGAAGCCAGCTGCTCTCAATCTCCAGCACCTACAAGAGAGAGGATCCGTAAAGTTCCCTTCTTTGCCAACGTAGACTCTTAGGCGTGTAGTCAAAGGCTCTCTGTTCCCTGACTGTGGGCCCAGAAAAAGTGGCTGGCTCTGTTACAGGCCCCAGGGCAGATGTGCCTCTTCAGGAATTCACAACAAGCCAAGCCTGAGAGAAGTCGGGATCCAGGAGACAGAAACCCAGTCTGTGAAGACAGACTCCGTCTGCTATTTACCACCTTAAACACTGAGACTAGATAACCAGATAATGTGAATGAACAACAGTTCTCGAATCTTGGAAGAGGCTGAGACAAGCTGTCAGCAAGGATAGCTTTCTGTTTGATCGTCCCTTAAAGTAGCGATTTCCGGTTTCTGTATCAGCTCTGGCAATCTGAACTTGTGTCCACCTGCCAGCACACTGCCTCCAGTCTCTTACCTACCTGGGGACCACTGTCCCTCACCTGTCGCATGAACTCCTTTGTGGTCAAGACAAGTTCGTGGTAGAGCAGCCAGCGAGGCTGCTGCTCAAACAGGGAGGAGTTGGGATGAATGAACACTGTCTGCTGCTGTTTGACTGTGCGGTAGCCGCTGCGTGTCAGCCGCGCTGTGTGGTAGAAGTACCCGGCAGTGATGGCCTAAGGAGCAAGCAGGCACGTCAGTGGGAAAGGCAGACATTGGAACCTCAGGCTGTTACTTCAGGCTTCTGGAGAGCCAGGAAGGTGAGCCATGCCTGAAGAACCCACTGAGAACATGGGCTAGGATGCTGCTCAGTGGCATTGCATCTGCCTTGCAAGCTCAAGGACTGGAGTGCTATCCCCAGTACAAAAAATGAAACAAACACTGAGAACAAATGTCACTGGCTGGAGGAAACCACTGGAGAGCACGTTTTACCCGGAAGAGCCGCTCGTCGGGAAACAGTGCTGACCTTGCGCACACGGATGTAGTCCCCCTGGCAGGAGCTGAGCCCCACCTCCACACGCTCCAGGAGCCCCTCTAGCTGCTCCCGCACGTCCCGGGCTCGGCGCATGGAGCGGAACTGCACGAAGTTCTCGTAACACCACTGAGAGGAATAGCCACTCTCAGCCCACTGAAAAGAGCACAGGAGAAAGGGAGGGGCCCTGAGTACGTGACAGGCCTGCGGCCCTCATGTCGTCCACGTTCCCACTTGCCACGCCCAGGGACCTGCGTGTACACGTTCAACAGAACGAGGTGGTCGCCGCCAGGGAGGAAGAAGTTGACTCGAGCATTGTCGGCATGAACGACCTTGTCCTTGGGTCGGTAGAAGATGGAGTTGTTGACAGAGAGCATGGCGGCCACTGTCAGGATCTCCTCTGAACAGCTGTACCTGGGTGGGAAAGGCAGAGGATGAGCGCAAAGCAAGATACTTTGGAGCAGGGATATCAGGGGGAAGAGGTCCCTCACGTCACTGGTTGGAGATGGCCGCACTCAGCTAGCAGATTCTGTTGGCAGCAGACCAACCCGGTTACACAGGAGGGCAGGGCAGAGGTGCCAGGGCCCTAGAGGGGCTGCAGCAGGGACGTGCCCACGAAGCGCTGAGCCTAAGTGTGGTGCAACAATGACATTCAGAGGCACCCACAGCCACAGCAACTGTGTCCCTCTGCAATCCCATGAAGCAGCAAGTTCCCAAAGCAGCTGTACTCCGCACCCTTGCCGTATGGAGTCCTTCACTGCCATCACAGCCTGGGTGGGACAGTGTTCCACAGATCCTCGAAGAGGGGACTTACAGTTTGGTTTCTCTTCTGTAGTAACGGGGTATGAACCCCAGCCCCTTCTTGAGCTACATCCCCAGCCATTTATTTTTTTTTAATTTGTTTTTTTGAGAGAGTGTAAGCTGCCTAGGCTGGCCTTGGAATTGCAATCTTCTTGCTTCAGCCTACCAAGCAGCTGGGATTCAGGGATGCACCAACCATACCTGGCAACTACTCTGCTAACTTGTTTTTGCTTTGTTTCTATGGAACTGGGATTGAACACAGGACCATTGCCCTGCGCTGTCTCCAGCCTTCTCTGTTGCTTTTATTTTGAGACGGGCTTGCTAATTCATTACGTTGCCCAAATTGGGCTTCAAGTTGCAATCTTCTTGCCTCAGTCTTCCAGAGTGCTAGAGTTACAGGCGTGTATCACCACACCCTGCTGAACATGTTCAGGATGCGATGTAATTCATAAGTCTCACTGCTAGGCAGTTTAAACCACCAGTGGTATACACACGGCTGTCCCACTGGGTGACTTTTCATTAAGTTTATTAGCAAAAAGACCAATAAAAATGATAGATATGTTCGTACTCCTAGTGGTACAAGCTTCCCAATGGGACAGTCACATGTGTACCACCAGTGGTTTGAGTTGGCAGGGACATGTTAATCATTTGTTAAAGAATATTATGAAGCCTTGTGAGCACCAGGTCAAGTTCAATATCTGGCACTGTAAACAGAAAAAAAAAAACAAAAAACGAAAAGAATATTTTGAAGGCTCGGCTAGTTCACATGCTGGGGCCCGGGCAGTGGGAGAGCTTACTTCTCCGAGGCCAGGATCATTTTAGACAGCATGGGGTCCACCGGCAGCTCTGCCATCTTCCGCCCAGACTAAGGAAAGGAAACAGGGTGAGGCCAGTTCTCCCCAGGTCCCCCCACCCTGGCCCGTGATGGGGGTCCGGAGCCCCTCACCGTGGTTAGCTCCCCAAGGTGGTTGAGTGCTCCCAGGGCGTACAGTTGCTCCAGAGCCAGCAGCAGGGTCTCATATGGTGGGGGGTCCAGGAAATCAAAGTGCATCAGATCATGGATCCCTGCAGAAGTGGGAGTGGCAGGTGAGTCTGGGCAGGACCGGTGAGCCTCGCCCCCGTACGGGAGGCGCAGGTCACCCAATCACCCAAGCTCTTGAGCAGCAGCACAACATTGCCCAGGCTGGTCCTCTGGATCTCAGGCACCGTGGTCTCCTCCAGCTCGTGTTGATAGGCCCAGGCTGTGTACAGGCGGAAGCACTTCCCTGCAGCCACTCGGCCCGCCCGGCCAGCCCGCTGGTTGGCAGAGGCCTGGAAAGACAGGAGGCAGCTGGCTGAGGCCTTTCAAGGGAAAGGGCAGTGTCTATGCACAGACTCCTTGAGGATGCAGCTGCCAACCCTGGCTCTGAGCAGCTCCCGTGCTGCCTCTATGCCAGACCTGCACAGACCCCAGGCTCACCTTGCTGCAGGGCGTGACCGTGAGTGACTCCATGCCTGTGCGTGGGTTGTAGCTCTTCTGCTTGCAGAATCCTGGGTCTAGCACGTAAATGATGCCCTCAATGGTGAGCGAGGTCTCGGCAATGTTTGTTGCCACAACCACCTGAGGGAAAGGACTCGGGGTCACCCAGATGTTCCTCCCACTGAGTGACCCTGGAAAGTAGGCAGTTACAGGTGGAAGCTGAGGAAAGGGAGTCTGAGGTCAGGAGAGGAGACCGAGCTGGCAGAAGAGACGATGGGGATGGCAGTCTGCAGAAGGGGTCCCCCACCCCGAGATGGGAGCCGAGTCTTCTCCACCAGCTCTCTACTCATCTTCACACCTCACTTCCTGTCAGTCTCCTGGCAAGTGTCCCTACTTCTACGCCTAGCCCTCATCACGTGGCATCCAGAACGGTCCCTTGAGAATTCAAAGCTGGCACCTTGCTGTCCAGTCCTTCAGTGACTTCTCACAGCTCTGGAATCAAACACAAACCTGCAAAGCCTGATTCACGGGGGCCTGGCAGGCTTTCTACCCTCATCTCCTAGCACCAGGCCCTTTGCTGAAACATTGGCCTCGGCTGCTTCCTCAGCTCAAGTCCCCGCTTCCTTGCCTATCGTGCCACACCCCTCCAGACGTCTGCTGAGCTCCCGCTACCACCAGGCACGATGGGTTCACACGTCCATCCTCCCCATCAGATGGCCAGCTCTGTGCCCGCAGGGACTTCCTTGCTCATCTCAGCGTCCACCTGCCACCAACACTGGGCACCAGAAAGGCCACATGCACTGCCTCCCAGTGCAAGTGCTCCACCACCTACCGACACTCCCTGCCCTTCATTAAATATTTGCTCAACGAAAGTCCCATCTCTGCTCAAAATACTGTCAAGCTCAGTGGGGCTGCCGCCTGTTTCACAAAGCGTAAGGTCCTAAGTTCGATCCCCAGTACAAAAAAAAAAAAATCTTCTGACAGCCAGTCGCTCCACTGAAGTCCGAGCCCTCCTGCCAGCGCCAGAGGTCCTGCTCCACCTCAGCCCTGGGGGCCTGCTGGCCACTGTAGCAGCATGGAACCCACCACTCCACCCTGACCTCAGACACTCCTGGGCCTGCCTGTTTCCCCCTCAATGTTCCCAAAAGGGCCATATTAAATTCCACCTCTGCACTGCACCTTTATATGCAGTGGGGCCCTGGGTCTCTTCCAACTCACCCTCTCCATCCCGGAGCAAGGGCCTGTCTGCTTGCCACTGTGTCTGCAGGAGCACCCAGCTCCCACCTAGTTTGGGGCAGGTGCCATGGGGGAACCGCGGGGCAAGTTGTGGCCTTGCCAACTGACCTTGCGGGCCCCGGGTGGCGTGGGCTGGAAGATGCGGGCCTGCATGTCTGAGGGCAGGTTGGCATAGATGGGCAGCACCAGGAGCTCACGGATCTTGGAGCCCAGGCGGCGGCAGCGGTCCTGGAGCATCTCACAGGCTGCCTCGATCTCCTCCTGGGTTTGGGGCAGAGACAACAGAGGTCCCGGGATCCTGGAGGCCCACAAGTGGGCCCCATGTCCCAGGATCCACTGTCCCTTGCCCGTACACCACACACCTGCCCTGTCAGGAACACCAAGATGTCCCCGGGGGGCTGCGTCACGTGGATCTGCAGCACCGACACCACACAGGCTTCTAGGTAGTCTGCCTCAGGAGCCTGGGGGCAACAAAAGACCGGGTGACAACAGTGCCAGCTGCTTGGGAAACCCCTCCCGCTGCCTCTCTGGACTAGCCATCCCGCCTCCTCTGCTGGGGCAGTCTCCAAAGGCCCTGCTTTCTCCGCAACAGACCAAACCCATCTCTCCCAAGTGGGCACCTTGGTATAAAAGATGTCCACAGGAAACCTGCGACCCGGAATTCGGAAGATGGGGGCATCATCAAAGAAGGTGGAAAATCGGGCAGTGTCCAGCGTGGCCGAAGCTACCAGGACCTTGAGCTCAGGCCGGAAGCGAGCAACATCCTTGATTAACCCGAAGAGAATATCTGTGTGCAGGGTCCGCTCATGGGCCTCGTCCACCATCACCACACTGGGAAGGGACAGGCGCAGTGAGGGAGGCACGAGGGTGATATGGGCTGCACTGCGCTGATGACGGGGGATGGAGGATGTCTGGAGGCTCCAAGGAAAAGCCCAGTGCCTGCTGCCAAGAGCCATGGCAAAGGCCCACCTACCCTGCAGAGCAGCCGAGGCATCACGCTGGAAGCCCAGCCGGGCTCGGCTCTGGGTACAGGCCCTTCCTCTCCGGGGTCCTTGCTTTGGTTTTCTGGGTGGCAGCCCAACCCACAGAAGTTCATCCCAGCCCAGCCCTGTGTACTCCACCCTGGCAGATAAGGATGGGGATGTAGCTCAGCAGTGCAGTGCCTGCCTGGCAAGCACAAGGCCCTGAGTTCAATTTCTGGTACCAAAAAGACCAAACCAAAACAAAAACACCCTGAGGATGAAGCCCTCCACAGAAACCCTCCCCGAAGATAGTCTACTGCCTGGTCCGCCTGAGTCTCAGAGATTTGTGCAAGACATGTGAAGGGTCAAATTGTATCTTGCGAGGAGTCCACTGTGACCTTCCAGGACTAGAAAGTCACAGCCTCCGAAAAGCTGAAAAGCCACCTACTAGGTGGGCACAGTAGCACAACCCTATAATCCCCATAACCTGGAAGGCTGAGGGAGGAGTATCGCCAAATCCAAGCCCAATGTGGGAAATTTAGCAAGGCCTTGTCTCAAAAAATAAAAAAATGCGGGCCGGGGATTTAGGTCAGTGGTTCTGATGCCCGCCTTGCAAGCGCAAGGACCCAAGTTCGATCCCCATACCAAAAATAGAATAAAAATCGGGCTGCGGATTTAGCACAGTAGCACCATGACTCATAAGTGCAAGGTCCTAAGTTTGAACCCTGATTTAAAAAAAAAAAAAAAAAAAATTAAGAAAAATGTTTTTAAATTAAAAAACGACTGGGGACGTAGATCAGTGCTAAGGCCCAGGGAGGGGAAGAATCCGCTGTTCAACCTCCCCATAACCCATTGTGAATCCCTCCTTCCCTCACACGTGCTCAGCCAGCCCTGCTTGGCCATTGCCGGTGCTGAGAGCTCACTGGTCACAGACAGAGCCGGCTGAGACAGCGGCTCCAAACACTTCTAGGAGCCTCGCTGGGCCCACGATCCTGCCCTCCAAGCATTTCCGCACACCCTCCTCAGGGCCCAAACACCATGTACTCTGCCATCCTGGTGTCTGAACCCTGGGAGCAAATGGGGAAGGTGGGCAGAGGCTTTCTCCGCAGTGTCCACTCTGCAGCCCAGCTCAGACTGAGACAGAGACTGAAAAACTGGTGGGTTATTCAGAAGACAATGTCCAAAGTGGTAGGGGAGAAGGAAGATGAAAGGAAAGACACAGGAAAGCGCAAAGCAGGACAGAGAAGACAGGGCTGTCACGTGGGAGGCAGGGCCGCCTGCACACCTGTAACTTGCCAGGTCCGGCTCGGAGAGGAACTCGCGGAGCAGCATCCCGTCTGTCATGTAGCGGAGGACCGTCCGCTCTGACGTGCAGTCCTCAAAGCGGATGCTGTAGCCGACCTGGACAAGGGGGCCGTTGGCAAACAAAATTGCGCTGAATGAGAAGCCAACACCCGCGGGGCGGGCCCCAGGGTGGGCGGACTGAGTGCCCCCAGAACCCACCTCATTCCCGAGCTTCACACCCATCTCCCGGGCCACGCGGGCAGCCACACTCATGGCTGCCACTCTGCGGGGCTGGGTGCAGGCGATCTTCATACCCTTCTTCGTGTAACCCTGAGGGACAAAGGAGACGGAGGTCTGCTGGCTGAAGATATCCCTGACCCAGCCACAATTCAGAGGCAGAAGCTGGAGGAGCCAGGCAGCGCAGGGGGAGAGGCCAGAAAGAGGCAACAGCCCGGAGACGGATGGAGCCCCACAGGGGTGCGAGGCTCGCCGCGCCTAGGCCCGTGGGTGACAAGGACAGAGCATGGCGAGACTGGGCTGGAAAGGGAAGCACAGCTGAGCAGACCCAGGAGCAATGGGAGACAGAGAAGGGCGAAGGGCAAGGACACAGCCCTCCCTCAGCACGGGGAGGGTGTCCACAGCCGCACCCCACGCTGTATACACATCCTGCAGCCTGGAGGCAACGGACGCCTGCCAGGCAGGCGCACCGGGCAGGAGTGAGAATAGAAACGTGGGAGAGGCGCGGCCCTCCTTCTCAAGAACCTCTTGATTCATGCGGCAGATCGGTGAGAGACACCTGGAGAGCACTCGAGGGCTCGGCAGGGCTGAGGCAGCGCGCCCATCGGCCTCCCAGGCAGTGGCGACCGTACCTCCTCGAAGAGGTACTGCGGGATCTGGGTGGTCTTCCCCGAGCCTGTCTCGCCTTCGATGATGAGGACCTGGTGGTCTGCGATGGCGGCCAGGAGCTCCTCCCGGAAGGGGAACACAGGGAGACTGCGGCGCACCGCCTGGATGGACTCCTTCTGCTGGGCCTGGGCTGAGGCGGGCGGAGCTGTGGGCTCCTGGGGGCGAAGACCTGTGAGGCCCAGGGCCGAGGGGCCTTCCACTCACCCCTCGGGCTGGGCCCTCCGCTCACCTCGTCGCCCTGCAGCTGGGTGGCGCGCACGAACTCGATGGTCTCCTCCTCCTCCAGCACCAGCTGGTACCTGGGCTCCTGCGAGGTGGCGTCTCGGGCCCCAAACTTCAGGGATGCTGCCCCCAGGCGGGCCTCCTCCCAGCGCCGCTGCTCCTCCCCGGGGGCGCCTGACTCCTCCTCCACCAGGTCCACAGCTCGCGCTGGCTGTGGAGGGGGCGCGTGAGGGCACGAGGACAGGGCGGTCCCCTCTGTCCAGGGCCCTGCTCCCATGGTCACCATGCGCCACGAAGGGTGAGAGAGAAAAGCAGGAGCATCTGGCCCCGGAGGCGGCCGCTCACCTGTCCGCGGGTCTCCTTGGGCATGTGGTAGCGGTTGGTGGCCTCCAGCTTCTCCTGCTCCCCGGCCGCCCGGTACTCCCGGGCCAGGTCCCGCACCCGCCGCTTGTACTTGAGCTCCCGGAGCTCGTGGCGGCTCAGCTCCACGTCGCCGAAGAGGAACTCCTCGTCAGCCAACTCGGCCTCCAGGTCCTCCAGCTTCTCGCGCTCCCGCTTCGCCAAGTACTCACGGCGGGACTTCTTCCGCAGCTCAGGAACCTGGGCCAGGGACCCGCGCCAGATCCTGACCTCCTCCCCACCTATCCCAACCAGCGCCGTGCCCCCACCGCCCTCCCTTGGGTCCACGGGGCCACTCAGGAAAGCACTGCCCTCGCTGCAGAATCTGGCTGGACGCTCCCTGGGCAGGGCCACCCTGTCAGCACCGATCCACTAGGGCGACTGTTGGATTATTTTGCTGTTTTGTTTGTCTTTGGAGTCAGGGTCTCACTCTATAGTTCAGGCTGGCCTTGAACTCACTATGTAGCTAGCACAAGCTGGCCTTAAACTCACAGTGATCCTCCTGTAGGGCAATTAGTGGATACTTTGCTCTTACTATTTTTCTCCAAATTAGTGAAAAGGGACAAAACAAAAAGGCTGATTGAGTCTTTTTCGCAGTACTTAGAATTGAATCCAGGGCCTTTGCACTAAGCCACTCCCCCCAGCCCTTTCTAATCTTGAGACCAGGTTTCACTAAGTCACTAACTTGCCCAGGTCAGCCTTGTACTTGGGAGGCCCCTGCCTGAGCCTCCCAAGTGCTGGGATTATAGGCGTGCGCCACCATGACCAGCAAATGACTTTTTTTTTTTTTTGGTAGTGGAGATTGAACTCGGGACCTTGCAGCACTTACAAAGCAGGTGGCAGCAGAAGCACTGAGCTAAATCCCCAGCCTCCCAACAAATGATTTTTTAAAAAAAATATGAGCAAAAGCCTGGTATAGGGGCACATGACTGTAATTTCATGGGAGGGTGACGCAGAATTATAAGTTCTAGCCTACAGCCTGGCAACTTAGTGAGGCCCTATCCCCCAAAATAAGGGGGTGCTGGGGATGCAGCTCAATGCGAGGGTCCTCAGTTTAATCCTCAGTATCACACACACACAAAAGACTGGGAAGCTTAGCAGTGGTTGTCAAAACCGCCAGCTGAAAGGCTGCTAGTAGATAGCGCGAGTGTTCCGGCAGGTGCACAACTGCTTTTGTCCCCCATCTGATGCGAGGTAAGGTGTCCATCGCTGTCCCAAAGGTGACCCTGCCACAACTGCTTAATCTGAACCTTGAAAAGCTTTAAACCCAGTTTCCACTTCAAAGGGGTTAGAGGAATTACCACCACAAGGTAAGGATCAGGCAAGACCAGAATGCAGGACACCGCACAAGATGAAGGGGCAGGATACATAAAACAAACTCAAGGGGCCTAACAACTAGCTGCCACTGTGTGAGCCCCGACTGCATTTAGGCAAATAAAAACATTGCGAATGTTCTGCAGGGTGCCCCAGCAGACTCCCAACAGCTGTTTGCAAGGTGGGACAGGAGATGGGTTGATCAGGAGAGACTTTGGGTCCTTCACAGTTACAAGCTTCTTTGGGGGAAATCTAAGTGTGACTTTAACTTGTCTGCTCCACCTACACTCACACCATAAACAGCCCAGTCCATGAATTACCAGGGCACAGTCCCCGTCCAGATAGGAGGCCAACTCAGGAGGCCACAGGCAGGAGGGGGTCCAGAGACAGCGTGAGTACGCTGGACAGTCAGTGCCTCCCAGCAGTGGACAGCCACCCTGGCTACCCTCCAGCCCCCAACTATATCCCACCTGCAGTCTCGGGGACAGGGAAGCCAGCATTCACCAGCCTGACAGCGAGGCTGGGACCCTCCCCTCCACGTGTAAGTCCAGCCTCAGCCCCTCCTGTCAGCCGAGCCCCTCCTCAGAGCCCCAACCCCACACCAGTACACTGCGCACTTCCTGTGCCCCCCTGCGCCCCACGGCTCACCACCACAGCATGAGGCCTTTCCTTGCAGCTTCTGTTCTTGGATCCCTGGACCCCAGGACTCACCATAGCTTTCCGGTCCTCCTCGGCCATCTTGAGACGCTTCTGAGCCTCTTCATAAGCCTGGGCGAGGCGACCAGGAGGGTGAGGCTGTTTCACTTTAGTCCCAAAGTCTCTTCACATTTTCCCTCTTGGTGAGAGCTGAGGCCTGAGCGGTGCCTTAGCCCTAAACCCACAGGGGTCCTCCCTCTCCCCAGGCCTTCACAGCCAGCCCGAAGCATGCAGCGCCTGCTCCCCACACCTTCTTATCGGACCGCTCCAGGACATTGCGTGTCCGATCCTTGTCCCGCTGCCGCACCCGCTCGGCAAAGGCGTCCCGCTCCTCCAGGTCCTGCAGCCGCAAGCGCTCGGTCCGCTCCCACTCATCCTCCGACTCCGGTGTCTTCTCTGCCTGCCGCCGGCTCCCCCTGCGGCCCAGCTCAGGAGCTCACCCAGGGCCAGCCCCCAAGGCTCTGCCCCACCGTCCTGCCCGGCTCTGAGCCCTGCTTCCAACTTACGCTGTCTTCTTCCCGCTCTCGGAAACCGCCTCCCGCTCCTGCTCCTGCTCCTGCTCCTGCTCCTCCTCCTCCTCCTCCTCCTCCTCCTCCGGTCTTTTCTTCCTGAGGTGCTTCCGCTTCTTCCGCTTCTTCCGCAGGCTGTTCCCTGCCTTCCCCACGGTCTCCTCGCCGCCGTCCTCGCTGTCTTCCAGAAGCTGGTAAGATCTGCTCTTCTCCAACAGGGCCCGGGCCTCCCGTTCCGCTGCCCGCGCTGGCTTTTCTGCCACTGCCTCTCGAGGTACCTGTGCGTCGTGGGGAGACGGTGGCTGTGACCTCTGCCCCACACCCAGCTCCACACTCAAATTAAGGAACTAGTGGATTTATCTTTTTCTCCTGACGCTGAGGATTGAATCCTGGACCTTGGGCAAGCGAGGCAAGCACGGAACTCCACCCCCGGCCCGGGACGACCTGATGTCAACCATCTCGGTCCCTCGAAGGTGAGCGGTCTGAAGCAGACGAGGCAGCTGCGGAACGCATCCACTTCACACACACCTGTGGGGGCCCAGCCTGCGCGCCAAGTACCTACCAGGTACCACAGATACGGGAACAATAGCAACAACAACTCCCTGCTTTGGCTGGGCGGGATGGTGCACAGCTGTAACCCCAGTTTCAGGGAGGCTGAGGCAAGAGGATTTAGTGTGAGCCCAACCTGGGCAATGTAGCGAAGGCTTTAGCTCAGTGCTAGAGCACCCTGGGTTCAAGTCCCAGTGCCAATAAATAAATGAATAATTCCTGCCTTCAGAGCTGACACTCCTAAATTCAGTCATCAGCTGTTCAGCCTTTCTCACGGCTCTGTTCTTCCCAAGGATCAAGCCATCCCTATCCAAAGGACATGCTGCAAGGATTAACCTGCAAAGTACATTGTTTTGGCAACACTCGGGATTGGATTCGGGGCTTCACAAAAGCTAGGCAGCGCTCTACCGCTGCGAAGCATTCTCAGGCCTTATTTTATTTTGAGACAGTCTCACTAAGCGGGCCATGCTGGCCTCAAACCAGTGATCCTTCTGCCTCGCTTCCTGAGTAGCTGGGGGGTCACTCTGCAATACAACAACGTATGTCAAAGGACACAGGATGGAATGATGGGCAAAACCCACATCTCCACTCCTCACGGCACTTTTCTGGCTTTTTAACCCAGGGCCAAGAGCACGTTAGGCAAGCGCTGTACCACCGAGCTGGGCTCAGCCCAGGCACTTACACTACTTCCCGCGGGCTCTACGCTTCCTGAGCACCAGTCCTGCTGGGCAGGTGAGACAAGCCAGGAAACGCAGGCCTGCCCCCCAGGAGCTCACCTTTTGGACTCTCCCCTCCCGCATTCCCGACTGACGAGTCCCAGAGACTCTTGGGCCTGCTTGGCCCGATCACGGCCCCGGCAGCGCTTCACACAACTCTTACAGCCTCGCTATTCGAAATTCGGCCCGCGGACTCTCACTGTCACTCGGACGCTTGTTAAAAATGCAGACCCAACGCCAGGCGTGGTGGCGCACGCTGGTGATCCCGGCACTCAGGAGGCGGAGGCAGGAGGATCACGAATTCGAGGCCAGCCTGGGCTACACACTCAGTTCGAGGCCAGGCTGAACTGCACAACAAGCCCCACCCGCTAAAGGGAGTGGGGGTGCTAGGTGTGGTGCGCGTGCCCGTAACCCCCTTCGTGTGGGAGACTGAGGCCAGACTCAAGCCCAGCCCGGCAATTCAGAGAGAGCCCGGCTTCAACACAAAAAGGAAACAGCGCTGGGAAGCGGCTTCGCTTCCCGATCGTAACACGCGCTTGGCCCCGGAGCGGCGC
>NW_022900932.1:556735-558279 GCF_012274545.1 Fukomys damarensis
CGGTAGCGGCGCGCGGCCCGGAGGGAGAAACCCAGAAACACACTCTCCTTCCGGCCTGGGCTCTACGGTGGCCGGGCGAGCTCAAATCTCTCAGGAACGTTCCTAGAGCTCGCGGTGATGCCTCTGCGTTTTTGTCGCCGCCTCCGCTGAGCTTCGACCCGCTTCACTCGGGAAGTGTGCAGTCATATCTGGGGGAGACAAAATACATAATAAACAAGGAACCCGGCCGGACGTGGTGCCGCACTCCTGTAATTCCGAGCTGTAGAAGGCTGAGGCAGCGGGATCCAAAGTTTGATCCCAGGCTGACAATTTAGCAACTTAGCGAAACCCTATCCCAAAATAAAAATGATAGAGGAGGGGCTGGGGATTTAGCTCAGTGGTTCCGCCACCTGCCTGGCAAGCGCAAATCCCTGGTACCAAACAAACTAACAAACCCAGAAAGAGCGACCTGGGAGCCCGACGTGGTTGCACACACCTGTATACCCAACTCCAGATCATAATGTGTCTGTCTTGCAGGGTTCGCTATTTCTTTGAATGTGTACTTTTAAGTTTATGCTTAATAAATACCTTTATGCACGTCCTCACAATTCTTTTTCTGCTACAGGTGTCAGGGAGCCTACACCTTAATTCTGCGCCTAGGGTGGGTTCAGGTTTTCTAGTTCAGACCCTATGGTTGTTTGAGCCCGGGAGTTTGAAATCCAGTCTCAAAAATGAGTGAATAGGCGGAGTGTGGTGGCGCACACCTGTGATCTCAGCACTCGGAGGCCGAGCCAGGAGGATCGCTTCCAGTCCCAGGCCAGCTTGGGCTGCACAGTGAGTTCAAGGCCAGCCTGCACTACATAGGGAGACCCTGTCTCAAAAAAGTGAGTAAATATAGAATCACTTGCTTTGCTGATGCTTGTGGCCCTGCTTTTACCTTTATGATTAATTGGACACACCAGGAAATGAAACTGTCATTCTGGTTAAGAGCACAGGTGGGGTCCCTGACACAAGCTTTCCCATGCAGTTTTCTGTTTCGCAGATCCTTCCTGCCCTGGCTGTCCTGGGTCAGGATGGATCAGAATCTTTAGTAATCAGGTACTGATGAGGCTGCTGTTTCCCTCCAGGCCCACACCTGCATCACTTACTCTTTTTACACCTTGCTGGTTTCCTTGACTGGAAACTGAAAACCTGTGATGCTTTTTAAGATTAATTTGTCTAGTGTACTTTGTTTTTCAGTAAAGACAGGATTCCTCACTAGACTAATGGAGGTAACCTGTAACGTCAGGTGGTCTCTATCCACTCATCTTCCTAGCAAGTCTGGAGAGTTAAAAACAAAACAGAGCAAAACACAAAACAGCCTTCAGGGTGGCTCCTGCCTGTAGTCCCAGCTGCTCTAGGAACTGAGGCGGGAAGACTGCTTGAGCCCAGGAGTTCGAGGCAGAATCGTTGTGAGAAATCATCTCAAGAACAAAGAAAAATTTTAAAAACCTGATGAATAAAATATCAGTGTTCTACATTTGAAGACTGAGATTTTTTTTTTTTTTTTTTTTTTTTTTTTTTTT
>NW_022900932.1:558316-559952 GCF_012274545.1 Fukomys damarensis
CGCTTTAATCCCAGCACTCGGGAGGCTGAGGCAGGAGGAGCGCTGAGTTCGAGACCAGCCTGGGCTACCTAGTGAGTTCCAGGTCAGTCTCAACTACATAGTGAGACCCTGTCTCAAAAAACAAAACAAAACAAACTCAGGACCTTGCACTTGAGAGGCAGGCACAGTGCCACTGAGCCAAATCCCTGCCCCCGCCCTCCCAATTCTTCAAGCAAATGCAGCCAACTTCACCTCAGGGTGACCTCTGCTTCCAATCCTTTAGCTTTTTTTCACCCATTCATTTGTTGACTCTTTCATTCTAGAAATAATTTTGTGACCGCCAGGTGGCAGTGTGGGATACTGTAGCGAACTCCATGGACATAGTCTATCCTCACACTTCCAGTCCAGCAGGCACCTCCACTGCCCTTCCACAGCAGAGGTTTTCTGCTCACCCTTCATGAAAGCCTACACACACAGCTCCTACATGCCTTGTTCTTTTATTTTTATTTCAATGTGAGACAAGTAGACATAGATACAAAAAATACTTTTCAAAATACTTTTTCTATGCAAAAATAAAGCAAAATTTTATAACAAATTAATTAAAGAATAAAGAACAACATTAGTTAATGCACCGTATACCATAATCATAAAAGAATGGCCAAACTGTTAGAGACAAAAATGACTCTTACAGGGGCTGGGGATTTAGCTCAGTGGTTCGGTGGCCTGCCTTGCAAGTGCAAGGACCTGAGTTCGATCCCCGGTACAAAAAAAAGAAAGAAAAAAAAAAATGACTCTTACAAAAAAGAAACAAACAGGGCCAGGGATTTAGTTCAGTGGTGCCACCACTTGCTTCGAAAGCACAGGTCTGGAGTTCAATCTCCAATATCAAAAAACAAAATAAAAAGAAACAAATGGGTCAGGGTTCCACTGCCTGCCTCAAAAGCACAAGGTCTGCAGTTCCATCCCCGGTCCAAAAGAAAAAGAAAAAAGAAAAAAAGCAAACAGATGATAGTACAAAACTTTCTCTTTTTGCTGGTCGTCGTGGCGCATGCCTGTAATCCCAGCACTCGGGAGGCTGAGGTAGGAGGATCGCTGTGAGTTCAGGACCAGCCTGAGCTACATAGTGAGTTCATGATCAGACTCAACTACATAGTGAGACACTGTCTCAAAAAAACAACAACAAAAAAAAAACTTTCTCTCTCTCTCTCTCTGTTTTTTTTTTTTAAATGCCGGGGATTGAACTTGGGTCCCTGTGCTTGCAAGGCAGGTGGCAGAACCAATGAGCTCAATCCCTGGCCCAAAACTTTCTTTTCAATGAACTAAGAGGACCTAGCAGTATAAATGAAACAAATTAGGATATATATTAAAATATTTTTGAAACCACAGAATATATATTTTGGGAAATTATTAGAACTTTTCCATACTTCCTATTTCTCTATCTTCTTTTTTAATATTCCATTTAACATTCAATAGAAACTAGAGCCAGGCGTGGTGGCGCATGCCTGTAATCCCAGCACTTGGGAGGCTGAGGCAGGATGGATCGCTGTGAGTTCCAGACGAGCCTAGGCTACATAGTGAGTTCCAGGTCAGTCTCAACTACATAGCAAGACCCTGTCTCAAAACAACAACAACAACAACAACAAAAAAAAAAAAAAGG
>NW_022900932.1:561707-564442 GCF_012274545.1 Fukomys damarensis
AAAAAAAAAAAAAAGGGAGAGAGAGAGAAAAGAAGAAAAAGAAACTATGTACAATAATTCTGACTAAATTTTACATAAGGCAGCCATCACACAATTTACATAGATTAGACAGAAGACAGACTAGATGGTTAAGGAGGACCCCCAGTCCTGTGGGATATTGTCTCAGAGCATAAAAGTCAGAGCTCAGTTGAGGAAAAGGGTTCAGACTGTCAGATTAAGTAGATGTCAAAAAAACCTAAAATGAGGCCTTTGGGTAGAAAACCAGACTCTGGGACCATCAATATTTTTAAAAGGCACCATTCTTTATTTTCTTTCTTTCTTTCTTCTTTTAAGAGTAGGAAAAAAATTATTGAAAGAAAGAAAGCTTCTGTCTAAGAGAGACAGAAGGGGGACCGGAAAGTGGGTGGCCCCAAAGGCACCATTCTTATACACAGTCCGCATCTAGTCATCTGTGTGGCTTAGGAAATACCAGTGACTTAGGAAATGCCATTCCAAAGATGTCTTTCCCATTAGACGAAGTCTCAAAGATTCATTCAATCCCAGATACAGATGGCCTCCCTTCCTTGCCCACAATAGGAAGAAACCCACAATTTTTTAACATTACTGACCCAGTGTCTACAATTTTAGTCCGTATTTCCACTTCTGGTTTCTCACACCAGAGAACATGGCACTCAAACACGTGTGTCTGATTTATTTCACTTAAGAATATCATCTCAAACTGCATCCATGTAGTTATTAATGTCTGAAGCTCATTCCTCTTTGTAGCAGAGTAGTATTCCATTGTGTTTTAAAGCACACACATACATTTTCTTTACCCATTTGTCAGCTGATGGGCATTTGGGCTGTTTCCAAGATTTACCTATTGCAAACTGTGCTGTTCTTTATATATTTTAGATATTAGTCCTTTATCTGATGGATAGCTGGTTAAAATTTTTTAGCCAGGCTGGGGATTTAGGTCAGTGGTTCCACTGCCTGCTTCACAAGTGCAAGGACCCGAGTTCAATCCCTGGTACCAACCCCCCGCCAAATTTCCCAGGCTGTGGGTCGTCTCTTCACTGCTGGTAGCTTCTCTTGCTGTGCAAAAGCTTTATAGTGAGATGAGATCCCAGTTGTTGGTTCCCATGTGATCTGGGTTTTATTAAATCTTTGTCCTCAACTCCTGTGTCCTCAAGTGCTCTACCTATTCTCTCCTCCAATAGGTTTAGCGTTTCCATTTTATTTATTTTTGAGACAGGGTCTCACTATGTAGTTGAGACTGACCTGGAACTCACTATGTAGCCCAGGCTGGTCTCAAACTCACAGCGATCCTCCTGCCTCAGCCTCCTGAGTGCTGGGAATACAGGCATGCGCCACCACACCTGGCTTAGTGTTTCCATTTTAGTATTTAGGTCTTTGATCCATTTTGATTATAGGTTAGTGCATGGTGAAAGATGGGTCTAGCTTCAATTCATCGTTTTCTTTTAGAGACAGGGTCTCACTATATAGTTCAGGCTGGCCTTGGGTTCTCTATATAGCTCAGGCTGGCCTGGAACTAGCAGCGACCCTCCTGCCTCGGCCTCCTGAGTGCTGGGATTACATGTATGCACCCCCACAGCCATCACGCCAGGCCCCAGACTCCCTTTATAAATCAGTGTCAAGTTCCGGGCTCCTCCCTCATCACTTTTCCTCCCACAGCCACCAGCAACCCCTCAAACTAATTTTTTTCCTAAGGAAGAAACAGTAGGGAAACTGGAGCACACTCCATTTTATTACGGAAAGTTAATAAAAACAAACAAAATCGGCAGTGCAGGCAGGAGCCCAGGGAGAGGAAGCAGGTGCCTCCTCCGGCCCGCGCCGCTGCAGTTCAGCCGTGGACCACTAGGAGGAGCCCCATT
Organism: Fukomys damarensis; assembly: GCF_012274545.1. Classification (NCBI taxonomy): domain Eukaryota; kingdom Metazoa; phylum Chordata; class Mammalia; order Rodentia; family Bathyergidae; genus Fukomys; species Fukomys damarensis. The sequence continues at coordinate 563,582 of NW_022900932.1, forward strand.
CACTAACTCACGGCGGGAGTCGAGGCCCAGCCTTCCCTCCGGGAGAAACTGAGGCACAGGCATACTGAGCAAAGCCGGAGTAAGCCACAGCTTCGGGCCACTCCCCAGGAGGCAACAGAGAGGCAGGAGCGTCTTCCTCGTGGGCCCGGCTCAGGGCTGCAGTCCGGGGGCGGCGTCCCTGCGCTCTGGAAGAGGTCACCGCCGGCAGGACTCGTCTGCAGGAGATCTCGAGCAACTGTGTTAGTAGAAAAATTACTAAGAATGGGCTGAATGGAGAGGACCACAGATACAAATTTTACCGCCCGCCATGAGCCCGGTATCCGCCGTCTCCGTCATCACCGAATTGCACTCTACCCCGGGGCATTTTCACCTAACTGATGGATCGATCGATTGATCGATCGGGGTCTCACCGTGTCGCCCAGGATGCTGACCTCAAACTCACAGCGACTCTCCTGCCTCAGCCTCCCGAGTGCTGGGATTGCAGGTGTGCACCACAAGGCCTGGCTGACATTTTTACACCTTGTCTAATCTAAGCTCGGAATAGCCCCAGGGGAGTTAAGTGATGTGACGTCTAGCTAAGGTCCCACGTTCTTTCCAAACGTCATTCCATCTTGCCGGACGTGCGGTTCCTACTGCAGTCCCAGCAGCCCGGAGGCTGAGGCAGGAGGTTGGCAAGCTGGTGTCAGCCTGGGCCGAGCAGCAGTCTCGCGCACTGCTCTCCACCTGCAGGCTGTGGAGACTCCCGTCTGAGGGAGGCGGACCTCAGACGGTCCCTCGGAGCCCGGGGCGCTCAGGGAGCCCTGACTGCGGGGGTGTGGGGGGTCTGCGTCCGGGGCTGCCCGCGCCCCTCACCCCCAGGGC
>NW_022900932.1:564521-570050 GCF_012274545.1 Fukomys damarensis
CGGCTGCAGCAGCAGCAGCTCCTCCTCGTCCTCCTCGTCGTCCGGCTGTGCCGCGGGGGGCCTGGGGGCCTCGGGCTCTGGGCCCAGCTCCTCCAGCACCGAGCTTTCCGAAGGGTACTGGTACGTGGTCTCCAGGGCCGTCTCGCTGAAGGAGATCCTGAGCTGCGAGGGAGCGGGGAGAGTCGAGCTCAGCACCAGGCAGCCCAGGAAGCCGCAGGGCGCGCGGTGGACGGTGGTCTGGGGCCAGCAACCCTGTCCTGTGGCCGCCCCTCCCACTCTGTTCTGGGATCCAGCTTTGCTTTCCTTTTTTTTTCTTTTTTTTTTTGGTACCTGGAATCGAATTCAGGACTTCACGCTTGCAAGGCAGGCGGCGGCAGAACCACTCAGCTAAATCCCCCGCCGTCCAGCTTTGCTTTCCATGTAGCTTCCCACCCCTAGATTCCCTGTCTTACAGTCATCCGGAGCCCGTGTGGTGGCGCACCCGTTATCCCAGCACTCGGGAGGCTGAGGCAGGAGGGTCACCATGAGTTCGAGGCCAGCCTGGGCTGCATAGTGAGCTCAAGGCCAGCCAGCCTAAACCACATAGCAAGACTGTCTCAAAAAAACCAAACCAAACCAAATAAAAACTTTTGGGCACCGTGGGGCTTTCCAGGGGTGAGGAGGAACGCACTGTCTGGGGAGCGTATTCCTGGCCTCCCCTTGGACACCCACCTGTCCCTGTCCCTTGGCCTTCCTCCTACAGTGGGGTCAGTGCCACAGAGAGGGCTGAGGCCTGGCAAGGCCACACTGTCTGCCCTACTGCACAGAAGGAGCCCAGGGCCCTAAGGGTACCCCGGGGGCAGCAGGGAAGTGCAGGTACAGAGGGAGGGGAGGGGTGCGAGAGGCGAGAGGGACAGATAGGCAGAGGGGCCCAGGGCACACCCCTTCCCTGGCCTTGCCAGCTGCTCTCCCGTCCTGTGCTTCTCCTCTGCCCTCCAGGAGCTCAGGCAGGGCGGGATGGGATTAGCTCAGAGCCAGGGGATTAGGGACAAACAGGGGGACACGGAATGCTCCGCGGTGGGCCAGGCCACCCTGGCATCTGCTAGGAGTCGGGCCTGTGTGCTGCAGCCTGGCACAGGCTGGGCTGGGACTGGGAACAGCACTGCCAGGCTCCAAGGCTCCTCCTCCACCACACTGGCTATGCCACCCAGCCTCGATCTGGCTGCTCCTGCCTGGGCCACTCTTCCTCTAGAGACCCTGTCCTCCAGAGCACCTTGTTCGTTCGGACCCCACCTCTAACCCTCTGAGTTACACCAAACCCTGCTGATTTTCTCCCATAGTCATATGCCCACCTCTGGGAGGCTGAGTCAGGCGGATTGCAAGTTTGAGCCCAGCCTGGACAATTTAGTAAGCCTGGTTCAGAAGGGGCTCAGGATGTAGCTTAGTATGAAGGCCCCAGATTCAGTCCCCGGTACATACAAACACACACAAAACATGTGATATTGCATAAAAGCCCTCCTAGGTACTTTTTTTGTTTTGTTTTTTCGGTACCACGAATCAAACTCAGTGCCTTGTGCTTTCGAGGTAGGCATGGCACCACTGAGTTAAATCCCAGGCCCTTGTTTTGTGAGAGTCTCACTATGTAGCCCAGGATGGCCTCATACATCAAACTCTGGTGATCCTCCTGCTTCAGCCTCCTGAATGCTTGGATTCCAGGTATGTGCCACCACGCCTGGCTATTCTCATATACTTTTATTTATTTATTTTGGTTTTTTTGAGACAGGGTCTCACTATGTAGTTGAGACTGACCTGGAACTCACTATGCAGCCCAGGCTGGTCTCCAACTCACAGCAATCCTCCTGCCTCAGCCTCCCGAGTGCTGGATTACAGGCATGCGCCACCATGCCCAGCTCTCATATACTCTTAAATCAACTCTAAATTACTTACAATGCTTGACACAATGTAAATGCTATGTAAATGGTTGTTACTGTATTATTTAGGGGAAAATAACAAGAAGTCTGAACATGTTCAGTACAGCCATGACTTTTTTTAAAGAAAAAAATAGGGTTTTACTATGTAGTCCAGGCTAGCCTGGAACTTGCTAGTAGCTCAAGATGGCCTCAAACTTGCAATTTTCCTGCCTTGAGGTTGTGTAATTTTTTCCTGGAATATTTCTGGTTCACTCTTGGTTGACCCCACAAATAGGGAACTTTCAGATACAGAGGGCTGCACTTATTATACTCGTGCCTGCTTCGAATGGGGCTTAGAAGGTGCCACAGTTCATAAAGCAAGGGTCTGTGCACCAGGGGATGAAGTCCCCGCAGAGGAGCAGGCTGGGAGGCGGACCCCGTCCTTGTTTGTGGAAATGCTGGTGGGACCAAAGGACGGCAGCCAGGCTGTTTAAGCACAACTGTCCACAGTGGCCCTTTGGCTGTGACTGACACACTTCTGTCTTCTTTTGGAGTCTTCGTGCCCCCCCATAGCCTCTCCTCACCCCCACCCCATCTTCTGACTGAGCTTCTCAGGAATGCACGGCCTGCACAGGGACAGCGGTGACTCACTGATCCTCTCCCATCAGCTATATAAGGTCACAGGGCAGAGAGGGAGGGGAGCCAGTGACGCCCAGCCTGGGCTCCCTGGCAAGGCTGGGGTTTCCCTCTGATGGAAGGAACAGGAGTTATTTGGGAAGATGGGAGCGGGCGCGGATAGCAGGGCTCTCCTCTCAGGCCCAGTGGACCAGGACAGAGCCCTGTCAGGGCGCAGGGTACCCAAGTCCCGGTGAGCAGGGCAGGTGACATGGAGCACAGCGCTGGCTCTGGGAGCCCTGCGCCTCCGCCCCACCCCCACGGGCGGCTTCCTCACGCACTCACCACATCCTGAGCACAGTTCTGCCAGGCCCAAGGCCCAGTCCCCAGCAGCCTTCCGGCCCCACCCAGGCTTCCTGTGTGGGCGATCTGCTTCCGGCCCCTGCTTCTGACCCAGGTATGGCCACCTCGAGGGGCCTGCAAGCACAGCCTCCTGGCTTTTCCTCGGCTGGCCCCTGGGCCTCCATCTGCGGCCCCGGGCACAGCCTCTTCCCCCGAGCACTGCTGGCGGTGGCTTCCCATCTCGCCCTGGGAGTCTTCCTCTACCAGGCCCAGCCCCAGCCCCAGGGGCTTGCTGTGGGCTCCCCGGGTGGGAGCTGAAACTTCCCAAGGATGAACTGGGACTCTGGACCCACATCTTCAGTCCCTGCAATTCCACCTGACACCGAGGACACAGAACCAGATATGAGAACGTGGGCACACGGGAGAGGCGGAGCGGCCCACAGGCTGACTGCTGGGCAGGGAAGGGGCTGCCCGCACGTCCCGTTCAAGTCTGACCTCTGTCCCTCTGGTGCCTGCCGGCGCCGCCGCTCCCCGCTCCCAGCTCTGCAACTTCTATTTTCTACCCCAAGAGGGGAAAACCGATGGCTAGCAGGGTGGGGAAGCCCAGGGAGGAAGCCCAGGAAGCGGGCGGGGATTTGGGAAGAGAACTCTCTTCTTGTCCTGAGAGAAGGGAGCACTGGGTGCAGCCCAAGGTCACCCAGCCCAGCTCTCCGTGCGCCTCTCCCTCGGGCGGGTGGGTGTGCGGCCTGGGATTCAGGGGTTCAAAGCCTTCCCTGCCGTCTGCCGCTCCGCCCTGTGCCCTCCCTGTCTGCCCCGGGATGCCCTCTCTTAGCTCTGAGCTCCAGGCCTGTTCCGCAGAGCCCACAGCTCCTGCTCCAGCCTCCACTCTGCCCCTCCAAGGCTGCACTTCTCCCTTCACCGGCCCTCTGGGCTCCGAGCTGTCACCGAGCTGTCATCTCCTGCCAGATGGGACTGGGTGGATCCTGGGCTCCAGGACAGCAAGAACTGGACAGGGGAGCCCGAGGGCACGGAGAGCAGCCCGGCACACCCTGTAAATGACACACCCAGACACAGGCCTTGCAGGCAGGGTCCCGGCACCCAAAGGAAGGGTGTGTGTGCTGGGGAGGAAGGGAGGCGGCAGGGCAGGAGCTGAGACAGAAGGAAGACAAGAATACAGAGGTATAAAAAAGCAAGAAAAGCAGAGTCCAGAAAGAACAGGCAGGTGGGGCTCTAAGAAGTCTGGCTTGCTGCTCCCCTACCTGTTTATGGTGTCTCTCAGGGGACCCCTTGACAAGGCAGCTGCGGCTGAGACGGAGGTAGCCCCCCAGAACCAAGATCTCCTCAGCAGTGGGGTACCGCTTCTTCCCAGGCCCCAGCACTGCAGTGTTGCCTGGGGCCGGGGTGGCCGGAGTGGCGGGGCTTGCAGGGGGCGCAGAGCGGCGGGGGTTGACCGTGAAGGTGTGTTATGGTGTCTCTCAGGGGACCCCTTGACAAGGCAGCTGCGGCTGAGACGGAGGTAGCCCCCCAGAACCAAGATCTCCTCAGCAGTGGGGTACCGCTTCTTCCCAGGCCCCAGCACTGCAGTGTTGCCTGGGGCCGGGGTGGCCGGAGTGGCGGGGCTTGCAGGGGGCGCAGAGCGGCGGGGGTTGACCGTGAAGGTGTGTGGTGATGGCAGGGGGGAGGGCACAGAGCCGCGGTCCTGCTCCCCGGGGGCTCCCAGAGGCCTGCTCCCAGCCCCTGCAGTCTCGGCCTCTCCTTCCCCAGAGTCCGCAGCACGAGGCTCCAGTCGATGTTCAGGGCACCCCGGAGGGTCTGGTTTCAAATTCGGAGTCTCTGTGTCCCTGGCTGTCCATTCTCGAGCCTTGCCAGAGTTCAGCGTCCACTTCCAGCCTTCGGTGGACCTCAGGCCCCGCTCGCCCGCCTCCACTGGGCCAGGCCTCTGCTCCACCATCTCCACACCTCTGGAGATGTCCTGGGGTTCCCCACTTGGAGCTTCTGGGGGCCCTGCAATCTCCTCCGGAGCCACCAATGGGGCCGGGCTGTGTTCTTCCCTCCCATGTTCCTCCACACAGCCTTCTCTCTCTTCTGAGCTCAGCCTCCACTCTGCTGCCTCCACTGGTACTGAACGCTGCTCTGGAGGCTCTCTGGGCTCAAGCCTCCACTCGCGAGCCTCTGCTAGTGCAGACCCGCCCGGGCCCAGGCTGCTGTCCACCGCCTCTCTCCCCGGGGGACTCTGCTCTCCGGGATCCACTAGGCTGGGGCTCCGCTCCTTGGTGTCCTCTGGGCTCAGCCTCCACCTCCATGGCTCTGGCAGCCTGGTGCTCCGGTCTCCTTCCTCGCCCCGGCTCTGCCTCCAGTCTCTGGCCTCCACAGGCTTGGGGCTGTGCTCCTGGGCCGGCCCGGTCCCCAGCCTCCTTCCTCTGGCCTCCCTGGGGCTCAGCCGGTCTTCTCCGGCCTCCCTTCCCTTGGGGCTCTGGCCCCGGGCCTCCCCAGGGCTGGGTCTCCGTTCTCGGGCCTCTGCCGGCCCGGGTTTCCTCTCGGCGAGGAGCTCCTCATTCCGCTGCTGCTGGCGCTGCCGCTCCTGCCGGATGAATCGGTTCTGGTGCACCGGCCCGATGGCCTCCAGAAGCACGGCCGGCTCCTCGGGGTCCGCGGGCCCGGGCTCTGCGTTCCCAGGCCCCGG
>NW_022900932.1:570961-573390 GCF_012274545.1 Fukomys damarensis
CCGGGGCCGGAAACCGCTAGACGAGGGGTCCCAGAGGCCCAGAGGAGGGACGGGGTCCACGCCCCCAACTGTGACAGGTGACGACATCCGCCCTCCTGCTGGAGAGAAGTGGCGCTGAGCCCAGTGACTGTGAAGCGATGAAATCTCAAGCCGTTCCTTGGCCCGTGATCTGGACCGCTGGCCTGAAACAGCCAGCGCCTGGACGTTAAGGGAGTGGAATGGTTTTCTTGGCGGGGGGGGCGCTGTGGAGACAGAGTCTCACTATGTAGTTGAGACTGACCGGGAACTCACTACGTAGCTCAGGCTGGTCTCAAACTCACAGCGATCCTCCTGCCTCAGCCTCCCGAGTGCTGGGATTACAGGTGTGCGCCAGCAAGGAAGTGGAATTTTTTATGTATTTTATTTTTTTATTTTTAAAAGCCAGGATCCTGCTGTGCAGCCCAGGCTGGCCTCGAACTTGCGACAATCCTCCTGTCTCAGCCTCCAGAGAGCTGGGATTACAGACAATACTCCACCAAACGGGGCAAAGGGGCCTGGAATTTGAGGCGGGAGAGAAGTACAAGGCTTGGAAGTAGACTTCGCACCTCACTCTTGGTCTGTGTCCTGGGGACGGGAGAGGAGGTGGAGTTTTCTCTGTAGCTGAGCCTGGAGGTAGCGGAGGTCTTGCTGGTCCAGCCCATGAGCCAGGCCCAGATAGAGGGTGAGGAGGAGAGCAAGGAGGAGGCGGTCAGTGCCCAGGGTGGGCACCACCCACAGCACCGTCAGCAGCTCCACGCACACCGGGTGGCGCAGGTGGGAGAAAAGCCGCAGCGCTCGAGGAGACTTCAGGGCCAGAGGCTCTCCCAGCCCCAGGACGTGGTAGTACACCTAGGAGCGGGAGGAAGGCTTGGACAGGAGCCTCCCTGGCCTGGCTGCCTCTCCTCCAGGCACTGCCCTCTGCAGTCAGACCCAGGAACCTTGCCCAGGCCCCAGAGACCCACGGGTGCTGGCCTTTGAGGGATGCTGAAGGGAGACCGCCTTTAAGAAAGGCCCAGAGAACTGGGGATTTGGCTCAGTGGCTCCGCTGCCTGCCTCGCAAGCACAGGGTCCCAAGTTTGATCCCCGGCACCATAGAAATAGAAAGGCCAAGAGGAACAGAAAACCCCGGAGGAAGAAGGGCCCGGGAAGAGGAGGAAGAAACCCATGGAAGGGCAAGAATTCTGGACACAAGTCTCAGCAGGTATCTGCAGCCTCACCTGTTTGAGGCCCATGAGTTCAGCATAGTCAAAGACGAGAAGGGTGCTGAAGATGAGGAGCCAGGAAATGACGTGGAGGACAAAGCAGAGCAGCGGCACCCAGGTGGCCCAGGGCTCGGCGCGAGCCTCCCAGAGCACAGGACCGCTGGGCACGGCCTCCCAGTTCCGCATCACCAGCTGGGGAAGAGAAGGGCCGGCATCCCAGCAGCCCACCCTGGGGGACCGGACCTGTGCACCCACAGCTGGAGGACGTGGGGAGGCCCAGGGAGCGGGCCAGCTGTCTCCCAGGTCTGCGGGACGGACGGTCGGCTCACAGCTCAGCGAGTGCCCCGTGGGAGACGATTAGCTAGGAGCTGAAAACCTCCTTCCACACCCAGGGAGGCGGAGGGGAGGACTGAAAAGGAGTTGAAGGGTATCTCAGGGACAGCATAAACAAAGTTGCAAAGACGCAGATGCACAGCAGGTAGTGGGGGTGACAAGTTCGCTTTTCCTTTCCCTGAGACAGGCTTGCTGTGCGTCCAGGCTGGCCTCGAACTGTTGACCCTTCTCCCTCAGCCTTCTAAGGGCTGGGACTATGGACAAATGCGAACATGCCTGCTACTTCTGTGTGCCCTACGTGATAAAAAATAGGCTAACGTGCCATGGAGGAGTGGAAGCTGAGACTCATGCCCTCAGTAATCATTTTCCATATCTCCCCTGCATTCTGTCTTCCTCGGTGTCTCTCTGGGCTACGCAGGCTTCATACCTGCAGGGCCAGGGCAGTGCAGGCCACATACACAGACCTCTGGAGGACCCCGAAGTGCTGGGACGTCCAAGCCTTCACTGCTTCGGTCGCCATGAGGCTGTGCTGTCCGACAAACAGCAGGAGAAGGCCCAGGTCCCACGCCAGGGAGGCCAGGACAGTGCGGTCCTGCAGGGCAGCGAGCCATCCCTGGCGGGGACCTGCGCAGTGCAGGGGCAGAGGGACTGGTCAGGCGGGGCTGGGCTGGCAACCCCGAAGTGCTGGGACGTCCAAGCCTTCACTGCTTCGGTCGCCATGAGGCTGTGCTGTCCGACAAACAGCAGGAGAAGGCCCAGGTCCCACGCCAGGGAGGCCAGGACAGTGCGGTCCTGCAGGGCAGCGAGCCATCCCTGGCGGGGACCTGCGCAGTGCAGGGGCAGAGGGACTGGTCAGGCGGGGCTGGGCTGGCACAC
>NW_022900932.1:573571-592859 GCF_012274545.1 Fukomys damarensis
GGGGACCGCTTCCGACGGAGACCGAAGTCGGCTCCCTCCCTCCATGAAACGCAACCAGCTGAGCCCGGGCCGGGAAACCACCGGAGTGGAGGCTGCAGACTGAGCTGTGGAGCAGTTGGAGAAGGGACTAGGACCGCTGAGAGCCCAGTTTTGACTCATGCACAAAATCAGAGGGGCAGGGGCGGGGTGGAAGACAGTGAGACAGAGGAGGCCGAGGCAGGAGTATAGCTTGAACTATATGGCAAGATCCTGCCAAAACAACGAAAATAGTGTCTGCGAACCTGTTTCAGACAGCGTCTCTCTGGCCAAGGCTGGCCTTGAACGCAAAGTGACCTTCCTGTCTCAGCCTCCCAAGTGCTGGGACCACCCCTGGCAGGCCATTAGGTATTTTAAAATGACTCAACACAAAATAAGCTCTTCTTTGAGCACTATAAAGTTGAGCTGTTACTTCTCCACTTGCCAAGACTGGGTAAAGAGCTTCTCTGAAAGGTTTTTAATTGCACTAGGTCCAGGGCCTCCAGCATGCTAGCCAAGCACTCTGCCACCCAGCCAGCTGCCAGTCTCTAATAGTGTGGCAAGTTTGATTTTTTTTTTTTTCTTTTTGGTTTTTTGAAACAGGGTCTCACTCTGTAGTTGAGACTGACCTGGAACTCACTGTGTAGCCCAGGCTGGTCTCAAGCTCACAGGGATCCTCCTGCCTCAGCCTCCCGAGTGCTGGGGGTTAGAGGTGTGCGTGACCACGCCCACATGGTGCAAGTTTGATTTCTAACTAGGATACAAAAGCTATGTCAAAATATTTTTGGTGGAATACCATTTATTACTGCTGCGAATTTAGTAGTTTTATCCAAACTTGTAGGAGCTATGACTTTGTATAAACTCCTAAATGTGACTCCACTCAGTCCAAGCCCAGAGGTTCCTCTTGACAAACCCCTGCACCCCTGTCGCAGTCACTTAGTCATTAACAGACAAACAAGATCCCTGGGCTCAGGGAAACTGGCCCAAGAACCTGAAGCAGCACTGGCCCACACCTGTGATCCCTCCTCTCAGGAGTCTGAGGCAGGAGGATCTCCAGGAGTTCCAGGCTGGCCTGGGTTACATAGTGAAACCCCGTCTCAGAAAAAAAAAAAAAAGAAGAGAGAGAAAACAGTACAGTGGTATTTAGTCCCTCTACCATGTGTACAACCCCTACTTCTAGCCAGTCCCAATTCCCATCACACACAATCCAACTCTGGTCTCTGTAAGCGGTCACCCAACCCCTGGCCACCACGGCCCGGTTCTGTGGGTTGCCCATCCCTGGTGTTCCATAAGCAGAAGCACACAGGAGGTATCCATTTGCATCTGGCTTCTTTCCTTCAGTTCTGTTTGTTTTTGACAGGGTATTGCTATGTAGTTCAGGCTGGCCTTGGACTCACAGCGATTCTCCTGCCTCAGGCTCCCGGGTGCCGGGATTACAGGTGTGCACCACCTTGCCTGACTGCATTTAACCTTTTAAGGAATTTTCAAACTGCTTTCCACAGAAGCCAAGCCATTTTATGTCCCTACCACGAATGTATAAGTGTTCTAATTTCCCCATGTTGTTGTAAAAGGCCAACTTAAACATTCAAATTTGAGAAATATAATTTATTACCCTAAGTAGAAAATAATGAATTAAAACAAGGATACAAACTTTTTTTTTACTTTTGTATTTTCTTTTTTTGGTACTGCGGATGGAACTTGGATCCTTACACTTGCATGGCAGGCGGCGGAACTGCTGAGCTCAATCTGCAGCCCTACTTTTATAGCTATAGACAGTGTCCTGCTAAGTCACTAAATTGCTTAGTCTGAGCTCAACTTTGCGATCCACCTGCCTCTGCCTTTCAAGAAGATGGGATTAAAAAGAAAAAAAAGAAGCTGAGATTATAGGCAAGAACCACTGCCTCCAGCTCACAACTGTTTAAAAAAACACATCAATAGGGCCAGGGATTTAGCTCAGTGGCACTGTGTCTGCCTCACAAGTGCAAGGTCCTAAGTTTGATCCACAGTACCAAAAAACCAAAAAAACCACCAACCAAAACACGTCGGTGGCTCAAGAGGAGAAAAATAAAAACAAACCACACCACACCATAAGGCACAGAGTGAATATTTGTTTACCACAGCGAACACGCGGAAGCTGGCCTGTATAAATACCGTAGAAGTGGGTCAGAGAGGTGTGAAGATTTACTCAGCATCAGAGCTGAAGGCTGCTTCCAACTCGGTGGGTGGGAAGGAAGAACACCCTTCAGCAGCATCCCGCAACCCCTCAGCCGCGGATCTAACACATGCCCTCAAGCTCCTGATGCCAAAGTGCTGTTCTGATGAGAGCAAAGCCCAGAGAGGAGAGATGGCGTTGGATGCAGCCCGTGTGCACCAGGGAGTGTTAACCCTGCTGCTTAACGCGGCTCAGCATCAGAGTAACCACTGCTTTTTTTTTTTTTTTTCTCTTTTGCGGTGATGCCTGGGCTAGAACCCAGGGTACCCTAAGTGCTAGGCAAGTACCAGTGAGCTACACTGCCAGTCCAGGATTAGCTGATTTTATACTGGACATTTTGCTGTAACGGGGACTGAACCCAGGGCCTCTGTATTGAGCTATATATGTATATCCAAGTCTTTTTAAACTTTTTATATTGAGATTGGGCATGGTGGCACAAGCCTGTAATCCTAGCACTCAGGAAGCTGAGGCAGGTGGATCACTATGAGTTTGCGGCCAGCCTAAACTACATTAGAAAGATCCTGTCTCAAAAAATGAAGAAAAGAGAAAAACTTAAAAAAACTTTTTGAGACAGGATCTTGTTAAATCATTTAGGTGCTTGAACCTGCAGTCCTCTTGCCTCAACCTCCAGAATGCCAGCATTACAGGTGCACCACACACCTGGCAGTGATGGCCACTGTAGAATGTCTGTGGCTCTAACCCTTCCTGCCTTCCTCTTTTCCCAGAAAGCCTCGGACCCTGGCCTGTACCAGCACGGGTCACACTAGAGCACCAAGGTCTTCTAAAGCCCCAGCTCCCCTCTTCCAGCTGTGCTCGGGCAGGCAGGGAGATGTGCACTGGAGTGTTCAAGTGGATGGCAGTGCCCTCGCGGACAGGATGAAGGCCTCGGGCTTGGCTTCCTGCTTCAGCACTCCGGTGAGCAGGAACTCTGGAGAAAGCAGGGGCAGGCCAGCCCTGGATGCAGGGGAGCAGCGTGGGAAGTCCTGGGTGCAGGTGATCACCACTCTGCGAGGCTAGGGAGACAGCAAAAAGAGGAAGCCTGGGTGAGAAGGAGTCCCAGAAATAGACTTGGGGCCTAGTGATCAGTCTCACTCAGTACAGTGCGATGCCAACATGCACCTAACACATTGCACAGTGCCTGTGAATTATTCTTGCCAGAAAAGCTGAACGTACTCAAGCTCAAATTAGCTAGGTGTGGTGCACACCTGAAATCCCAGCACTCAGGAGGCTGAAGCAGGAGGATCTCTGCCAGTCTGAGGCCAGCCTGGGCTACACAGTGAATTCAAAACACCCTGAATTATATAGTGAGACCTTGTTTCAAAAAACAAAACTAAACAAACTGCAATTTATGGGAAGTCTTAGATTAGACAGAAGAATACGATAAATGATACAACAAGGAAGCAAATAGAGATGCCCAGATTGGAGAAAATTCTAAAGGATGACTGACCTAGTTTCTGCAGGCATTAAATGGCTTAAAAAAGGAAGAGTCAGTAGGGCTCTGCTCCACAATAAAGGAATTAGAAGACGTTCCAAATGCAGCAATGCATGGGCCTTATGGAAGTCCTGGGTTGTTTTTTTGAGACAGTTTCCCTAAGTAGCTCAGGCTGGCCTGAAACTCAGGCTTCTCCAGCCTCAGCCTCCAGGTGCTGGGGTTACAGGCTGGAGCCACCACACCCAGCAATATCGTTGTCTTTTGTCATTCCTGCCATCTCTTTAACTGCCCTTCCCCAAACTGCCTATGTCAGCCATACCTTGTAGGATCGGGGCATGCTGGGTAGGACGGTGCCTCCACAGCAGGTGATAATCTCTGCCATCTGCAGGGGCGGGGGCTGGACCCCAGCGGTCACGTGAATCTCATAGCCCTAAGGGAGATGAGACAGGAAAGGTGTGTACTGAGAGGGCCTGGCGCTGGGCCGGAGCAGGCAGGAGATGATGGGTTCTTACCTCCAGCAGTCTTTGCTCCCGAGCCCGAGTTAGGGCATCCTGAAGGCGAAAGCCGAAGTTCTTCTCCTGCTCGGGGTCCGTCACCACATACCGATCGGGGGGCAGGAAGTGGCCCGCCTTTTGGGACTGAGGAAGGTAGCAGTTAGCAGCAGGGCTCAGGCCACCCCACCTAGCACTCCCACAGCAAGCGTTTACAGAGAGCTCCCCACACACACCTCCTAGCAGCTTGGGTCTCCCTCACTGCACCCCTCTCCCTGCCCTGTGAGCCGTCTTCTCCACCTACCTGATGCAGCCACTCCAGGGAGAGGATGGGGATGCCCCTCCCCAGGGCACACAGGAACTTGACTGTCCGGCGGATGCGATCGGTGACCAGGTGGGAGGCCTCTGCCACTGAGCTGGCCAGACTGCCCCCCAGGCCCAGCACGGCCTGCTCCCCTCGGGCATCCAGCACTCCTGTGAAGAGGACCTGGAGGGGGTTGGCTTGTGCTGTCACACAACCCTGGCCACAGCACCTACCTTGCAGACCCCCTCCCTAGAGCCCTGAGCCCCTGTCCTACTCTGGGGGTTGCTGATGACTGAGTAGGTTTGTTCCTTCGGAGGCCACGTTTTGGAACTTCCCGGGGTGGCTCCGTCTGGTCTCTCTTCCTTTTGCCTGGTCCTGGAGTCACCACATCCTGGGAAGAAGAACAACACCTTGGCAGGAGTCTGAGCCCTGTGGCTCAGGCTCTCAGCTTGGGCCCAGCCCTCTTCTCACCTCTGCATTCCTGGGCCTCTCTGCAGTATCCTCTTCCTCTTCCTTGGGGAACACAGTCTTTGGGGAGCCCTCTCTTTGGGGCCACTTTAGAAGAGGGGGTAAATTCGTACTGGGGTAAGGCCTCTTGTGCCTTTGAGAGGCTGCAGGCCGTGGCTCTGGGGTGGACTCTGGGCTATCTGCCGCTTCTGTCTTTGGGACGAGGAGAACCTGAACAGGTGCCTCAGGGAGCTGGGGAAAGGAAGGCCCAGAAACGGTCCCAAGGGACGCAGCTGCTCTCGGCCTGCCCGCCCGCTGGTTCCCTGTGGATTGGTCTGCAGGTTCAGAGCAAGGCTGGTGGACACCGGGAGCTGTGAGGGAGCCATGCTTCCCAGCGGCCCGCTGTTTCCTACCGCAACTGGCTCGAGGGATGGGCTCATGGGCATAATCTGTGGTGACAGGAGGCTGGGGTTCTCGGGGGGCCCTGCCCTGAGCTATGGTCTCGGGGGTGACAGGCTGGTCTGTGGAGGTGGGAGGCTCCATGTCAGCGGCTGATGGTTCAAGAGTCTCAACAGAGGATTTACGTATCTGGCCCCGAGTGGCCCGAGGTGTGTGTTTGGGGGCGACAGGCTGGTCTGTGGAGGCAGAGAGCTGCAGCTTGGGGGCCGCTGCCTTAGCTACTTCGGGGGTTGTGACAGAGGACCTCCTCGTCCTGCCTCGAGTGGCCTGAGCAGCAGGCTCTGGGCTGACAGGCTGGTCTGTGGAGGGTGGCTGGAGCTCAGAGCTTGTGGGGAAGACCGGTTCAGGGCTCCTGACGGAGGACTTGCACGGTCTCCCTTGAGTGGCCTGAGGTGTGGCAGCCTGGTGTGTGGAGGTGGAGGGCTGGACCTTGGGGTCCGCTGGCTCAGCGGTCTTGGCAGAGGACCTAGTTGTCCTGCCCTGAGGTGTGGGTTTGGGGGTGACAGGCTGGCCTGTGGAGGTGGAGGGCTGGAGCTTGGGGGCCGCTGGTTCAGCTGCTTCAGGGGTCTTGGCACAGGGCCTATTCATCCTGCCGCGAGTGGCCCGAGCTGGGGGGCCTGGGGTGTCAGGCTGGCACGTGGAAGCGGAGAGCTGCAGCTCAGGGGCTGTGTGGTCAGCTGCTTCGGGCGCCTTGACAGAGGACCGACTCCTCCTGCCCCTCACGGCCCGAGGTGTGGGCTTGGGGAGGACAGGCTGGTCGGTGGGGGAGGTGGGCTGGAGTTCAGGGGCTGTGGGCTCAAAAGCTTCAGGGCTCTTGGCAGAGGACCTCCGTGTCCTGGCCTGACTGGCCCGAGATGTGGGCTCAGAGGGAGCAGGCTGCTGTGCAGGAGTGGGAAGGTGGGGCTGGGGCGTGTGGGCAGCAGAGGAAAGTGAAGCGGGTGCCGTTCTAGAGGAGGGCCGGCACCTGACACTGGGCTTTGGCGGGAAAGTCTCCAGCTCTGAGGACACGGCAGGCTCTGGAGCCTGCCGCCTCCCAGTGCGCCTGGCCCTAGGAATGGCTGGCTCAGAAGATGCACGGGGAGAAAGGGGGCGCTGAGAGGGAAAGGGGCCTGGGGGTGGGATGGAGGCTTCCGGCGTTGCAGCGGGCAGGCAAGCATCTGGAGACTCCAGGTCACCCTGAGGAGAAAGAAGCCAGTGAGAAGTAGCAAGAGGTCAAAACTGGACACTGTTTGGGCCCACATGAGGGACAGGATGCTGAGTGCACGGATTTCTTCGACCTCTCCTGTCAGACTGGGAACCCGGAAAAGGAAGCAGGCTTCTCTGCAGACCTCTCCCCCCATCCAGCATGGCGCTCTCCACACAGGGGGGCTACTAAGGAAGAGGAGGAAACACAAGGAAAGGGGCTTCCTTCCTGAGTCAGGCAGAGGGAGCTGCCACCTGGGACACAAATACAGAAAAAACAACAAAAACAACAAAAACAGAAAGCCATGGTGCCAAGGGCAAAGGGAAGAGGCAGCTAAGGAGCGGTGAAGGTAGAGAATGGAGGATGTGGGGCGAGGCAAGGACAGGGCTCTGAGGGGTGGAGGGCGAGCGTGGAGCGGAGAAGTCTCGAACACAGCTCTCACCCCAGAAGCGTGCTCAACAGGTGGTATCTTGCCATCCACGTGGCCTGGACAAAGAGAGACACAGGGGCACTGAGTTCCACGAAGTTGGGTGCTCAGGGATTATCCTGAGGGCTGCACATCACCCAGGGCTCCCCTCTACCCTCACTTACCTCTGGGCTGCCCGCTGGGGCTCCCTGGGGCTCCCCTCGCTCCACCTGACTGGCACTCCACCCCCACTCCCGGCTCTGGGCTTGCTCGGGCAGCCTGCTCTTCCGGGTCCCCGTGCCCTCGCTCCGTCTCTCCCGTCTCCAGGGCCACTGCCAACCCGGCCTCTGCTAGCCCACGCTCTGCTTCTGGCCCCGATTTCTCCACAACTCCCTCAAGTGCTTCTCTCGCAGGGGTCTCTCTCTGGACGTCTTCCTCTCCTGTCTCCTCTGATGCCTCCACTTCCCCTGTCGGGCTCGCCCTGCCCCTTTCAGGACTCACACTTTCTACCTTTCTGCCAGACTCTGGGCTCTGAGCAGCTCCAGCTAACACCTGCTTCTGCTCCCTGTCCTTTATCCTCCTAGTTAACTCTTCCTCCTCCAGCTCATCTGGGCTTTCTCCCGGTAGCCACTCCTGGATGTCCCTCTCTGGCGTCCCTCTCTCGGGGGTCACCCTCTCTGCTGTTTCTCCTGCTGTACCCCTATCTCTCTCCACAGTCTGCGTCGCTCTGCCCTTGGTCCCCAGTGGCTTCGTGTGCCCCGAGCTCCCAGGATGCTGGTGAGGTCTGCAGGCTTCCAGGAAGGTGGTCATGGGCTGGGCTGCGGAGGCCTCGGGCTCTCCCACACAGAAGGGCTGAGTAGCCAAGATTTCCCACGGCTCATCCAGTGCACCTGAGAGTCAGGGAGGGAGGGGCAGAGAAAGGGAGATTTTAAAAAGGTGATACGTTGGGCCGGGGATTTAGCTCAGTGGTTCCGCCACCTGCCTTGCAAGCGCAAGGACCCAAGTTAGATCCCCAGTACCCTCTCCCCAAAAAAGGCAATAAGTTGAGAAAAGATTAAGGTACTCTCGTGAATAATAAACCTAAAAGGGCTAATAAGGAAAGCTGGAGGGCCGGGGATGGATTTAGCTCAGTGGCACCCCTGAGTTCAATCCCTGGTATAAAAAAAAAAGGGTGGTAGTCATAACATTTAATGTTATAAGAGCATATTCTCATATGAAGTTTCCCCCAATAGTTTATTCTATTTTTATTTTAGGTACCGGGGATTGAACTCAGGACCTTGTGCTTGCAAGGCAGGTTCCACTGAGCTAAATCCCTAGCCCCCCGTAGTTTATTTTAAAAAGAAACCTAGCTAGGGCCAGGGATTTAGCTCAGAGGTTCTGCTGCCTGCCTTGCAAGTACAAGGATTGGAGCTAAATCCCCAGTACCAGAAAAAGAAAAGGAACCTAGCTGCATGTGGTGGCACACACTTGTAATCCCAGTGTTCTGGGAGGCTGAAGCAGGAAGATCCAATTTTAAGCTCAGCCTGGACGACTTCGCAATTTAGCAAGATCCTGTTTCAAGATCAGGAAAAGGACTGGGAGATAGCTCATTATGAAGACCCTGGGTTTGATCCTTAGTTCGGTACTGGGGAAAAAAGTGACCTAGACGGGTCTATCCATGGATCTGCCTTAATATGGGATTTTTTTCTAATGAGATGGAGAGAACAAGAAAGGGTGCAAATTTGGAGCACAGAGTTTCTCGCACCTGGGGCCTGAGTGCTGCAGTGGGAAGGGCCAGGCTCTGGGGAGAGCGCACAGGGGAAGGCCTGGGTAGGTTCATCCTCCAAACCCTGGACGGCTGCACAAGAAAAGCCAGCTGAGCTCAACTTCTCACACAACCCCAGGGCCCCGCCAGGCCTCTGATCCCCATCCTCCACCGCCCTTCCCACTGCACCAGGACCCAGCCACCCAGCGTCTTCACCTTCCAGGCTCTCATTCTCCACAAAGCATTGGGTAGCTTGAAGATCCAGATCTTCACAGTCTGCGGGGGTAGAGGACAGAACAGACCAAAAAACGCATGCCCTGAGTCCCTTAGTTCACCTCCACTGTGCTCTCCCCAGTCCTTACACCCACTGTTTACTCCAAGGGCCAAAGGAGAAAGAAAGGGTGCCACTTACCATCAGAGCTGTCTCTGGAGCCTCCGGTCCTGGCCAAATACGATTTCCTCTTCCTTCCTGCCGGCGTCTGTGCTCCTGCTCTCTGTGGCGGGGTGGGGTTTCCTGGGGTTCCTGTGTGCACCACCTGCTCCCCTTGTGTCACAGGAGCCCTGCTGGGGGCCCCCACTTCTGGAGATGTCTCATGAGCATCCCCTTTGGCCAGAGGCTTGCTTTGTCTCACAGCTGCCACTGCTGAGGCTGCGTCCTCCTCCACAGACACCTGACAGCTCTCCAGATGTGAAACGGCTGGCGCTGGTGGGACGTCCTCCTCTGCTTCTGTCTTGATGTGCACTGTGGCGGGAGAGGCTTGGCTTCTCTCTGGGTGGGTCCCATGGGAGCTCCTACCCACATCGCTGTCCCCATGGGGCAGTCGGCTTTCTCCAGAGTGCGCTGTAACAGGGCCCTCACCCTTCTCTGTGTAAGCACTAGGGACAGTTTCCCTCTTTCCCACTGGGAGCCTCTCTTCCTCCACATCGGTGTCGCTGTCTTTCCCCAAGGCGGTTTGGTTGTGTTCCAAAGAGACCACAAGCTGGGCTCTGGCCTTTTCTGCATCTGAGTCTCTCTTCCACCGAATAGCTCCACTCTCTTTCAGCCGTGCCAAGGTGAGCGCCGCGGAGACTTCTTCCTCATCGTCTGTGTCACTGTCAATCGCCATGGAAGTCTGGCTTCCTGCTGGCGGGGGTTTGTGCTCTTCCACACCCGCATCACTACCAGCTGGGCTCTCCTGCACAAGTGCTGCGCCGGGGGCTCCAGGGCCTGCTCTTCCAGCTACATGGAAGATCGGCCTCTTCTTCACGGGAACTGCAGCTGGGGTCACAGGGATGCCCTCTTCCACATCACTGTCACTGTCCATGAAGCCTGAAGGCTGTGCTTTCAGGTGGAGCCTGGCTGCCCCGCTGTCTTCGTCGACATCTGTGTCACTGTCCTCGTCTAGACAGTGGCTCCTTTTCAGAACCACCTTGTTCCGTGCATCTCTCCTGACTTCCATGTCTTTGTCCCTCTCTACTGCAGGTGGAGCCTTTATTGGCCGGGGGTCACGTGTGACTCTGTCACCGCCAGGCTGCTCTGCCTTCGTGGCACTGTTCCTCACCACTGAGAAGGGCTTCGCTGCTTCATTCTTGTCGGTGTCACTGTCCAAGTTGAAAGCCAAAGATGGCGCAGAGCCACCTGGAGCTGGAGAAGGTCCCTCATCATCGCTGCAAAGGGAACAGAAAGTCGATAGCACCTACTCCCTGAGAAGGAACAGTCCACTCAACCTGGAGCAACTGAGGGGCAGGCCCAGGGAGCATTTGTCTTTCCATCCCCCAGTTAGTTCTCCACTTGGTACATCAGAGGTGATTCCTAAAAATGCACCTGAGGGCAGGGTGTGGTGGTGCACATGTGGAACCCCAGCACTTGGGAAGCTGAGGCAGGAGGTTTGCCAGAAGTTGAGGCCACACTGAATTACAGAGCAACATTATAAAAATTGCATTATAAAAAATGCAACAGAGACTGGGTGTGATGGCACACCTGTAACTGTAGCACCCTGGGAGGTTAAGGCAAGAGAGGTACAATTTTGAGCCTAGCCAGGGCAACAAAAGGACCTTGTGTATGCCTCGCAAGTGTAAGGTCCCAAATTCAATCCCTGGTACCAAAAAAAAAAAGTGCTATGGATATAGCCCAGTTTAGTCCTTAGTACTAGGGAGGAAAACCCCAGCTCCGTGAATATGTGTTGCTCCCCAGCCCTACCTTTCAAGATAATCAATTCTGAGAGCTGACCTTCCAGGCCCTGGCTCTTCCTGCCTGCCCAGACTTAGGTGTCTGGCCTTTGGGTGCTCACCTTTCTGGAACTACTGTTGTCAAAGGGGAAGATGCGGTCCTTGAGTCTTTCTCCATACACCTTTCAGAAGAAAAATCTGGCAAGAACACAAAGGAGTAAATTGACAATGTCATACTCATTGTCTCTCACCTAACTACTCAACACACAGACGTACCTGCCTCCTCCTCCGAGTCCTCAGCCAACGGAGGCCTGGCAGCACGAGCAGCTCCCAGGACCCTGGGGGTCTCCTCTACAGTTAGAGGGCCCCGGGAGCCCACGGGCAGGGGCACATCCAGGCGACGATACTGACAGGGCAAGTCAGCGAAGAGGATCAGTTCGTGGTTTCTCAGAGGATGACTCACCCCTGGGCTCAGGACCCTAGGCGGCCTCAGGATCTGGGTACCATTGAGGCTCCCACAATCCTGAAGGACAGGTGCCTTGTTCCGTGCTGAGATTTCAATCACTGCATGTTGTTTGGAAATAGATGGAAAGGGCAGGGCCACTGAGCAATCAGGCATTCGGCCTACCACATTCTTCCCGAGGTACAGTGGGAAATCTAAAAATGAGAGCAGTTGATAGAGACCAAGGTCATTAAGACCCATAAGCATTATAACAATAAAAAGCCCTAAGGCATATAGGCATTGAAGAGTGCATGCTAATTCATAGGCAATACTCTATCCATCCACACCAGATTTTTTTTTTTTTTTTTTTTTGGAACCAGGGGTTGAATTTGGGACCTTGTGCTTGTGAAGCATGCAGCGGCACCACTGAGCTAAATCCCCAGTCCTAAAACCAAATATTTTTATTGTATTTTTTTTGTTTGTTTGTTTGTTTGTTTTGAGATAGGGTCTCACTATGTAGTTGACGCTGCCCTGGAACTCGCTGTATAGCCCAGGTTGGTCTCAAACTCACAGCGATCCTCCTGCCTCAGCCTCCCAAGTGCTGGGATTACAGGTGTGCGCCACCATGCCCGGCTTACCAGATTTTTTTTGTTTGTTCTGGTTTTTTGAGAGAGGGTCTCACTATATAGTTGAGACTGAGGTGGAACTCACTATGTAGCTCAGTATGGTCTCGAACTCACAGGTATCCTCCTGTCTCAGCCTCTGAGTGCTGGGATTATAGGCGTGCACCACCACAACCGGCCCAGATATTTTTAATTGTAATAAAATATATATAACACATCCTTTAAAAATTTTTTTTTGAGGACTTGCAAGCTCAAGGACCTGAGTTCAATCCCCGGTACAAAAAAAAAAAAAAAAAAAAAAAATTTTTTTTGGTGGTACTGGGGATTGAACCTAGGGCCTTCACATTGAGGTACAACTCTGGCTCTTTATTTTGAAACAGCATCTAGCTAAATCACTAAGTTGCTCATGCTAGAACTGAACATGTGATCCTCCTGCCTCAGTCTCCTAGTGTGCTAGGATTATGAGTGCACACTATCAATATCTGGCTTCATTTTAAATCCATTAAGGCTGGGCATGGTGGCGCACACCTGTAATCCCAGCACTCGGGAGGCTGAGGCAGGAGGATCACTGTGAGTTTGAGATCAGCGTGGGCTACATAGTGAGTTCTAGGTCAGTCTCAACTATACAGTGAGACCCTGTCTCAAAAAAAAAAATCCATTAAGTGTAAAGTTCAGTGACATTAAGAGTATTCTGGGGCCGGTGATTTAGCTCAGTGGTTCCACAGCCTGCCTTGCAAACACAAGGACCCACGTTCAATTCCCAGTACTGAAAAAAAACAAACAAAAAAGAGTACTCTGATGGACAACCATTGCCACAACCCACCTCCAGATCAGACTGGAGCTCTTTGTATTCTGCTACCATACTAAAAATCACTTCTAATAAGTTCACTCCCAGAACAATCAACTCTGTTGCTCCCACCCTGCCACCTTCTCCCTTCCCAGTAAAGCAATTTTCAGATATCCCTAAAACATGTCTTTTCTAATACTTTCCATGAAAAAGACCCACCTTAACCCTTCAGTACTTAACATGCCCTGACCTTTTTCTGGTCCATAGGCACCACCAAAGACACGCAGTTGGCCTATAGGTTCCAAGCTACACCCCAAGGAGTCACTGGATTGCTCTATCTCCTCTTCTTCCTCAACAGCCCAGTCAATAGTCTGGGTGTCTTCCATGGCCTGGGAAAGAAACACATCATCATCAGCATCATCATCACTGCACGATCACTGGTTTGCACACAGTGTCAGAAGACGGTACCTGGGGTAAACCTGAGGAAAGACAAAGTTGATGTTTCTCTTTCCATCAGTCATTCTGCTATTATGCTTCTGAAGCATTTAAATAAAATTTGGAGGCCAGGAGTGGATGTATACTCTTATAATCCTAGCACTCACTCAGAAGGCTGAGGCAGGAGGATCCCCACAAGTTAAAGCCATCTTGGACTACATAATAAGTTCAAGGATAGTCTGAACTACATAGTAAGACACTTGTTTCAAAAAATAAAAAATACGTCAGGTATGGTGGCACATGCCTGTAAACCTAGCACTCAGGAGGCTCAGGCAGGACTCTGGTGAGTTCCAGGCCACCCTGGGCTACATAGTGAGTTCAAGGCCAGCCTAAACTACATACTGAGATTCTGTCTCAGAAAAAAAAAATGGCTGGGTGTGGTGATGCATGCCTGTAATGCCAGTGCTCAGGAGGCTGAGGCAGAATTGCTCTGAGTTATGACCAGCCTAAACTACATAGTAAGACCGTCTCAAAAAAACCCAAAATTGGGCTGGGAATTTAGCTCAGTGGTGCCGCTGCCTGCCTCACAAGAGAAAGGTCCTGAGTTAGATCCCCAGTACAAAATAAAACCAAAAACCAAAAACCAAAACAAAAAAACAAAAAAACCAAAACAAAAACAAAAAACAAAATTAAATAAATACAATTAAAAAAATAAATGAATAGAATTTTGAAAGCCAGGCTTGGTGGCCCATTCCTGTAGTTGCATTTACTTGGGAGGCTGAGGCAGGAGGATCACATAAGCCCAGGAGTTTGGGTACAGCTTGGGAAACCATAAGACATTGTCTCAAAAGAATTCTTTCGTAGTGACAGAGCACTGGCCAAGCATGCACAAGGCCCTAGGTTTAATCCCCAGCACTACAACAATTAAATTAAAAAAAAAAAAAAAAAAAAAAAAAAAAAAAAACGTACAATATTTTCCATTCTAGTTCTTGTATGCTGATTTACAGCCTACTAAACTAACTTCACTACCCACTACTGGGTTACAACCCCCAGTTTGAAAAACAGCTTTTTCCTCTGGGCCTGGTGGGGCGTGCCAGTACTCTAGAGGCCAAGTTACGAGGATCACTGTGAGTTCAAGGGCAGCCTGAATTACATAGTAAGACACTGTCTCAAACAAAACAAAACAAATGCTGGGCATGGTGGTGCACACCTGCAATCCCAGTACTCAGGAGACTGAGCCAGGAGGGAGGGTCACCGTGAGTTCGAGGCCAGCCTGGGCTACATAGGGAGATCCTGTCTCAAAAGCAAACAAACAAAAACTCCAACAACAAAATAAAAAAAAAGCACCCCCCCCAATTCTGCTAACACATGCTAAGCATGTGTTGAGCACTATGTCGTGTCAGAACAGTAGCCATATGATTGGGCATTTAGGGAACCAGTGGTAAAATCACTAGGATATACACCAGGTAAGTAGATACAAAGTAGGGCTGGTAATGTACTCAGCAGCACAGTGCCTGTTTGGAAAGTAGATATACAATAATGTATGTGCTGCTATCTGAAAGGCCCATGATGCTTACATTTTACCAGATCACCTCAGTATAATCAGTCTAAAGCACAAAGCACCATATGACCACATATCGAAGCTCTAATGAGTTGAGGACTATTCTACTTTATATCGACCCCCGCCACACTAGTTCTGGGGATTGAACTCAGGGTATTTCGCATGGAGCTACAGGTCCCCAGCCCTTTTAAATCTTTGCGTTAAAATAAATAATTCAATAAAATTTGAGTTACAGTTTTGCTAAATTGCCCAGGCTGGGCTTGACTTTGCAATCCTCCTGCCTGTGCCTCCCAGAATGCTGGGATTACAGGTGTGTACCACTATGCTGACTCACTGAATCTTCTCAAGAATTCTGTGGGCTGGGGATTTAGTTCAGTGGCACTGCACCTGCCTTGCAAGCACAAGGTCCTGAGTTCAATCCCCCGTACTGCAAAAAATAAAAAAATAAAGTAAGCGTTATCACTCCACTTTTCCAAATAAACTCCAACAGAGATGGGTTAAGGGACTCGCCCAAGAGCACCCATTCTGTTAGGGCTTTCCAAGACCAAAGCATAAAATAAAGTCCAGACTCCTCAGGAAGAACCGCTCGGGTCTGAACCTTCTCTTTCATACCCTGCCTCCAGGACTGGACCAGTGGGACTGCGTCCGTCCCCTAGGGTCCGTCATATTCATTTTACAGTGGTTATAGCGCACCTGATACGGCTGGAGGTTTTCGGGATACATCCTGAACCAAATATAAAATGAATCCTGCCTTCATGGAGGGAGGTTACATCACGGAGCCTACTGATGAAAGAACAAATGAGAGCTGTAAACTCCCAACAGCACGGGCGGAATTTACCTAGAAAGATGCCACCCTGGAAGGAAACTACGGATCAGTAGACACTCCCAGAGAAAGTGTCACCTCGGCTCTTCTGTCGCGCCAACTCGGGGCGCCCACACCCTTGGCCTCAATTCGAAGGCCACCATCTTTGATTCCCACGTTCCAGCGTGTTCGCTCGAGGCCCGACATCTGTGTCCCCTCCCTCCACTGAGCCCCCGGCGCCTGGCAAGGACGTCTAATACTACCTAAAAAGCTAATTTCCAACCTAAATTTCCAGATACCACCGCCCAGTCGTATCCAAGGTTCACCCCTCCCGCCCTCAGGAGGAGTCAAGATGGTACCCGAGGAACTGTGGGCGAGGCCCCCAGAACTCACCTATTTGAGTCTCCGCGCGCGCGCCACCAGTAACGGTCGGAAACTGGGTGGTGCGAGTGCTAAACCCGGAAAGAAGCCGGCTCGTTGATTGGTTCCTGTCTCTGTCTTTCACAGCTTGCTGTGCGCTGATTGATGAAGCCCTAAGAGCGCAAGCACATTCGAAGCCCGGCCAGCCCCGCCTCCCTTTAGCTCAACGTCCAGGTTATTCGGGGAGACTGAGATCAGTTAACCGGAGCGTACTGTGATTGGCCCACTCCAAAGACAACCCGCCACCTCTTCACCGCCCAACGCCCACGTCCAGCGCAGATTTCCAAACCGAGACCAGAGAGTCTGGCGCCCTGGGCTGGCCACGGATAGAAGGGCTGTACCATAGATGTCGTGCAGTGCGTCTGTTGCGGCCAGAGCGTCCTTCCTCGATCGGCCCAGACATGGTGTTCGCTGACTCATGAGAAATGAAAACCGTTTGCGGGTTGCAGTCGTGGCTGGAGGCTGCAGTTTGGAAAATAGCCCGTAGGCGTGGCGCTTGAGGACTCCTTACTGCAGTGGAATTTCATGTCCCTTTGATTTGGCTTGTTTAGTAGGAGTCATGTCATTTTTCCCTGAGAATATCACCCTGACGGACATTTTGAGGTCATTTTCCTTAAATGGACGCTCCTAAAGAAAGTGTAGGCAAACAGAAAACTGATTTGCCAAAAGTTCTCACATTTTAAGAGACGAGGGAAGGGTGATAAAAATCCTTATTTTTAAATAAGACGAGAATGGTAAGAATGTAATGTGTATATAAGGAAGCTCTTTGCTGTTGTCTCAGCTATTTCCACAACAACTAAATAGGCTGAAATAGATCTTACAAACGAGATACTTGAAACTGAGAAGTTAAATGCCTAGATTCCTACAACTAATGTAGGGACAAATTGAAACAAATCATTTGACTGCTGAACTTTTTCTAATATGTGACTCCTTTCATTGTGAGCATGCCCCCTATAGTACAAAAGATTCTATTTTAAATGAATATAAGGGTCTTACAAATCTCGATGCTCCTTTATTTTGGGGGTTTGCAAATGTGTGCTCATCTGTGTATTAATTTAAGGTGAATTAACAAAGACCTTGATAACACATCTGTATTATATAGCAGGGCTGGGGATTTAGCTTAGTGGTGCTGCTCTTGCCTTGAAAGTGCAAGGTCCTGAGTTCGTACCCAGTACCAGGAAAAATAAAACAAAAACCCTCTAAGGACACATCTATGTTATAGCACTTACCACACTCCATTATTTATCCTCTTCTCAACAAAGTGCAGTAATCTAGAAGCCAGAGAGCTAGCTAGTTTTTGATCATTTTGTATTCCTGGTTACTGCTTTGGTGGCTATTTAGTATCTTTGAGATGCGTGAACTCCTGGGGAAGGAGATGGGCTTTACCATCCAATCCCCCACCCCCGCCTCTGTCCATCCTGAGACTGTACATTGGGCACACGTGGTCAGTGAAAATCAGCTAACTGAAAAGCAACTGACCTCATTAGAGTGTCTGAAAGAGGTAGATTGAAAAAGCACTGATATTCTATCAGGCATCTCACTTCCATCGTTTCCTTTTGAGGAGATGAACAAGTGGTCTTCACATTCTGCCCCAAGGCCTAGATTCCCTAAATGCACGGAGACGTCCAGCTTCACAAAATCTAGATGTTAGATGCTCTAAAATATTCAACTCATTCTTTGAACAGACCCTGCGAAAGTCGCTATTCCGAAAACTCCTCGCTGCAATTTTGTTTCTCTTTTGAAACAGAGTAACTTGAAAACCACAAAGGAAACTGGAGGACAATCCCTTCCTTCTTCCTGAGGTATCTAGGGGATCCGCTCTTTACTGGAGTTTTTTCCGTGGGTCACCAAAGGACCAGAACTCTGTACCAGAGCAGAGAACCACACTTTCGCTGAACTAAACTGTACCGTCCTCCCGAGAGCTAACGCAGCGGGGAGCTTTCAGGGCGTGCCGACCCCACCTTCCAATTCCTGCATCCCCCCCAAACTATTTTGTTTTTGAAAATTAGAAAAAAGAAAAACTTCCACATAGAGGATAACAATTTTCTCCATGGTCATTTTTTATTAAAAAATAAGAAAACGACAAAAAAGAAAAAAAACCCAGTACCCACCCCACCCATTTCTAAGTTCATTTTACAGCGTGGACAACAATAGAGGACTACAACTCCCAGAGAGGACTGCGCTCATCCGCTGCACAGTGACCAATGGACGCCTGGTACATGTCCAGCACTGACCAATCAAAGCTGGGCTCTAGGAGGCTTTGTCTGCAGACCCGGGCGCGGGCACTTATCTCCCGCCTCCCAGCCCCGCGCACGCGCGCCCCGCCCCGCCCGCCTTCCCTCCTGCGCCCTCCCCTCTTCTCTGCCTCTCAGAATCTTCCTGCCGTCGCGTTCGGATCTCGCTGCTCCAGCCTCCGGGGCACGTTCCATCCTTCCAGCCCGCGACCAGCAAAGGAAAAAAAGCTTACATATTTTCTTGCCCCGCACATTCCCGGAGGCGAGCAAAACTAGTTAATTTTAACCATGAGGGAAATCGTGCACATCCAGGCCGGTCAATGTGGCAACCAGATCGGTGCTAAGGTAAGTCAAAAGCCTCTTTTTCATTTATATTTCTTCTTAGAATGAGGAATCCAGGCTAAAAGAGGAAGAATAATTGTGGGGCGTTTGCACTCCATCAAGCTTCGCTCTCCACCCCCCCAAAGTTTTTCACATGTGAACATAATAACCATTTGTAGCTTGCACTTGGTCTCGAACAACGGGAAATTATTTTTCTCGGCAGCGCATTTTGGGGAAGCTATACAAGGACTTGCAGGGTTCAGGGCACGGGGAGGTCGAGGATCTGTGAGATCTTGCCCAAAGGGCGGTCTTCCTAACGGCCCGCGGGCGGGAAGGAGCTGCCCGGACAAAGCGAGCGAGGCCCCATGTGCCCCTGGTCCCGCGCCTGGCCGGGCTTCGGGGCCACAGCGGAGGGGGAGGGGGCGAGACCGGGCTCCGCTGCAGAGCTGGGGCGCGGGCGCCACACGCGCACAAAGGATCGGGAGCCCCGCGCGGCTTGGGTCCCCAGGGGTGTTCCCGCAGCCTTTTGTGGCGCGAAGGATAAGAGGTAGGGGCTGCCTGACTTTTCGTTGCCCTTAAGACCGTTCTAGAGTGAGGATAGGAGAAAAGGCCAGAGTGGGGTGAGCTCTTCTTTGGCGGGCCCCTCCCCCTCGCTGTGGGCGAAAGCAAGCCGGGGAAGCCCAGGAAGGGAACGAATTCCAAGGCCTCGGGGAGTTTTTTCTTTTTTGCGCGCGGTTACAGTGTGGCGGAGAGGAAGTGCGGCCGCTGTGTTGTAGCAGCAGGGCGGGCCCGGGGGCGGGGCCGGCGGTCTGGCGCGCGCGG
>NW_022900932.1:593125-598468 GCF_012274545.1 Fukomys damarensis
TGTGGCCCGTGACGCCGATGGAGACGGGCCGGGGGAGGTGTGGTTGCCCGCTGGGGGCTCACTGCGCTGTCCCCGCAGTTCTGGGAGGTGATCAGCGATGAGCACGGCATCGACCCCACCGGCACCTACCACGGGGACAGTGACCTGCAGCTGGACCGCATCTCCGTGTACTACAACGAGGCCACAGGTAAGGGCAAGAGCCCGGCGCGCTTGGTTCCCACTTCTCCCGCTTTTGTGCCAGGTCCCGTTGCATTCATTTTTGGGGTCCGTTTTCCAGTTTGAGAGCAAGCGAATCCACCATCCTTCGCCTTTGGGGTCGTGAGTGGGTGGGGCCCGTGGCGTCTCTGCTGCCACCTGGTGGCAGAGCGCGGGAGTACTGTTGGGGCGTGCTCCTCCCAACCCCGATTTACTTAGCCTTTTCCGCAGCCGGCTTTCATCTATCTGCTTGATTCCTGTAGGTGGCAAGTATGTTCCTCGAGCTATTTTGGTGGATCTAGAACCTGGGACCATGGACTCCGTTCGCTCAGGCCCGTTTGGCCAGATCTTCAGACCAGACAATTTTGTTTTTGGTGAGTTCTACAAACTGGTATGATGGGGAGAACAGGATTCAGCTTCTTTGGGGTGAGGAGGAGGTGGAAGTTAAGAGATTATTGGCCCAGAGACTTGCGGGGCTCTGTTCTGAAATGTGAGGAGGCGGTACCTGCCCCTTTGGGCAGACAGTATCACGGGTGAGAATGGGCACTGTCCGGGCCTGTGGTGGCAGAGTTAAGGGTGGAAATAGGGAGTCTCTTACACGCTGAGCTTTCCTCCTGATCCTGTCCAGGTCAGTCTGGGGCAGGCAACAACTGGGCGAAGGGCCACTACACAGAGGGCGCCGAGCTGGTGGACTCGGTCCTGGACGTGGTGCGCAAGGAGGCGGAGAGCTGCGACTGCCTGCAGGGCTTCCAGCTGACCCACTCGCTGGGCGGCGGCACGGGCTCGGGCATGGGCACCCTGCTCATCAGCAAGATCCGCGAGGAGTACCCCGACCGCATCATGAACACCTTCAGCGTGGTGCCCTCGCCCAAGGTGTCCGACACGGTGGTGGAGCCCTACAACGCCACGCTGTCCGTGCACCAGCTGGTGGAGAACACGGACGAGACCTATTCCATCGACAACGAGGCCCTGTACGACATCTGCTTCCGCACCCTCAAGCTGACCACGCCCACCTACGGCGACCTCAACCACCTGGTGTCGGCCACCATGAGCGGGGTGACCACCTGCCTGCGCTTCCCGGGCCAGCTCAATGCTGACCTGCGCAAGCTGGCCGTGAACATGGTGCCCTTCCCGCGCCTCCACTTCTTCATGCCGGGCTTTGCGCCTCTCACCAGCCGGGGCAGCCAGCAGTACCGGGCCCTCACCGTGCCGGAACTCACCCAGCAGGTCTTCGATGCCAAAAACATGATGGCCGCCTGCGACCCGCGCCACGGCCGCTACCTGACAGTGGCTGCAGTGTTCCGGGGCCGCATGTCCATGAAGGAGGTGGACGAGCAGATGCTCAACGTGCAGAACAAGAACAGCAGCTACTTCGTGGAGTGGATCCCCAACAACGTGAAGACGGCCGTGTGCGACATCCCGCCCCGCGGCCTGAAGATGTCGGCCACCTTCATCGGCAACAGCACGGCCATCCAGGAGCTGTTCAAGCGCATCTCGGAGCAGTTCACGGCCATGTTCCGGCGCAAGGCCTTCCTGCACTGGTACACGGGCGAGGGCATGGACGAGATGGAGTTCACCGAGGCCGAGAGCAACATGAACGACCTGGTGTCCGAGTACCAGCAGTACCAGGACGCCACGGCCGAAGAGGAAGAGGATTTCGGAGAGGATGCCGAAGAGGAGGCATAGGCCGTAGTCCCCTCACCTCAGGCTCCTCACCTCCTCTGCCTTCTTCCACTGCCCCTTTCCTTACAATTTGTTTGCTGCCTCTTTTTTTTTTTCTTCTTTCAGGGGTGTAGAACAGTGCCTGGCACACAGTAGGCACTCAATAAATACTTGTTTGTTGGATGTCTCCTCTTTCTCTCTACTCTGGCAATCCTGGATCTGTCATTCTTGGTGACCCTGTATTTTCTGCTGGTATCCACTTCTCCCTGTCCATTTAATATTTCTGCTTTCAGAATAATTCTCCAAGAAGCTGAATTACTTGCAGATCCCATTTAGAACCAGCCAGGTGCTAAAAACCCACGTCATGTCCACCACCCTGAGCCCAAGGGCGAAAGGCAGAGGGTAGGGGTCAGAAGGAGAGAAAGGATGGGGTGTTGCCATTCTGGGACATTTTGGGAAGGGGGAATCCAGGCTTTCACAACCGTTTAGGCCCATCTCAGCTTCAAGAGGGGCGAACAGTATTCTCTCCCTTCATTTCCCTCGGCTGTCCCTGAGCCTTCCGGACTTCCTTTCCCATCCCCGTGGAGTGAGCGTGTGTCCGCCACCGTGTTTGCATCACACCCCAGATGGGCAAGGAAACACCCTCTTTTTTGCAGATCTCATCTCTTGCTGTTGCCCCCACTCTTGATTTTCGTCCTGTCCTACACTTCAGATTTCTATTTTGTGTTGAACTTGCTTTTTTTCATATTGAAAAGACAACATTGCCCCAAGAGCCAAAAATAAATGGGAATTCAAAAACAGTTGCAAAATGTGTGCTCATTGAGGGAAGATGGTAGGAGCAGGCAGGGCCTGAGTTGAGTCAATGCTGTGTTCTCAAAGCTGAACGGCCTCACGATGCCTTAGACCCTCCACCCAGTCGCCCACCCTCAGGACCAGCTGTCACCAGGATAGGCTCCTGCCTGGGTGCAGGGTCCGTGGAGTCCTCCCCCAGTCAGTGCGATTAGCTGCATGTGGGAGCTTGGGCAGTTCGCCTGGCCTTGGACTCGGGGACCCTCTTTCCTCAGTGTTGGTCACGCGTGTGCACCGCTCACACCACCTCCAGCGGTTCATGTTGAATGCTCAGGGCTGAGCCACTTGGGCTGTTTTCTGGGGTGTGGCCCAGCCGGGATGCCTTGGGGTGTCTGATCCTGTGGGCTCTGCCCAGAGGCTGGAAGGGCCAATAGGAAATGCCACCTAAGGACCGTGCTGCCTTAATTTCATGCTTCCAGTGTATTGTCAGGTCTCTAGAATGTTCCTTATTCCTCCACGTCCAGCCAAGCTCTACAAAAGTACATGGAAATGGGCATGGAGAGCTCAGTGGTAAAGCACTCCGTTAGTGTGCGAAAAAAGGCCTGGGTTCAAGGAAATACAGGGTCTTGTTATACGGTTCAGGCTGGCCTTGAATTCAGCAATCCTGCTTCACAGTCTCCCACAGTGCCGAGATTCCAGGCAGCACCACCGTACCTGGCTGAGGTGATTTAAAGGGGGGGTGCATGCAGGTTATGTGCAAGCACTACACCACTTTGTGAGGGATTTGAGCACCTGTGGATCCTGGTACTAGGGAATCAGAGCTATTGTCTTGGACAAGGGGAGGCTGTATTTGGTATGGTCACAGAGGTAGAATTTCAGTAATTAATTCTAAGAGTGCAATTATCAACGTTATTTCTACCTTAGCCAACTTTTCTGATCACAGCCAACTTTTGGGGAAAAAAATAAACACTACAGCTCTGAACAGTGTACAGAAAACTTGTTTTTTTCGCAGTCTAGAAAGCCCATTGGATGTAAGGGCCACACTGGAGCTTTCTCTCTGAATTGGTTGTTTTATTATGTTTAAGTATCAGAACTCACGAACAGCAGTTTATTTGGCAGGAACCTCCAGACTGCTCCGTCTTGGTCAGGAAAGGATCAGAAGGCAGGGCGACAGTCTTGAGTCAGGACGGAGTGGCATCAGCACACAAGCACGGCACCAGGGACTGGGCCAAGGCAGAGTGGAGTCTGCAGGGAGCAGCCCCCCAACCAAGGAGAGGGACCCCGCTTTCAAACAACATGCTGCAGGGTCACGGGGTGCGAGCAACAGCAGGGTTACTCAGGCGACCAAGCCCTGAGGCAGCTCTGGTGAGGTGGGGCTCAGGCTGTCCTCAAAGGCTTGTTGTTAACCTGTCAAAAGACAAGCAGAGGTGACACCTGGGCGGTGGAGGCCCAACCTCCCAGCCCCCACACGACCATGCAAGTCCTAGAGGCTTCCCTCTGGTGCCCACCTCAGCCCCTTTCCCTGAACAGTATGTAGTCCAGGTTGGCCCTGCACTCACAGTGATCCTCCTACCTCAGCCTCCCGAGTGCTAGGATCACAAACGTGTCACCATGCAGGATAGTAGCTTCCTTTTTTGTAAACTACACGCTTTAAAGCTAGTTTGATTTAAAATAGAAGCCATCTGTGGGTACACGGAAAGCAACTCGGTGACCCAGGCCTCCGGGCACCGCCCCAGCCCTCACCTGGGCGATGCTGACGCCCGTGAGTCTCTCCACGCTGTCGGGCAGGCGGCTCAGGATGTCCAGCACCTCCCCGGTCACCTTGGCTGCCCCCACGGCTCCGCCCCCACTGGACACCAGCGTGATCTTCTTGGCCGAGGTCAGCGGGCCGCTGATCTCCTCTGCCACCTGGCAGAGGTTGGTGCAGCTGAGCGCCAGGCCTCGTTCTGCTGACCCTCCCTCACCCGTCCTTCACAGGCCCTCGTGTCCCCACGGCTGAGACCCAGCCCGCACCAGCCCGACCTGTGGCAGTTTCTCCAGCAGCATGTCCAGCTGCGCGGCCTCCTGGTACAGCTGGAAGGCTTCTGCCTTCTTGGCCATCTGCTCAGCCTCGGCGCGGGCTCTGGCCCCGATGGCGAAGGCCTCGGCTTCCCCGCGCATCTGAGGAGAGGATAGGGTGCTTGCGGGAATGCTGGGGAGAATGAAGAAACCCCAGTCCGAGCCGGGCACGGTGGCACACGTCTGTGATCCCAGCACTCGGGAGGCTGGGGCCGGTGGACCGGCTGTGAGTTCGAGGTCAGCCTGGGCTACACAGTGAGTTCAAAGTCAACCTGAACTACAGAGCAAGACCCTGTCTCACAAAGAAACCTAGTCCAGGCTGGGATTTCGCACCGCGCCCGCCTCGGAAGTGCAAGGTCCTGAGTTCGATCCTCAGTACCAAAGAAAAAAGAAAGAAAGAAAGAAAAAAAGGGCCCAGTCCAAGCAGGAAGCCACCAACCGGGTCGCCCCCAAGCTGCAAGGAGCCAGCGCCTCTCACCCGCACGGACTCCGCGTCGGCCTCCGCCTGCATGATCTGCTGGGACCTGGACAAGAGAGAGGCGCAGAGTGAGGGCCGTCGTCCTGCTCCCGGGAGGGAGAGGCTCCTGTGGCCGGGCGCCCGGGGGCTCACTTCTCGGCCTCGGCGAGGCGCTCCAGCCG
>NW_022900932.1:598700-603961 GCF_012274545.1 Fukomys damarensis
GGGCCCCCGGCCCTGAGAACTGAGCACGCTGCTCAGGGAGGGTGGCGGGCCGCGCGGAAAGCTTTTCATTTTTATCTTTTGCATACAGTGCAAATTCAAGAAAAGAGTGTACAGTGAGCAGCGAGGCTTCCTCCACATCTTCCCCCCACCCACAGGGTCGGAGGCAACCTCGGCGAGCAGCTAGCTTCCAGGACACTGAACATCTGCAAGACTGCGCTCTACGGGGTTCCTCGGGACACGTTTCATTCATTTATTTGCGGTACTGGGGAGTGAACCCGGGATCTGCGCACAGAGCCACATCCCCAGCCCTTTTTATTTCTTGTTTTGAGAGATAGTCTTGCTGAGTTACTACATTGTTCAGGCTGGGCTCCTCCTGTCTCAGCCTCCCAAAGTGCTGGAATTGCAGGCCACCGACTAAAGTTTCACTTTTATTCCCCAGAGGTGTTCAGGGATGAGAAAGCTCCCGCCAGGACAGTGGAGAAGCAGTGACAGTCAAGGAACACACCTCCAATGACCCACCCGTCCAGCTCAGCAGCACGTCAGCTCCAAGGGATGGTGCCTTTGCCTGTGCGCTCCAGGTGTGGCCACCTGCACTGTCTTCAAACTTCCAAATCTGTCCCACACCGGCGGGCGGCAGGATCGCCTCTCTGTGTAGGGCCTCTGGAGGTGCAGACATCTGCTCCTCCCCTCCTTCCTGCCTGCTGAGGTGGCTCCCACAAAGAGCAGGAAACAGTCATTTTTTTCTAATCTCCCATCTCTGCGTTTAATCTTTCTCCCTGAAGGAGCGCAGCTGAGCCCAGCTGCATCAGAACCGATTTCCTTGGAGGATTGGCAGGTGTGTTGCTCGGTTTCAAAAGTGTGAAGAATTTGGCTGCCTAACCCTTTTGTTTCATTTGAGATCTGGTCTTCCCTGGAATTTTTTGGATTTGATTTTTCTCAGTGCTGGGGATCAAACCCAGAGCCTTGCACATGCGAGGCAAATCCTCTACCTCAGCTGCATCCTTAAACCCTCTAGTTTTGTTTTTTCTTCAGTACTGGGGATTGAACTCTGGACCTTGTACTTGCAAGGCAGGTGTGGTACCACTGAGCTAAATCCCCGGCCCTAATTTTTCCATTTTGAAACGTATTCTGGGCTGGGGATTTAGCTCAGTGGTTCCACTGCCTGCCTTGCAAGCACAAGGTCCCAACTTCGATCTCCAGTACCAAAAATAAATGATAAACAAATAAATAAATAAATAAAAACCTATATCCTGGGATATTTTTTAGGATTTATTTTCCAGTGTGAGTTTTGTTTATTTCTGCCATCTTGTGAATTTCTTTGCACTTTTTTTTTTCATGTTTTGTTGAATGTAAACTTTATGACTCCCTTACCCCCCCCTTTTTTTTTTTGGTGCCAGGAACTAAACCCGGGGTGCATGCTGGGCAAGTGCTTGACCATTGAGCTACATCCTGAACCCTTCCTCTCCCTCTAGAAAAAAAATTCAGTGGACCCTCAAGTTACGACCAGCCTGACATACAAACAACTTGGATTAATTAGGATAATGGAAGATTCATCGGCCTCTTATTATCTATAGCACACACCCAGGTAAACATTCAGATCTCAGGTATCTTGACTTACAACCAGCCCTCAAGAATCAAGTTTGTAAGTCAAGAGTCCCCTGTATTTTAAAATTTTGAGATGGGGTCTCACTAAATAGCCTAGGCTGGCCTTGAACTTGTGATCTTCCTCTCTCAGCCTCTCAAGCAGCTGGGATTACAGGCATGTGGCACCACCCTGGGCTTAAGCTTTCTTCTGGACAGCAGGCAGAGCACAGTGGATCTGGTATAGTTGAGAAAGGCTGGCCCCGCACTCACTATGGAGGCCAGCTGGCTTTGAATGTTCCAGGATTACAGGGGTGTGTGCTACCACGCCTGGCTCTCTCCAGCTTTTAGCAGTGTCCTATTACGTACCAGGCACCGTTCCAGTGCTCACAAAATAAGGATTCATTATCAAACATCTGTTTTGTGCCTACTCTGTGCCAGAGCTTGTTTTGGAGGTGAGGGTTAAGTATGAATGATACACAAAAGATTCTCGCT
Organism: Fukomys damarensis; assembly: GCF_012274545.1. Classification (NCBI taxonomy): domain Eukaryota; kingdom Metazoa; phylum Chordata; class Mammalia; order Rodentia; family Bathyergidae; genus Fukomys; species Fukomys damarensis. Next base: position 600,777 of record NW_022900932.1, read on the forward strand.
CTCAGAGAGAGCTTGCGCTGTAACATAGGAAACAGCCAGTAAAGCCAGGCACGCTGGTGCATGACTGTATTGCCAGTTACGTGGAAGGCTGGGGTAGGAGGGAGGACTCGGGCCTGAGGCCACAGGAGAATTCCAAGCACAATGGAAAGGCCATTAGAGAACATTCAGTGGGGAGGTGACTTGGCCTATCTGCACTTTTATGGCGATCAGTCTAGTTGCCTTGTGGAAAATACACTGGCAAAAGAGAAGAAACAGCTGTGGTGGCGCACGCCTGTGATCCCAGCACTTTGGGAGGCTGAGGTATGAGGATTGTGGTGAGTTTGAGGGCAGCCTGAATTACAGAGCAAGGCTCCAACTCAAAAAAAAAGCTGAGCCGGGGATTTAGCTCAGTGGTTCTGGCACCTGCCTCACAAGGACCTGAGTTTGATCCCTGGTACCAAAAACAAACAAACAAACAAAAAGCTGAACAGAGCCTACCCAGTCCAATCCCTCGACTTGCAGAGAAGGCAAGCTATGGTAAGGAGGCTAAGAACCACTCAGGTTTGGACTAGAGAACCAAAAGGACCATGTTTTTAATGGCTTGGTCCCCAATCAGTGTTCCTGGGAGTGATGGAACTATTAAGAGACAGGGCCCAATGAGAGGGCGCTGTGTCGTCAGTCTTGGCCTGAAGAGGGCGGAGGCACTTGGCCTTCCTTGCTGTCCTCCCTCCCTGGTCATTAGCTCAGCTGCTCCACCGTGCACTGGAACCATGGACTGCACCCCCAAGACCGAGAGCCTCAATATGCCTGTTTACATCTCTAATCCTCAAGTTATTGTGTTCTAGTGACAGAAAGCTGACTACACAATAACTTCATCCAAGCCGGGTTGGTGGTGCACACCTGTAATCCCAGCACTCGGGAGGCTGAGGCAGGAGGATTGCTGTGAGTTCCAGACCAGCCTGGGCTACAAAGTGAGTTCCAGGTCATTCTCAACTACATAGTGAGACCCTGTCTCAAAAAACCAAAAAAAAAAAAAAGAAAGAAAGAAGAACTTTATCCAGTTTCCCCAAAAGGTAGCGGTTTTCATTCTGGTAATGCTGTAACGTACATGCAAGTGGCCTCAGGATTTTGTTAATTATACATCCTGATTCAATTTGGTCTGAACTAGAACCTCAGGGCGCTTACCCTCCCCAGTCCTGGGGATTGAACTCAGGGCCTTCTAACATCCCCACCTATTTTTTTTTTCCATTTTGAGACAGCCTCCCTAAATCTCTAAATTACTCAGGCTGGATTTGCAATCCTCCCGCCTCAGCCTCCCAGTGTTCTGGGATTAGAGGCATGCACCACCACACCTGGCTAATACTTACTGTGTTCCAGAAGGAAATACATGGTCAGGTTCCTGTGAACCTCTGGTCATACATATTTATCAACCAGTCAATATATGACCTTGCATCATGTATTTCTGTTTAAAGAAACCTCATGTAATCTGGCTGACAGTTTCAATCCATGGCTGATCAGAGCTCATCTGCTGCACGTACTTCTTCCATAAGGCAGATCACTATCTCTTGTGCTGATGGGCTCTGGATAGCACACAGCACATTGGGGTGGCTGGGCTTTGCTTTTTTTTTTTTTTGGTTCTGGGGATTGAACTTGGGTCCTTGTGCTTGCAAGGCAGGCCACTGAACCGCTGAGCTAAATCCCCGGCCCTGGGCTTTGTTGATATTTGGGTTTTGAGACAGGAACTCACTGTGTAGCTCAGGCTGGCCTTGAACTCATAATCCTCGTCTTGCCTCAGCCTCCCAGGCTGCTGGGATTATAGATATGCTCATCATGCCTGGCTATATTTTTTTAGTTTTTTTAAACAGGAGGGACAAGTCAGAAGTGCAGAACAACAAAAAGAAACAGAGAACCGGAATATGCTCACAGACTAGGAGAAACAGAGGTGGCCTGAGAGACACAGGAAGGGGCACTTGGCGGCATGGCCACCTGCCCAGCGTGCGGCCCTTACCTGAAGCTGATAGGCCAGGTCGGCCTGTGCACGGCGGGTGTTGACCTCGATGTCATACGCAGCCTTCTTCAGCTCGTAGTCCCTCTGTGCTTTGGCCATTTCAATCTCACTCAGGTACTGAGCAGAGACCTTTTCCTGCTTGGCCTTGGCCTCCTATCCGAGCAGAGTTTGGGCAGGAAGTCAGGACAGAGAGGAAGCCAACAGGGGGCCGCTGAGCCTGCTCCCCTTGCCTTCACCCCTTCCGGGCTCCTCTATTTCCCAGCCCACTCAGCTCGACCAGCCCAGCCCAGCTGTGCCTTTCCGTCCCCTCCCCATAGGCCAGTGCACCTGTGATCACCAAGTGAGCCCATCTGTCTCACCCGTATCCCAGCATCTCTCTTGGCCTCAGCTTCCCCAATGCGAGCATCTTTCTGGACTTGCGCTGTTCGAGCTTTCCCCAAAGAGTGCAAGTAGTCCTGCGGGGAAGGAGCAGAAGGCAGAGTCCTGCAGGTTGAAGAGGTGGGAGCCTGCAGCAGGGACAGGCCAGTGGCCTGGCCTCACCTGGTCATCGTGAATGTCCTTCAGAGTGTAGCTCACCACGCTGATGCCCATGTTGACCAGGTCGGAGGAGGCCACTTTGAAGACCTGCTCTGAGAACTTCTGCCTGTCCTTGTAGATCTCCTGGGACACCAGGGAAGCGGGGAGAAGGCTCTCAGCTCTCAGCTCCACTGACTCTTACTTACGGGCTACACCCTGCGGGCAGCCCATCCCGATCCTTCCCCAGGACCCACCTCCACGGTCATGTGCGCCATGATGGCCCTCTGGTGGCCCTCCAGCGTCTCCAGGGCAATGTGGGCGATCTCCGCCTCTGTCTTCCCCAGGAACATCTGGCAGGCAGCTGCCAACATCTCCTTGTTCTGCCCCTGAATCTTTACCTGCAGGCGGGGTAGAGGCCGGGAGCACCCGGTGAGGTCTCAGGAAGCCCAGGAACGACCGGGGCCCTCGAAGAGCAGCTTCTCTCAGAGAGAGGAAGGAGGAGCCACCAGCCCAGGTGGGCGCAGGACACCGGGGAGGGCGGGAGGGTCCTGGGCCTCACCTGGGCGATGCCCGTGACCGAGATGGGCACCCCGTGGCGGGTGTAGACCTTCTCGCTCTTGACGTTGAGGGTCAGGGTGTTGAGAGAGATCCTAGGAAAACAGGAGCAGCCGGTGAGGAACGG
>NW_022900932.1:605987-613386 GCF_012274545.1 Fukomys damarensis
GCGGCGCTGCGGCGGGGACCCACGTGGGCCAGCAGTGCGCGTGAGGAGCTCTGAGTGGTGAGGCCTGTACACGTGCTGTGGCGACCGTAGTTACTCAGCGAGGAGCTGGCTCCTTTCCGTAACTGCCAGAGAGAGCTGCTTGTGGGTGTGGAGTTTAACATTGTTTTTGACCATTCACCTGTGGTGAGTGCTCTGTTAAAGGTAATTGTGTCCCGGCCTTTGCGCAGAGCTGCATCACCAGCTCTTTTGTTTTTTATTTTGAGACGGGGTTTGCTTAAAGTTGCTAATTTGCACATACTGCACGTAGAGTTGGTGATCCTCCTGCCTCAGCCTCCCTGAGTGGTGGGATTACAGATGCGTGTGCTACCATGCCTGGTTTAGAAGCAGTGTTGCAGCTCAGTGTGGTGTGCGTGCCTGTGGTCTCTGCTTCTTCGGAGGCTGAGGGTTCCTGTAGGGTTTTTGGGACCAGCCTGGGGAACACATTGAGGCCCAGCTTCACAACAGCAAGAACAGTAGAGTACTGCTGAGAGTTCTGAGGTTGGTTTTGGCAACCTGTCATCCGAGGCTGGAGGGGACCGCGACCAGGACTTCCCTAAGCCGAGGGTCCCAGGAGCCAGTGTTGATGTCCCACAAATCACCGGGAGGCTTTGTGGGAGTGTGGCGTTCGAAACGACCTCAGACGGTGAGTGGGACGTGACACATCCAGATGTGAAGGGTGACTGAAACGGAGCGTGGGCTCAGCCAAGGCCTTGGCTGGAAAAGTACAGGATGTGTTTGGGGAATATCTCACACACACACACACACACACACACACCCCACACACCCCACTTTAGAGTAGGTTTCCCGTAGAGGAGTAGCCGGAAGGACTAATGCAGGAGTGGAGCCTGGCAGAGTGGGGGCGCTCCTCTGGCAGCTAAGGACCCAGGGTTTCGCAGTAGACCAGTGATGGTGAACCTCTTAGAGACCCGGGGCTCCAACTGCAACCCCAAACCCACTTCTTTATGGCACAGTGCTGAGGTTTTAGTTTAGTTTTGTTTTTTTTTGTACCAGGGATCGAACTCAGGTCCTTGTGCTTGCGAGATAGGCCACTGAACAGCTGAGGTAAATCCCCGGCCCTGAGGTTTTAGTTTAGAAAAAACAATGCATACATTAATATCTTTTGTCTTAAAAGAAAAACAGAGTAACAATGCTTTCAATGATAGCTTTTTATTGAAAGGTAAAAGTTTGCACTTGTTTTTGCACAGGTAATGTGACCGTTGGGCATGCTGATAATGTGTCAAGCCTTGGGTCATGTGCCACGGGAGGGGGCTCCGTGTGCCCGCAGTGGCACGCGTGCCACAGGTTCGCCACCATTGCCCCACACCATGCAGCTCAGAGGTCAAAGGATAAGGTGTCGGCAGCCACCTGCGAGGAGGGCTGAGGCCAAGAGTGGGGACACTGTGGCTTGGGATGGAAGGCTGCCAAAGGGTCTTGGTTAGATAGGAGAAGGTGCCTAAGGCCCCGGCTGGGTAAGATCGCCAAAGTGGGCCGGTAGCTGTGCATCAGCAGAGAACAGTGGTTAGGGTTTTGTTGACAAGAGAGGTTAAAGGAACGCCAACTCCTGGGATTCGAGGTGCATCTGCCTCGTCTCCTCCAGTGTTAAAGTTTATTCCATCATATTAAACCCAGAGCAAGGTGAGTAACACACGGCCTCTTCTGGTAGAGGGTGTTAGCATGCCTTTCTGTCACCCAAGGAACCGTGCCTGCTGCCTTGGGGGTAGGAGTGGCCCAGTAATCTTGTTAAATGAAAGATAAAATGCATCACGGTATGGCTGGTTCTCCTGGATTCTGAGACATGGACACACTCTTCCAATGTCTTGAGAAAGCTGCAACAATTCTTACACAGATATCAAAGGAGAGACATTAAAGAGCATCTTACAACCACAGAAGTGAGGCAAGACAAGCCCCACAGTGGGCTCGAAATTGATTTATTGTTGCTGTATGTACAGTAGCTACCTGGGCCCGTGTCCTATATGTACACCTAGATCGCTTCTACATTACATACTTCTACAAACAAAAGCATACTTCTTTCTTACATCTGTGTTTCATGCTTGCCATCATCCTTAGATTTTTTTTTTTTTTTTTTTGGTACCGGGGATCGAACTCGGGTCCTTGTGCTTGTGAGGCAGTCGCCAGAACCACTGAGCTAAATCCTTGGCCCCCCCTTTTTTTTTTGCGATAAAGTCTCACTATGTAGCCCAGGCTGGCCTCGAACTCATGGTGACCCTTCTGCCTCAGCCTCCTGAGTGTTGGGGCTACAGGCGTGTGCCATTGTATCTGGCCTCATTCTCAGACTTCTGCCCAAGCACAGTGAGGCTGCACATTTGCTACAGACTGGAGTTGGGTCTCACTGCAGAGAGACTGCCACACCGCTTACACACGCAGACAGACTGTGCGTGGACTGAGGAGGGGTAGTGCTCAGGGAAGAAAACTGCTGGGTGGAGAGAAGGGGAGGGCCCCGGAATGCACAGCTTGTTTACGATGGAAAATTCCCGCAGGGTGCTAGGCAGGGGAGTGGAAAGAAAGGGACGTGGGAGCTGTTTCCCCACACCTCACACATCTGGAATCTGGTCCCCGCTGGCCGCCCCGGCACAGAGAGCCCTTTCTCCAGGTGGGGTGCACACTGGCCGTGTTTCCGGGGCCTCCCCATTCTTCCCCACCGTTCTCGTGCTCCTGCCTGCCACCCCCCAGCCTGGCCCGACCTGGGCTCTTCCGTGCTTCTCCCGCCACCCAGGATGTAGGGAAGGTTGTGAGTGAATCACTCGGCCCTCCAGGGGTGAGGGGAGGAGGGTGAGGCTGGGCCTGAGCAGAGGCCAGGGCGCCAGGGCCAGAGCCGGCCGTGGCAGGGTTCCAGTTCTGCTGCCAGATCAATCCCTCTGCCTTCTGCTTCCTTCCTCTCCTTTCTGCGGTGGAAGAAATCATCCTGTTTCCTCACTTCCTTCCTCTGACCAGTTGTCATGGCCTCACCCCCAACCTCTTAGCCCTCTGTTTAGTGTATTTCTTCGTGTATGTGTCTGTGTGGGGCTGTGGATTGAGCTCACACTCGTGCTGAGCGCTTGCTCTGCTCGTTGTGTTTGTTTTCCTTTGTGCTGTTTCTTTCTTCAGTGCTTGGCCTGGACCCAGGAAGGACTCAATAAATATTCTTAACCTCCCTCCTCCACGGTGCTAAACTTCATTTCCAGAGATGTCTGTTTATCCAAATCCCCCTTTCCTCTTCAAAGAGCAGCTGGAAGCCGGGCATGATGGCAAACCCCTGTAATCTCAGCACTCTGGAGGCTGAGGCAGGAGGATTGCTGAGAATTTGAGGCCAGCCTGGGCTACAGAGTGAGCTCAAGACCAGCCTGCACTAAATAGCTCAGGCCTGCCTCAAAAACGGAGAGGCTGAGTCAGGGACAACTGCCCTAGTGCTGAACGCTGCCTTTGCCGCTGCCGAGTGCGGGCACAAGGGTGGGTCAGACCCGCTGCCCCCAGCCACAGTGGGGGGCAAGAGCTGGCAAGTGGGGGAGGTAGGTGGGCAGGGAAAAGGGGGCGCAGGAAGGGGGAGCCCATGGGCGGAGCCCAGATGCTGGGGTTAGGGACGTTGCACCGAGAAGTAACCACTGTGTGTGAGAGGGACGCAGGCAGCAGAGAGAGGGCATAGTAGACTCCAAAGGTGTGGAGGAAATCCAGTTTACTTTTTTTTCATAAATTTTACTTGGAAATCTTGCTTAAATTTCAGCTCTGCTATTAACAGCTGCGCTAAAGCTGGGCGTGGTGGTGCACACCTGTAATCCCAGCACTTGGGAGGCTGAGGCAGGAGGATCGCTGTGAGTTCCAGACCAGCCTGAGCTACATAGTGATTTCCAGGTCAGTCTCAATTGCACAGTGAGACCCTGTCTCAAAAACCAAACCAAAACAAAACAAAAACCAGCTGCGCTTGTTGTCCAGCGAGCTCTTTGCTTATCCTCTCTTCAGCCCGCTCCCTCGATTGGCACACGGCACACTGGCCTCCAGGTTTTTGGAAGCCCTGAGAACGTAAGCACCTTGTTCCTGGGCGGTAGTCGGGCCTCAGCTGGGGACCGCTGCTCTTTGTCTCCTGTCCTCCCGGACCTCGCTGGCCTTCTGCCGCCCTGGTTCTCGTCCAGCCGTGGGAAACCTCATGTGCTCGCCTGCCCTGCTGTAGCGGGAGCAGATCTGGCCAGCGGCGGGGCATGGAATTCTAGCAGAAATTAATCAGTGACCCTGACAGATGTTTGTTTAGCCCTCGGGAGGGCCCAGGTCAGCCCCTTCTAGTTTTCCTTGATGCAAAAGCAAGGCCAGGGCATCAGGGTCACAAGAGGGACAAGGCCACAGCCCAGCCACACCGGAGGCTGCAGGGGCTGGCATCCCTGTACCTGACCACCCAGCCTCCACACCAGTTCAGGGACCCAGGGTCCTGGTTTCCTGCTCTGGCTGTTTCCTTCCCTTGACCAGGACTTTCTGCCTCCTGTTTGCTGCTGTTTTCATTGCCTGGGACTATGCCTCTCTGTCGGTCCAGGCCACCCAGGGGCCAGGAAGTGGGACGCTGTTTTTGTCGTTAAGTCGGTTGTGTGGACACAGCCTGCAGCAGGTGTCCGTTCTCCAGCGTCAGCTGCTGGCGAGTGTGCCCGAGTCTTAAGCCAGCATAACGTGGAGGGCAGGGCAGGGTGGTGTGAGCGTTTCCCCTCTCCCCTCCTGTTTGTACCCTGCATTTCCCGATGACTTGATCAGCCCTGAGCGAAGGGCTGAGAAGAAGGGACTCGATGCTTCCCCTGCTCTAAACCCCGGACTCGGCAGCTTCCGCCGGGACCCACAAGTTAGAGGTGCCTCCTCATCTTGGAGCAGCTGCCTGTGCGTTTGCCAGGCGGAGGCGGGGCCAGCCTTGCCCAGTGGGGTTCAGTGTGAGGTTTGGTCAGCTGCCAAGGGTGAGCGTGTGGTGGTTTTCTGGGAAAAGTAGATGGCGTGTGTGACTCAGAACCAAGTTAGGGAAGAACGAGCTCACTTCGGGCCTGACTTTGACCATGAGCTCATGGGAGAGGAAGCTGGCTGGCAGTCAGGGGCACTGCTTTCCTTGGGGTTTTCTCTCCGCCGCCCTGCCTGTCCGGTTCCCTGAGTGTCTGGACTGCCTGCTGCTGTCATGCTGGCTCCTGTGCCTCACTGGCCCTTTCGTGACACTTTAGCTTCCCAGACCCTTGGTCACTTGTCTCCTGGGCTGGAAGTGCCTGCCAGCACCACAGAGGCTGCTCCCGAGCGGGGGCTGAGGCTGATGTCGGCCTCGTGTCCCGGGGCTCCAGCGGACCCGGACCCGGTTGGCGGCTGCCCTTGTGGATGCTGCATCTCTGAACCGGACCGAGGGCTGCTAACCAGGAGCCTGAGTGAGGGGGTTGCTTGATCCCTGGGATTCTGCAGTTCAGGAAAGAAGTAGGAGCTCAAAATTACTGGGCAGCGGAGCTACCCTGAGGCTGCTGCGTCCCAGCTGGGATCAGTTCACCCAGTCCTTTTGGTGGTCAGAATAACTCACGGGCACATTTTATCTTTAGCAGAAATGATGACAAGAATGGGCTACAAGGAACCTGCCTAACTCCTGTCCCTCCATCCCACCTTTCAAGTGTCCCTGGGGTTGATTGACAGACAAATTGGGCCATGGCTGCCTTTGCAACGTGCTTGGCTCCAAACCCAAGCAGGGCCCACCCTGGCCTCCTAACCCGAGCCAGGCAGCAGCCTCTGAGCTTCCTCTCTCCACACCCCACTGCTTCCCGGCTCCAGGCCCCCTCGACTTGCCAGGCTCTTACCCACTGACCCAGCATGTGCGTTTCCCTACTCCGCCCTCCGTGGAAAACCCAGCCTGCAGTTCGTGTGAACCCAGTCCATCTGCTTTGTTCAGAAATCTCTTGGTTCAGCGACGTCCCAGATCATAATCATCTGTCTTTTATGTCTCTGATTGCTGGAGGGGCTGGGACATTGTAACGTACCCACTTTGATGCTGCGTTCCTTTGTGAGCCCTAAAAGATTTATTAAATCTTCAGCATTTTAGGGGTGGTTCAATGGTAGAGCACTTGCCTTGCACGTGTAAGGGCCTGAGCTCAATCCCCAGCACCGTAAAATAAATTGAAAAATCAGCAGTTAGAGCTGGGAGTGTAGCACATGCCTATGATCCCAGCAATCAGGAGGCTGAGGCAGGAGGAATGCCATGAGTTTGAGTTGAGGCCAGCCTGGGCTACATAGTGAGACTGTCTCAGAATAGCAAAACAAAACAAAAATAGCAATTAAACAGTGAATTTACAAACCACGCTGAGCTCATCTTAGCCCCGACCTTGCCCTTTCACATAAAGTTTGATAATAGTTGGTGTTGCGACATTTTTTAAAAAGCCAGAGGGCCGGGGATTTAGCTCCGTGATGCCACCGCCTGCCTCACAAGCGCAAGGACCCGAGTTCGATTCCTGGAACCAAAAAATAAACAAAAAGCCAGATATCCTGAAGCATAATGTACAGGTAGGAACACAGCTCGGAGCTCTGCTTTGTCTGCGAGTGGCCCAGGGCGTCACGGGTGCTCCGCGTGTGCCCACCACCCCACGCCGGCCCCCGGTCCGGTGTCTTGTAAACCTGCGTGGCGTGTTCAGGTCAGGCTGCCAGTTGGCCGGCGCCTTCCTCACCAGAAAGCCCTTCTGTCTTCCCCTGTCCCCAGGGCTCTGCGGCCTCTGGGCACTGCGGCAGCTTCTGTGTCTGAATCCCTCCCTTTGGCACAGTGGTCTGGTGCAGCCGTCCGTCCCCGCCATTGCAGGACTGGGTCGTCCCTTCTCTGTGATTTCTGAAAGCATTCCTGTAAGTAGGCTGCAGGTGGACATTTGTGGTTTTTTTCTTGCTCTCGTTGTGACTGAAGCTGCTGTAGCCGTTCGTGTGCAGCCCTTTCGGGGTCCATGTAGTCTTACTTCTCTTGAGCAAATAGCTATAGGAGAAGCAAAACTGTGTGTGTTTTTAACCTGGAAAGAAATCACCATGCTCTTTTGCAAAGTGGCTTACCACGCCCTACCTGGACAGGACTGTTTTAAGGAGGCTGCTTCAAAATGCCTCTCTTGCTGGGTGTGGTGGCACACACCTGGAATCCCAGCACTCAGGAGGCTGAGGCAGGAGGATTGCCAATTCGCCTGGGCAACTTAGCAAGACCCCGTCTTAAAAAAGTTACATTGAATTTTAAAAAGAGCTTGGGATGGCGGGCATGGTGGCGCACATCTGTAATCTCAGCACTCAGAAGCTGAGACAGGAGGATTGCTGTAAGTTGGAGACCAGCCTGGGCTACATAGTGAGTTCCAGGTCAGTCTCAACTACACAGTGAGACCCTGTCTCAAAAAAAAAAAAAAAAAAA
>NW_022900932.1:613487-640467 GCF_012274545.1 Fukomys damarensis
AAAAAAAAAAAAAAAAAAAAAAAAAACTCTTGCAAAGTCTTCCCTCAGATTCTGCCAATGACTGGTTACTTTTGGGGACGGGCACCCACTGAGGTTGCCTCAGAGTACAGCTGCGGCTAGAATGCAGTCAGCAGCCTGTCCCCTGTGAGCCGCACTCAGCAGGAGGCCACATCAGCTCAAGCACCCATAGCAGCCCTGGGGCACCCAGCGGCCCTCAGGCGCACAGGGCCAGGCAGGGGTCGGCAAGGCGGCCAGGAATTCTGGCTCCAGGGAACAGCCCGCATCTGCTCTCTGCAGCCTCTCCTCAGTCCGCACTGTCGCTGCCCCCCAGTGGGACCCGGGGGCTCTGCGTGTGTCCTTGTGTCCTCCTGAGGGAGTGCGGCCTTCATGGGCCCCTGTCCTTGGACTGGTGCCAGTGCCTGCCTTGCACAGCGCTCCTAATTTAGCAGTGAGATTAGGGAGGTGCAGCCTGGTCACTGCCTCTCACTGCTGTTCTCCAGGGGAGTCTTGGGGTCAGCTCAAAAGCGCCTTTGTTTTCTCAAACAGATCCTGAGGAGAGACTGAGCATAGGACCCACTGTTAGTGCTTTGTGCTGTGTCTGGTGTTTTACATATAGAGCGCTTGATGACCTTTTGTTGAATGATGATTAAGTGGATAAAAGACGCCTGGATTAATTAAAATATGGTGAAATGCAGAATTCACTTCCTCAGTTGCTTTAGTCATTTTTCTAGGGGGCGATGGCCATATGTGGCTGGTGGTTGCCATAGTGGAAAGGGCAGAGCCCCCATGCCGGGTGGCCAGGTCCTGTTCTAAAGGAGTGCGGTAGATTCTAAAGGGTCCAGGAAGGGTGGGCCAGGAGGAGGAAAAAAGCTCCTGGGAGAATAGTGTAAGCTGGTTTTTTTTTTAATGGTTTGTATTTATTTGCATTTCATTTTTGTTTTATTAGGACATTTTCAACACATGAGAGAATTTTTACATAGAAGATTTATGTGGCCACCCATCTACGTGAACGTTAACCATTAACATTTTATTTAGATCAACTTTATCACACAGACACCTACTTAGGTCTCTGGTCATGGTGGGTTGTTGCTTTGGTAGAAATGGAAATTAAAATTAAAGCACATGTTTAGAGAAAAAAAGCTTTAATTGGAAAGTTAGAGGGAGAATAGGAAAGGACCCCAGCTTAGGTAGCTGTCGGGGAGTAAATTGATGCAGGGGTTCAGAGCGCCCCCCAGGGCAGGGGCCAGCTTCCGAGGTCAGCTGAGGTGTTCTGGTTGGTCAGCATCTCAGTCCTGGCATCCTAGTTCTGGAATCTTCACCACCGATGGCTTCAGTTTGCTCTGGACACTCGATCTGGGTCAGGACCAGTCCCTTCTCATGCGATTGTGTGTCATAAAGCACATTAGGAGCGTAGAAACCATTTCTAAGAAACCTTTCCCTGAGAAGCGGAAGCGCGTTTCTGATCACATCCATGACCTACATTTGTGTGAGAAGGAAGTTGGGAACGTGAAGGAGGAACTTGGGTTCCCCCTGTCATTGGCCTAGTGGAACGAACCGACCCAGGGCTTGGTACCCGTGATCTCAGCAGTCTTCTAGCAGCCCTGTTGACCACGGAAGAGTGGCAAGGCTCAGTGGCCACCGGTCATCGGCTTGTTACAGGGTCCCCACCCTAACATCAGCAGGCCGGGCATCTAACGTGGTCCCTCTGAGAGTGGCAGAAAGACTTATAAAACATGGACCTTGAAAAGTGTAGAACCCAGGGAAGGGCAAATGGACAAATCATAATATACGTCTATAACTTATCTGTCATTATGTGTGCTGTAGTAACACAATAACTAACGTTTCCTTGGCCCATGGCTGCTTAGTATAAGTACTTTTCGTCCTAGAAAGACTCAGCAGGTGGCTGCAGTGAGTGTCCGTGAGTGGAACGCTGAGGAAGCCCCCGAGCATCCTGGGAGTTCAGGCAGGGTGACGTCACCTGGGAAGGGGTGGCAGGGAAGTTCCACTGAGGCACAGGGCCAGCGGGAATCTGGGCGCTGACCCAAGCCTGGATTCAGCTCTCAGCTTCCCTTCTAGAAACCTGCTGTCTCTGTGGCTTGTAGTTTTCAGTGACATAAGTGAAAGGTCGTCTCACTTTCCAGAAGATAAAATGCTGATTAAGAGTGCTTACTGCTCTATGCTTTCTCTCCAGTTCTCCTCCCCGGTGATCCCCATATTTAGGGAAAAAAAAAGCCTCCCACATATTTCACAATGATTCTAGAAACAGAATAACTCGGATATGCTAGATGTTAGCATGGGTTGAGCTCTCTTTATGTAATAACCGTGGGGTGAGTGCCCAGGGTTATGCGACGTTCACTCTGCCCGTGATAGCACACAAAGCTGCCTCCTTGCCCTCTGACAGACTTGCTGGGGCTCTCCTTACATGACTTAGCTGCTTCCTCACCAAGAGGGACTTGGAGATGCTCTTCTCAAGCTTGTGCACTTGGTCTGTGCTTTCTCTAATTTTCTCCCCCCTCCCCGCTTTCTTTCTTTTTTCTCCCTGTTTTGGTACTGGGGATCGAACTCAGGACCTTGCATTTGCACAGGTGGCAGCACCGCTGAGCTAAATCCCCAGCCCTTCCTCTAATTTTCCTAAAACGTTTACTTTTCTTCTTAGCATTTGGATTTCTTTGGCCTCAAGCCACAGGAACAAATTTTGTCTGATTTGAACAGAAGGATGTTAGGAGGATCCTGGATAGTCCAGAATCAAAGGGAGGTTAGAGCAGCAGGCTCAGAGTCACAGGAACCAGAGGTCCCAGGGATGGGTGGAGGAATCCGCCATCCTGCCTTGGCTGCCTGCTGAAATGACTACGAACAGCTGAGTTAGGCAGCAGTATTACAGGCAGGCAGAGGAGGCAAGGCCCTCGAGGGAGTCAGCGCAGGGGATGGGAACACATCGCAACTGTGGCCAGAGACTCGTGACCTGTTTCCCCACTGGATCAATATCACCTAAGCAGCTATACTTGTAATCTTATTGGTTGATAATAATTTTGTCCCACATTGGGCCCACCCCACAATTTTGCTCTATAAAACTTCCGCTGTGTAGTCCTTGGCAACCCATTTGGGTCCTCTCCTGTCTTTCAGGAGCATCTCTCTCAATAAAATTTTCCTACTCTTAACTTCCGTTGGTCCTTAGGATTCATTCTCTGATTTTGAGGAATGAGCTGTGCATATCTGACATCTCGCAGGTTGGGAGTGATGTTGCCGTAGGGGAAATAGATGTAACTCCCAAAACTGCTAGATAGCCAAAGCTTACATTCTTGTTCTTTAAAATAAAAGAATGAGTTCTAGGAACAACGGAGGTTAAGAGTAGGACAGTTTTATTGAGAGAGATAGCTTCTGATTAAGAGAGACAAGAGGGACTGAAAAGTGGGCTGCCTGCCCATCTTGCTTCTCAGAGGTGTTTTATGGACAAAGCCACGATGTGAGTAGCGTTCAAGGTGAACAAAACTATCGTCAACTAGTAAAATTACAAGGACAGTCGCTTAGGTAATGCTGATCCAATGAGAAATCACAAGGTGGACATGAGCTGGGACGAGACTGTGATCAACCAATAAGATTACAAGTATAGTCGCCTAGGCAATATTGATTAAATGGGGATCCAATGGGGAAGCAAGTCGTGCAACAAGTGTATAAGGATTTCCGGTCAGGGGTGGGTTAGGGATCTTCCCTGGAAGGCGTAGGTTAAAATGTTGACCCACCACCCAGGTGATTCATACATATTTAGAATTATCAATCACTGCCCTTCGTCCCTAGGGGAAGCACGTGGGTGTGCCTTGGTTGTCCTCCATGTTGGCTCCTCAAGCCCGGCCTTGTCTGACAGCCTATAACATATCTAATTAATTTACCTGTGTACAATAATGTTATTTCCCTTACATCATTTGGAGTTCCTGTATCAAAATGAATGGGTGACGGTTTGCTTTCCCATCCTTTCTAATCCTTTTCATCATTCAAAGCCCCAGCAGAGAGTCTGTTTAACCTTGTTTGGGTAGGAATAGGGGAAGAAGGGATCCCTTAAGGGACAGCTTTTTAAGGCTGCACGTGGTTATTTCCTGAAAGACTCCACCACCTGCTTATCTAATGAGCGAATGAATGCAGGTCAGTCAAACCCTAGATTTACGACGTTCCTAACCTCCATTTCTCTTGTCTTTCACATATCCATAATATACTCTGATTTCTCTTCAGATCATATAAATCTTTCACCTTACCAAATATCCATGATAGAAGTGATTGAATTTATCTTCCAAGATTGTAAAAATGATATAAAAGTAAATCCACCTGTCCTGGAAAATCTTTCCTTGAAAGAGTGAATAGTTGACGAAGTTTGGCTTCACTTCCCCTTCGGTACTGGACGCCAGGACTAAGGAAGGTGAAGTAGGCAAAGTTCCTATCAGTGCCTGGCAGGCAGCGAGGTCCATTAAAGGCCAGGCCCTTCCCATCCAGCTGGCGCCGACTGTACCGGCTCACCAGGGTGGATCTCACACAACGCTGGCAGCTTCAAGTTGACCTTATGGAGATATTTCCGTCACAGAAATTGGAAACAGTACAAATCAGAACCCACCCCAGTGGTTAACTATTTACTGGCCACTATTCGTCCTCTCCTTTCTTTCCTTCACAAGACGTGAGCAGAAACACGAAGGACTGTGCACGTTAGGGTTAGGTTCAGCTGTGAGTGACAAACTTAACGGAACAGTTGCTTCCTACTTGTAGGTTAGTTTCTCTCTGATGGAAGCTAAGACCAGATTAAGGTGGGTGCTTGGGTAGCGCTTCTTTTTCACCTCACTTTCCTCACCACGCTTTCCTCAATGAGTGACTTTTACTTTATGACCCAAGATGGCGGCTGGCCACGTTCCAGCCAGTAGGAAAGAGGATGACACTCACACACACACACACACACACACACACACACACACACACCTCTTCCTTTGAAGGCCACTGCCAGAAGTATCGCCTAACACTTCTGCTCATTTGAAAGAAGCTGGAACGAAACCCTTGTCTGGTCTAATCCTGAGGGAGACATGTTGGTGTCTTCAGGCAGCCAATGGGGCCTTCTGGGAAGTGGGAAGAGGAGGGAGGATCCTGGGAGCACCGGGGAGGGCGGGCGGCCCCTCCCACAGACAGGCAGGATGCAGGGCGTAGGCGAGGGGAAATGGGGGCTGCTGACAGGAATGAGCGTAGTTGTCCTCTGAAAGAGCTGACTGGAATAGAAAACTAGAAATACTGACAAATGAGGTTAAAGAAACACGAGAGGAGCCAGGTCCAAGGGAGGGTCCTGGAAAGAAGACAGAGGAACCTTCATCCCGTGCCAGGAGACACCAGGGCACTGAACTTTCAGCGAGGGAACTCCAGGATGGGAGGCATTAAGAAATGTGAATCTCACGTGTGCTGCTCATACTGGAGCAGGGAGAAAAACAGGAAGCAGAGGGTCAGAAAGGAGATTGATTTCACAATGCCGGGGGAGGAGACTGCACGGCAGTCGGGATGAGAAAGACAAATCAGTGAGGGCACTTGCTGGAAAGTGTTAGGACTGGCGGCAGGTCTCGGGCAGCTGCAGGCTGGGCCCTGGAGTCACAGTGGGGTGATGGGGTGGGCCTGCCCCAGTGAAGTCTCAGACTGGATTTCTGCAAAGCTGAAGCCCGGCAGGGACTTCTGTTTAAAGACGCTCTCAGGTGCCAGGGCTGCAGTTCACGGTCGAGGGCTTGTCCAGCCTGCCCAGGTTCTGCCGAGGAGGCTCTCGGCAGACAGGAGGAGCAGGATGGGTGTGGGAGAGGCAAGCAAGGGGTGCGGGCTGAGCTCGGGCGTGAGCCTCTGGGGGACACAGGCCTGCGGACCGTACCGGCTGGGGAAGGGACCTGGTCAAACAGCCTCACGGACAGTGGACTCCGAGTGTGGCAAAGAAACGAGGAGTTGGCTCACGCCTAGGGAGAAACCGAGGTGCGAGGAAGGAGTTCACATGAAAGACTGATTGGATGGGTGAACAGGTGCAGGGGAAGGTGTGAGTTCTTGGAAGGCCATGGAGGGACAGGGGACAAGATCGGAAAGGACGTAGCAAGGTGAGGGGCAGATGGGGAGCAGGCCAGTGTGGTGACGGACCTGGCATCACGACTTGAAGTCAAGAGAAGTCGAAAGGCGGCGGGCAGCACGAAGAGGTCGACATTTTTGTTTCTCTGTGTTTTCAGTTCAGGGGCTGCTGCTGGCCTTTCAGGGAGCCGTTCCCCAGCACAGCAATGTGAGAATCCCGCGGTGAGGGCCAGCAGCGCTTTCCATCCTTTGAGCCACCCCACTCTGACTACGCCTAACCCTTCGGCACATTCTGCCGCAGTTTACTCATTCTGCTTTGACCTGCAGTCACCTGCGTTCTGGTTGCCTAATGCTACCCAACTCATCCTGCAAGACTTAGCAGCGTGAGAAGCCTCTCTTATTTCCACGGATCCCGTGGGTGAGGATTTGGACGGCGACCAATGGGAATGGCTCATTTGTGCTGCCCGTGTCCAGGCTGCAGCTGGAGATGCTGAAAGCCAGGTGTCTGGAATCCTCTGCAGGCTCCTTCACCGCAGTCTGGCGGTGGGAGGAGGCGATTGGCCTCAGTCCTCCACCCCGTGTGTCTCCCGAATGGTAGCTAGGTTGGTGAAGCGTATGAATTGGGTGCTATTTTCTTCCCCGAGGTGCTGGGAAACAAACCCAGGGCCTCACAGGTGCTCTGCATGGAGCCACCCGACCCCTTGTATTTCATGACCTCGCCTTTTTACAGTATCGCCTCCCCTCCACCAGTTGGCAAGAACAGTCACAGCTCTACCCAGATTCCGGGGAGGGTACATGGCCCCCACCCTGGTGTGCCAGTCATGTGACAAGGAGAGCCTCTGGGGGGACCCAACTTTGGAAAATACAGTGGTCCCCCTTATCCAAGCAGGATGCATTCCAAGAGCTCCAGCGATGAGACCTTGGATGGTACCAAACCCTACCTGTGCTGTTTTCTCCTGTGATGACATTTAATTTATATACTAGGCACAACAAGAGATTAATAATTGTAACTCTACTGAAGTAGAATAATTATAATACATTGTAATGAAAGCTGTGACTGTGTCTTCTTTCTCGCTGAACTGTATTCATTCTCCCTGGAGGATCTAAGATGATACCATGGCTATGTGAGGAAATGAAGTGAAAGACACAGACATTGTGACAGCATTAGAGGGAAGATGGCTGCTTCAGGGGAACTTGGCTCATGGGGTTGGGTGTTGACGACATTGGATGGGTAAGGTATACAGCGTGGATACACTGGACCAAATGATGATTCACATCCTGATCTTGACAGAGGGGGACAGCACAGGATTTCATCATGTGCCTCAGAGCAGGACTGAAAATTTAGGTGATGTTATTTTTGGAATTTTCCATTCAGTATTTTCAAAGGCTACTAAAACCCCAGAAAGCAAAACTGGGAGACTACCAAAGAGAACTGTGGAAAGACGGATTTTTTAAAAAATTCTAAAATAAAGAACATTATCAGAAGTTACATAAAAACACAGCTTTTACAAAAATAATTTTTTTTGGGGGGGTACTGGGGATTGAACTCGGGTCCTTGCGCTTGCAAGGCAGGCCACCAAACCGCTGAGCTAAATCCCCAGCCCCTTACAAAAATAAATTTTGATAGAAAAGTATTTGACGACATATTTGTGGGAAACACCACATTATTGCTGTACCTCCAGTTAAAGCTTAAAAGAAACTAATTTTCATAATCAAAATATCCACTATTTACTACAACCTGTTTTAGGAAAGGAATTCATAGTGGTTATGAACAGACCAAAGCTTTTGCTCAATTAACTTACATTCCCATGCCTGGTGGTCATTTGTGTTTAACGAGGTACACATTGTAACGGTCATAGAATGGCAATGCTGGGGTGACCTCAATCACTTGTCTACACCTTTTTACAAAGGGGGAAGCTAAGGCTGGGGGCTGGGAGCATGCTCACCTGAGCCCCACCCCAAGGTTCTTCCCATAGCTCACCAAGTTATCATGAAGGTTTGCAAATAAAACTTAATGACTTTACTGCCACCTACCCCTCTGTGCTGACATTATTACTTTGGGTATATTCAGATAAATATTAAAGAGAAAGACTGATTTTAGATCTATTTTTTCACATATGCTGCATCATTTGATCCTAAAGTACCTGTCGTTACCATCTCACAGTTAAAGATACTGAGGAGTAGAGGAACATATGGTTGACCCAGGTAACTCGGCAAAAATTATATCTGCTAGGGTGGGGATGTAGCTCAGTGGTGCTGCGCCTACCTGGCAAACACACAGTCCTGAATCAGATCCCTGGTCCCAGAAAAAATATTGTACCTGTGGCAGCTGCTGCATGAACCCAGGTCTCCAGGCTGCTTTTATCAAGGACTTGTGGCCTCAAGCAGTAGATACTTTCCTAGGGGCGAGCGCTATTTCTGCCTCTTCGTCCCCACAGCAGCAGCGGGCCAACCACTGGGCTATGGACAGAGGTCCTGCTGCTGCGTGCTGGCTGGTTCTGCACTGATGATTTATATGTGATGACTTATACAAAGATCTCATGAATTCAGCTTCTGGGCTGGGTAGAAAGCCAGGAAGCTGCTGCTGGTCTTGCCATCCTGGGCTTGAGCGGGCAGCACTGGGTGGACAGTGGGAGGAGGGGGCACAGCCCAGGAAAGCCCAGTGGGGAGAATCCGAGCCTGATGTGCACAAGACAGGCGGAAACTGAGCGGGAAGTCGCCCTGTAGTTCCTGTGGGTCCAGCTCGGAGGGGCAGCCCTCCCGTCACCTACCAGCCTCCCAGTGCTCAGGGATGGGGAAGGGTCCCCTCCTTATCTGATCAGGAGGAGGTGGCCGGATCTCACACTTGCTTCAGCCTCAAATTTCCAAACCTGCCTGTGCCTGGTCCCTGGGCGTGGAACCCGTGCCCCATCCTTGACTTTATCTCTTCAGAACTGTCCCTTGCCGACGGCTGAGTTTGGAGATTACAGAATCAGAGGGGCCTGGGAAACCACAGTTTCCACTTCAGTTGTGGGGGCAGGAAGCACGGGACTTTTCAGCCACTTTTTAGTCTGGGAGGTAACCAGGGCTGTTCCCTGTTCTGGGTCCCCCTCTGCACACCAGTCCTGCAAGGACTTTCTTGGGGGAGGGCAGGGTATTGCTATGTAGCCCAGGCTGGCCTTGAATACACAGTGATTCTCCTGCCTCAGCCTTCCTTGTGCTGGGATCATCGTGCCTGGCTGAAGCAGGAATTCCTTAGCTGGCCTTTGGTCTCTGGTTTCCTCCTCTCCTCCCCTCTCTGGAAGTGTGCACTTCTCTGAAGTAGATTTCTAACCTCCTTCTCTATGGGCCATGATGCCGGGCCTCAACGCTGTCATGCGTGAGTCACCCTGCTGCTTTGTTCCTGCCCCACCACGCGGGATTACTCACCGCTGCGGTCACCGGCCCCTAGGACACCCTCTCTCCCCACATCCTTTATTATTTTGTTTAAACTAATAATGCTTTCCCCCCTTCCGATGACTACAAATGTTTGTTGTGGAAAATTTACAAAATCGAAAATGTATACAAAGAAACATGAGACCTGTCCCTCCCGGGATTTCCGGAGATTTCCTCTCGGACCGCCGGCCCCTGGCCAGGCCTTCACGGGCTCCCTCTCCCCGCCGACAGGCGCCTGCGCCCTCTCCCCGAGCCTCTGCGAGGAGATCAGTTTGTTCTTCATGGTCTTCATCCTCGAGGTCTTCGAGATGCCCGCCCCGCGCTGCTCTCCTGTGAAGCCCACAGCCTCGTTCTCCCTGCGGCGGGTCCCGCAGCTAGAAATAAGTCACCCGTGGAGCCACCTCTGTCTTAGGTTGGCCTGAGTGGGGTCTGACACCGGCCTTCTGGTGCTTTCTTCAGAGAGCACAAGAGAAATAAAAAGTAGGAGATAAGAAGATGGAGGCTGAGATTTTTAAGGTTGTACGATAAGAACAACTGCAGCTTCAAGACAAGCTTTCTCCCTGCTTCGGGAGCCCGGCAAGCCTGTGCCCCGAGGGAGGTGAGAAGCCAGCCACGCTGAGAAGACACCTTCCTCACCCCCGCTTCCGCCGAGCCTCTGTGCTTCTGTCTTTAACAAACCCGTCTCTTTTACAGATGCGTCAGTGCGCCTGAAAGTTCTTTCTGTATGACAAGAGTCAGCGAACCTGCAAACCCGTCTGAAAAGGGTGGCATCAGTTCTGTGTCAGCCTCGGGCCCTCACAGACCCAACCTGGTGACAGCTGTGGCCCTAGCACGGCCGAGGGCGCTGTGCACAAAAAACCCACCACGCTGTGCAGAGAGAGCCTTCCTACGGCGACCCCGCCTGGGTCTCCTCTGGGGCTTAAAGCCATAGTTTAACAGACACAGGCCCCACCTGTTCCAGGAGAGGGGCCCCGGCAGCAGTCAGAGGTAGTGAAAAAGCCCATGGCAGTTCGTGGGTGGCAGAGCTGGCGTTTGGCTCCTGACCCACAGGCTCCCAAGCCCTGCAAGTTTGCCCTCCGGCCTCCGACTTGTCCGCTCTCCAGTTTGCTCTCCTCCGTGGCGCCGCACCGCTCCAGGCTGGGTGCCCACCTTCTCCACCTCGCCGTCCCCCTTCTGGTCTTACTCTGCTTCGGTCCCTGCACCACAGCCGGCAGGAGCCTCTGCCGCTGCATGAGCTCGTCTCTCCCCGGCCAAACCCCGCCGTGGGATCGCGCCAGGCCTGCAGGGTGTACGGGAGGCCTCTGGCGCTGCACAAGAGCGTCTCTCCCCGGCCAAACCCCGCCGTGGGATCGCGCCAGGCCTGCAGGGTGTTCACACCATGCTGGCTGCGGTGGTGCACGCCTGTGGCTCCAGACTCTGGGAGGCTGAGACAGAGCAAGACAATAAAACATAAGACAAAGGGCTGGGGACGTACCTCAGTGCAAGGGCCCTGAGTTTAACCCCCAGTACTGCAGAAAGACACAAAATACAGTCTTACAGGCCGGGGATTTAGCTCAGTGATTCTGCCGCCTGCCTGGCAAGCACAAGGTTCTGAGTTTGATCCCCGGTAACAAACAAAAACAAGCCCCCCCTCACCACAAGTCTTACAATGGCGTATTCACCTGCTCCGGACACAGAACCAGATAGTGCAGAATGGACGGCTTCCCCACAGAAATGTACTTCAGCTCCTGGAGGCTGGAAGCCAAGCCCCAGGGCCGGCAAGCAGGCTTTGCTCCAGGCGTGGTCTCCTGCCCACTCACAGGGCTCCGGGTGCCTGACCCAGGCCCGATCGGGGCCCCAGAACCCCATCTCCACACCCAGCCCCACTGGGCGAGGGCTTGGACAGAGCAGTTCGGGGTGCAGTGGAGTCTGCAGGACGCCACTCCCCGGGCCTCTCCGAGCCCCCGCACTATTTCTGGCAGGAAAAGTCTGTGTAGCCGCGGAGTGTACTCTGTCCACCTGTGACTTGGGCCCGGGTGCCGCGTGGCCTCGCTGACGGTTACCTGTGCTTCCAGCGCTGAGTCCCGAGTGGAATTCACAGCCTCCGGTGTGAACTGGGGACCAGAACTCGGATCCCTGCATTATTGGTGAACTTCTCCTTGCTCACCTGTATCCACCCCTTTCAGCTTCCTCAGTGGACTCACTGGGGGCCTTTGGGGGCTCATTACGGCATTGGGAGGGCAAGCCCAGGGCCTTGCTGGGTACCACTGAGCTACAGAGCCAGCCCTAACCCCTTCTTCAATTCAAGGCAAGGCCTGGCCCCAGACCAACAGTCCTCCTGCTTCAGCCTCCTGAGTACACACCTGCAAAGACAGGCAGGTGCCACCACACCCTGTCTGAAGTAATTTCCTAACGTAATGCAGAAGTTTTCAACTTTTAGGCCTTCAAGCCTTGAGAATTCTCACGGCCCCTTGTTTTGCTCCTATTCACCCAGAAAAGGGCAGATCCACAACCCCTCCCAGCGAGTGATACTTTCTGTAATCACAGCGTAAGGCACCACAGAATATACACGTATGTCCTGGGAGCTTCAGTATTCAGTGTGTGTTCTGCTGTGTCCTCTCTCTTGGCCTGGAAAATGTACCCGCGGCCCCTCTGCATTCACAACATGCATCGGTTGCGCTCCTCTGTGCGAAAGTCCTGACCCTAAAGAAAGCCCCGACCTCAAGCCAGGCACGCCGTCACCCGCCCCAAGCCCACCCCACTGAAATGACTGCATCAAGCGCCCCTGTTCTTTTATTCCGAGGCCCAGGTCTTTTCGGAGCACCCAGCTCCACTGCCCGGCCACTCAGCAAAGCTTTCCTCCGTCTCCCAGGAGTGGGTTTGTCTTTCCCGGTCCAGATTTCCCACACCAGACAGCCGTGGTTCTCCCTGCCAGCTTCCCCCTCGTCCCCGACCTCCTCCTCCTCCCTCTGATCAAACCCAAGGCCTCCCAGATGCTCGCCAAGCGCTGCACCGCTGAGCTATGCCCCTGGCCCTGCCTGACACCCTTCCGGGACCTGATACCCCGCCCAGGGAGTCCCCTGACCTGGTCCCGGCACCCCCTCCGTCCCTCTTGTGTTTTCTTTTGTATGTGGTCTCACTGTGTAGTCCAGGTTGGCCTTGAACGTGTGGGGATCTTTCTGGTTCAGCCTCCAAAGTGCTGGGACCACAGGCATTGGCTACCATGCCCAGCTACTATGACTTTTATTTTATTTATTTTTGGTACTGGGGATTGAACTCCGGCCCTTGTGATTTTGAGGCAGGAGACGGAAACAATGAGCCAAATCCCCCGCCCTTATTAGCTTTTTTGATAGCCGCCCCGCAGTTTTGACCTGGTCTGCGCCGTCCTCTGTCTCTCACGCAGCAAACGTATTTTGTTGTCCAGTTTGGGCAGAACTCTCAGACGAGCCCTGCGTGTTCCTGTCTTTACTCCCTCCGCTCAGGTCCCCTCAGGAAACGGCTGTCCCCCACAGCGGCCTTCGAGGGGCTTCCTGGGGCTCTGCTCACCTGCAGGCTGGGCCTTCGCCCTGGTTCGTCTCTGGCTGGGAATGGGCTCCAGCTCTTCACACCTCTGCCCCAGGGCGGGCCAGGAGCTCTCTCGTCCTCTCTGGCGGTGCTGCTCTGGGGCCGGCAGCACAGGGGGCTGGGTGCCCGTGTGGCCCGGCCGAGGCCCTCCAGGGAAAACAGGAACCGCCTGCTGCCTGCTGCCTGCTGCCTGCTGAGGGAGCCGACCATGCGGCTCGAGAGGGATCAGGCACCAGCCCAGATGTAACTGGGAAACCAAGGTTGAGGCCGAGCTACTTTTCCTGTTTATATCCTCCAGCAATCGCACAGATGTAGGTGTTTTGGAGGCGGGGTCTCACTAAATCACTAAACTGTCCAGGCTGGGCTCAAACTTTCCACCCTCCTGCCTCAGCCTCCCAGGGTGCAGGGATGCTGCCTGGGCCACGGCACTGACTGAGTGCATTGTGTAGCAGGCGGCACGGATTTATCGGATTTATCGCTGCTGAGAATTCCAGGGGAATGAGACCCCCCACCCCCAGCCAGCACTCGGCTGCCCTGGAGGGGTGGCTCTGGTCTGGGGGCGCTCGGAGGCGGGGCCCCCAACTCCTCTCCTGCCTCACGGCCCGGCTGGTGACTGGAGGTCGGGGCGAAGCACGCCCTGCTTGGCTTTGTTGTTTTTTTTCTTTAATTTCATTTCTTTTTAACATTGAACAGATGTCTTTTGTAGGATAAAACGGACTTTAGAAACTCAAATGACAGCAGCAATAAACCCAGCTGAATGCTGAACCCTTCGACTCAGAACAGCTGGACGCTGCTTTCAGGGAGGGAGAGAGAGCAGGCCTGGCTGTCCAGGGAAGGCCCTACCCTGCGGGCTGCCATCCCCTCCGGTGCCTGCGGGGTTGGTGCTGGCGACTGAACTCAGCAGGCGGAGGAACCGCGGAGCTGAGTCCCCGGCCCAGGGCTCAGGTTTTTACACGAACATATTTTGATTTCTTTCTGGCAAATGCATACAGGGTTGTTAAGTCCCTGCTGGGGTTTACGTGGAGATGTCAGAGTCGCAGACTGGGCTTTGGAAGGTGAGTGGACGGGGCAGGGCCTGGAGGGGCCGTGGCCCTGGGCTCTTCCTCAGCTGCTGTGACATCAGCAGTTTCTCAGCCCACTGTGACTAAACGAGGCCCGGAATAAAGCTCTCCTCCTTTGACTTGATGGCTCAGGTACCGAGCCTAGAAGCTAATGCTGCAGTACCTGGTGGTACAGGCCTGTAATCCCAGCACTCGGGAGGCTGAGGCAGGAGGATTCCAAGAGTGAGCCCTGCTCCAACAACTTCAGCAGTTAGTAAGGCCCTGTCTCAAAATACGAAAGCAAGCTGTGGGTGGGCTGGAGCTCAGGGCAAAGGCCTCGGGCTCCATCTTCAATACCACAAAACAAAGCAAACCCGGCTGTGGTGAGGAGAGCTGTGCTGCTGTGTCTCCCACGCTAATCTTCGGAGCACCCGCTGCTTCTGGGCTATTTTTTACTGTGCCCATCTTAATAAATCTGTCATGGAATTCACTGTGGTTTTAATGTGCATTTCCCGATGTCTAATAATGTACTTGTCTTTCTTAGATCCTCTTTGGTAGTGTCTATTCTTTTGACTTTTTTTTCAGTGGTTTCCCACTCCTGGGCTCAAGCAGCCCTCCTGCCTCAGCCTCACAAGTAGCTGGGACCACAGACACACACCACCATGCTGGCTTAATCCACCATCCATACCCCTTTTTCTTCAATTATTATCTGGTATTACTACATAGTTGCAATATATAATGACTACATTCCTTGTGGGGAGTTGGTATGTGTATATTACACATCTCAATTATTTTTTTAATCCCCTTCCTCCCTCCATCTCTTGGTGCCCCTTCCATTTGGAAAGGATCTATTTCCCTATTCCCCATTATCTATCTTTTATTTTGCACTTTATTTATGTTTTAGCTTTCTCATATAAGAGAAACCATGAGATATTTAAGCTTGCATACCTGATTTATTTCACTTAATGCTATGGTCTCAAGGTGCATCCATTTTCCTACAAATGACTCTTTTATTCTTCTTTATGGCAGAGCAATATTCTGTTGTATATAAACACATTTTCTTTATCCATTCATTTGTTGATGGACGTATAGGCTGCTTCCAAGATTCAGCTATTATGATTTCTGCTGCTATAAACCTGGGTGTGCACGGGTCACTGTAATATGATGACTTTCAACTCTTTTGGGAAGATCCCTAGAAGGGAAATATCTGGGTTGAATGGAATTTCTAGTTTTAGTTTTCTAAGGCTTCTCAATACTGATTTCCATAATGCTTTTTTCATTTGTTTGTTTGTTTGTTTTGTTCTGTGTTTTGAGACAGGGTCTCACTATGTAGTTGAGACTGACCTGGTCTTGAACTCACAGTGATCCTCCTGCCTCAGCCTCCTGAGTGCTGGGATCACAGGCCTGCACCACCACGCCCAGCTTCCCGTAATGGTTGTATTAGTTTGCATTCTCACCAGCCCAGTAGGAGAGTCGCTCCCTTCCAAGCCTCACCAGCTTTTGTTATCTGATTTCTTGATAATAGTCACTCTTTCTAGAGTACGATACAATCTCAGTGTTGTTTTACTATGCATTTCTCTAAGGAGCTATAGCAAACATCTTCTCACGGATTGATTGGCCACTTGTCCTGAGAAGTGTTCATTCATTTCGGTTGCCAATTTTTTGATCAGGTCTTATTTAAGGGGGTTCTAGTTTTTTTTGAGTTCTTTGTGTATTCTAGGTATTAGTGCTCTGTCCAACGTACAGCTGGCAAAATGTTTTTCACAAACATTTCGTCTCTTTATCTGTTGGTGATTTCCTTTGCTGTACGGAAGCTTTTTCATTTAATGCGATCTCATTGGTTGATATTTGATGTTATTTCTTGCGTAATTAGGGTTCTGTTCAGAAAATCCTTGCCTATGCCCGTGTCTTCAAGAATGTCTGACAGATTAAGTGTTTCCATTTTAACATTTAGATGTTTGATCCATTTTGAGTTTAGTTTAATGCATGGCGAAAGATATGGGTCTAGGTTCAACCCTCGTTTGTTCCACAGATCCTCCTGTCTGTTTTAGTGCCAGTAGCATACTGCTGGATTTTTTGTTTGGTTTTGGTTTTGGTTTTTTTGGTACTGGGATCGAACTTGAGTCCTTGTGCTAGTGAGGCAGGCGGCACCACTGAGCTAAATCCCCGGGCCATGCTCTTGTTTATTTATTTATTTATAACTAGCTTTATAATATAACTTGAAATCTAGGATTGTGATGCTTCCTACTTTGCTTTTGTTTCCCTGGGCTGCTTTTGCTCTTCTGGTCCATGTATTATCTAGGATTGTTTTCTGTAGTTGTATGAAGAATGCTGTGGGAAATTTGATTGGGATTGTGTTAAATCTGTATATCAGCTTTGAAAATGTGGCCATTTAACAATATGGGCTCTGCCTATCCAGGAATAGGGGACAGTTTTCTATTTTCTGGTGTCCTCTTCAATGTCCTTCTTCAGAGTACTGTAGTTTTCATTGTAGAGGTCTTTCATGTTTAAATCACTTCCTAAATATTTAATTTTTCTTGATGCTACTGTAACAGTTGTATTATTCTCCTAATTTCTTTCTCAGTGGGTTCATTATTGGTGTAGAGGAATGCCATTGATTTTTGTGTGTTATTTCGTATTCTGATACATTCTGAATTTGATTTTTTTTTTTTTTTGAGACAGGGTCTCACTATGTAGTTGAGTCTGACCTGGAACTCACGATGTAGCCCAGGCTGGTCTCAAACTCACAGTGATCCTCCTGCCTCAGCCTCTCCAGTGCTGGGATTACAGGTGTCCACCACCACGCCCAGCTGATTTTTAATTCTGTGAGTTTTTTGGTGGAATTTTTGGGTCTTCGGTGTAGCATATCATGTTGTCTGCACATCCTGTTAATTTGAGCCTTTCCTTTCCTGCACACACTTCTTTTACCTCTTTCCCTCGCCTCTGGCCTCTTCTGAGGTCTGTACTAGAGAGGAGCGCACTCCCAGCTGTCAGAGGGGATTCCGATGCCAGACGCCAGACACAGGCACTGAGCAAAGCTGGACTTCCGGTCCACTTGCTTCCTGGTGGCCAGCGCACCAAGCCTCACAGAGGCTCCAGAAAGTCGGTAGGAAACAGCAGACGCGGCCTGTGAGGCAGGCGAGGGCGCGCAGTTGGCAGTCAGAAGACAGGAGCGCAGCCCTTTCTCTGGTACTCGCTGCGTGTCCGTGACAAGACCTCCTAAGCTTCTTGAGGCTCAGCCACAGTAGGGGTCAAGTGAAGGCAGTCACATGGGAGCTACTTGGGAGGCCAGGGCAGGAGGGGCCCTTGAGTCCACGAGTGCAAGATCAGCCTGGGCAACAGGGTGAGTCACCGTCTCAAAACAACATAAAATGGTGATGATGATGATATTATTATTATTATCATTACTGTTACTTCAGGCCTGTTCACAAGTATCTGAATACCTCTCCTTTCAGGTACAGGGAAAATAATACTTTGCCACTCCGTTTAACTCTTACCAATTAACCCAGGTATGGCTGTGATGGATGGGCAATTAAAACATGTGCCCAGTACTTGGGAGGCTGAGGCAGGAGGATCGCTGTGAGTTCCAGACCAGCCTGAGCAACATTTCAAACTCTGTCTCAAAAAACCAACCAACCATCCACGTCCCTTCTGTACGGGAGTTGTATGAGCTACTCCGTGCTTTCTACCTTCTTTCCTCCTCCTACCACGGCAGCGGATGGCATTTCTAGGTAGTGGACACTGCCAGCCCTGTGCTGGGCCAGGACAGTGACCTCTCAGGGTGAGTTCTTCCCTTTTCAACGCTTCTTCTTTCTTTCTGAGGCACCGTGGGCCTAGGGATTCTCTTGCCAGCGCAGGTCTCTGGCTGAGATGTGCGAGAACATCCACAGGCATCAGAGCAGGATGAAGGGAAGAGAGGGCGCCGAGAACAGCGGGCATCGAGACCTGACCGGACCGGAAGAGAGACCGAGGGAGAGAGAGGCTGAGAGGAGGCGAAGGAGGGGGCCGAGGACCGGGGCACAGAGGTCCGAAGGACTCATGGGCCGGCGGCCAGGGTGGTCCCGGCACTCTGGGAGGCCGAGGCAGCGGGATCTCAGGCTCAGGCCCAGCCTGGGCCACTTAGCAATTTAGTGAGACCCTATCTCAAAATGAAAATAGAGGAGGCTGGGAGTGTAGCTCGGGTAGAAGGCCCTGGGTTTGGCCCCCGTTACCTCAGAACAAAAAAACAAAGAAACAACCAACAAGCAAACCTCCACCCTGGTCCCAGGGCAATGAGCAAGCATGGCTATCAGCACTTGGGACGCCCACCCAGTTCTCTCTCTCTTTTCTGGTGCTGGGGATTGAGCTCAGGACCTTGTGCTTGCCTGGCAGACAGCGGAACCACTGAGCTACATCCCGGCCCTCTCTCTCCCCTCCCTCCCTTCCTCCCTCTCTCTCTCTGTCTCTCTGTCTCTCTCTCTCTCTCTTTCTTTCTTTCTCTCCAGAGTCTCAGTATGTAGCCCAGGCTGGCCTTGAACTCTTTTTTTTTCTTTTTTTGAGACAGGGTCTCACGATGTAGTTGAGACTGACCCGGAACTCACTGTGTAGCCCAGGCTGGTCTCCAGCTCACAGCGATCCTCCTGCCTCAGCCTCTGGCCTTGAACTCTTGCTCCAGATGCTTCAGACTTCCAAGTGCTGGGATTGCGGGTCGGTGGCACCATGCCTGGATTTCTATTTTTAATTTGTTGGAGGAACTTTCATGCTGAATTCCGAAGTGCCTGTGCAAGCCTACGTGCCCACCCGCAGTGTTCAAGGCTCCCTTCTTCCTGCGCCCTCCCCAGGACTTGAGTCCTTTTCTGATCACGGATCTCTCGCCGGGGTGAGGGTTGCATTGCCCTGCTGGTTAATGATTCTGAGCACACTTCGTGGACCTGTTCAGCCTTTGAGAAATGTCTACGTGGTGAAGTGATGGTGCCCATTTTTAAATCAGGCTGTTTGTTTCACTTTTGATTTTGCAGTGGAGCTCCCTGTGTATTGGATATGAACTCCTTCTCGGCTGTGTAGGTTGCCTACATTTCTTCCTGCTTTTGGCATCTTGTCCAAAAACTCCTTTCCCATTCTTTTTTTTTTTTTTTTTTTTTTTTACCAGGGGTCGAACTAGGGACCTTGTGCTTTTGAGGCAGGTGGCGGCACCGCTGAGCCTAATCCCTGGCCCTGCCCACTCTAATATCCTGAAAGTTTACTGTATGTTTTCTTTTATTAGTTTCATGGCTTATGTTTAAATCCTTGAGTTTAAATCCTTTGAGTTGTTTTGTAACTGTGGAGGAGTAAGTGTCTCGTTTCATTCTGCAGGTAGATACCATTTTCCTAGCATCATTTACTGAGAAGCCTGTTATCCCTTCAAGCACAGGGTTTGTTTGTTTTTGTTTTTTTGTGGTGTTCGAGATTGAACCCAGGGACTTGCACATACTAGGCTGGCACTCTACTTTACCCAGCACCTCACCTCTTTTGGACTTTTTTGAGGCAGGGTCTCACTGTGTAGCCCAGTCTGGGCTTAAACTCTTGGCGATCCTCCTGCCTCAGCCTCCCAACTGCTGGGATTGCAGATGTGTGCCACCACATCTGGCAAGGCACTAGTATTTTCATCACCCCATCTTGACCATGGGGCAGCTGGGCACACAGAGGCTGTCAGGCCTCCTGGCCACAGGGCTGGACCTGGGCAGGGCTGCCTTCGCCCGCAGCTGCCATCCGCTTCGTCCCCACATCGGCCCCCTCAGCGGGCTCCTCCGGGGTGGGACACGCAGCCCATCTGCTTCGGGCTCCTGGAACCTCTCACAGGGATGACCTCACCCCAGCCGTTCAGTAACAGCGTCTGTGGGTGCAGCACACGCAATGGCAGTGTCTGTGAGGTCAGGATTATTATTCATAGTTTCAAAAGTCTCCCAAAGAAACCGGGGGTTTGTGAGAGGTCAGAACCAGGTGGCAGCAGGGCCCCCGCTCAGACCCGGGCCGGACTGAGGGGCTCAGCACCCCGTGTGTCATCAGCGGGCCACACGCTGGCTTGGGCCAGGGTGCTTCTCGCTGTGGGCTGCCTGCCTGGGAAAATGTCTCCGGAGCCAGGGAGAGGGCAGAGAACGTGTGGTTGGCTTCGATTTCCTATTGTTGGGCAATGGCTTCCGCAGTCCGCCCAGGTGATGTCAGCTGCCTGGGCCCCCGCTGGGCTCCGAGCCAGCCGGCTCCTGGACAGCTGCGGAGACAGGGACCCGGAAGCCAGATTTCAGGGAAGATTTCAGTGCAGGAACTCAGGTAAAACGGCGCAGGAGGAGTCTGGGCCGCAGTAGGTGGACCAGGGACGCTTGGGCAAGAAGGGGGCATCCAGTGATCAGACCGGAGGGCTGCAGATTTGGTGAAGGACAAACTCAGGGAAAGCGAGGGTGGGTGGGAGGAAAGGCTAGCAGAGCTGAGAGGCAGGGAAGAGATGCACACAACCACGCAAACACCGGAGACACACGGGCCGAGAGCAGGGTGGATCCTAGCCCTCGGCACGTTTCTGTGGACGCTGAGTCTTAAACACAGCTGTGCACAGGAGCATAACCAGCTTCCCTGCCTTCACTTTTCTGAACTGCAGAGGTACACAACCGGTGGGGCGCAGGCCTGTGATCTCGGCACTCTGGGAGGCTGAAACAGTAGCGTCTCACCTTCCAGCTCAGAGACCTGGTCTCAAAATACAGGCATGAAAAGGAGGCTGCGGATGGAGCTCCGTGTGAAGGTTGGGAAAACCCTAAACACTGGATAAATGAAGCAAAGTAGCGTGTTTTCCCTTCACCCTCTGGCCCTGTCTCCAACCCCAACAGCCTGGTTTATACAGGCTGGTTTATACATTGTTACAATGATTTTATGAGGTAAGAACCTGTCTTAAAAAATATGATAAAGTATATGTAAGATTTACATTTTAATCTTTTCATTGTTGGTGTTTTTGTTCTTCTGAGACAGGGTCTCACTTTGTAGTTCAGGCTGGCCTTGAACTCACGGCGATGGCGATTCTCCTGCCTCAGCCTCCCAAGTGCTGGGATGACAGGCGTGCGTCCCCAAGCCCAGCCCTTTAGTATTAAGTAGCATTAAGTTTACCCACATTTCTGTGTCTGCCTTGTGAGCTTTCCTCTTCTTCCCCAGCTAATGCTCTCTACTAAGAATCGCCACCTCCTCACGGAGGTCTGGGCTCCGGCCACTGCCCCAGTCCCTGTACCGTAGGGATCTAACAACGTGACACGGGCTGGATCGCATCGTTCCCTTCCTGTGTGAACAGATTGTATTTCACTTGCAGTAGTGCTGTCCAGTTGTGTCCACACTCAGCGCGTGTCCAGATCTCCCTTTCTCAGGCCGAGTGATGCCCAGAGTGTGTGTGTGTGTGTGTGTGACGTTCTGTTTGCCCATTTGTCCACTGATGGACGCAGACCACTTCCACCTTTTGGAAACCGTGAATAATGCTGCTGAAGCTGGGCATGGGGTCACATGTCCTCGATCCAGCACTCCAGAGGCTGAGGCAGGAAGATTGCCCTGGGACAGAGGCCATCTGAGCTACCTACCAAGTCCGTATCTCAAAAAATAGACAAGTAAATAAAAATGCTATGAATATGGGCATACAAACATGTATTCAACCTACCCGCCTTTTAAAAATGACAGCTCTATTGGGATATAATTCACTTTTTTATAATTTCTAATTTTTGCTTTTGGGAGAGTTCTTTCTGTTGCCCAGACTGGCCTTGGACTAGAGAACCTTCTACTCCTCAGCCTCCCAAGCCGTGTACCACAGTGCCCGGCGCTCTGCTCACAGTTCCCTGGGGATGAGCCCAGGGCCCTCGCACTGAGCTGTGTCCCAAGACCTTCTTGACCTGTGTTTGGGATGGTGTCTCACCAAGTCACTGAGTTGCCCGGCCGGGGCTTGAACTTCCTGCCTCAGCCTCCCAGAGTATTGGGATCGCAGGTGTGTGCTTCATGCCCAGCTACAATTCATTCTTTTTTTCTTGTTTGTTTGTTTTTTTTGAGTCAGGGTCTCACTATGTAGTTGAGACTGATCTGGAATTTACTATGTAGCCCAGGCTGGTCTCGAACTCGCAGCGATCCTCCTGCCTCAGCCTCCCAAGTGCTGGGACTATAGGTGTGCACCACCACGCCCAGCTTATAATTCATTCTTTTAAAGTCAACAATGAAAAGTTTTTATTTTACTTTACAGAGTATTATTTACAAAGTACCGTATTTATAGTATTATTATTTACAGAGTACTGTATTTACAGTATTACTGCTTACAGAGTACTGTATTTACAGTATTATTGTTTACAGAGTACTGTGTTTACAGTATTATTTACAGAGTTCTGCAACCATCACCATGATTGGTTTATTTTGGTACTGAGAGTTGAAGCCAGGGCTTCATGCTGAACTACATCCCCAGTCCTTTTTAATTCTTTGAGGCAGAATCTCGGTCAGTCACTAAATTGTCCACAGGGCTGGGGATTTAGCTCAGTAGTTCTGTCGCCTGCCTTGCAAGCGCAAGGTCCCAAGTTCAATCCCTGGTACCATTAAAAGAAAAAAAATTCCTGACTAAGTTGCCCAGGCTGAGTTTGAACTTCTGTTCTTCCTGCCTCAGCCTCCTAAAGCACACACCTGCCTGGCAGGCCTTCGTTTTTTTTCCTTTTCTTTTTGGTTCCCGGGGACCGAACTTGGGTCCTTGCGCTTGTGAGGTAGGCAGTGGCCCCACTGAGCTAAAACCCCAGCCTGAGGCCTTCTTCATTCTGGGCATCCGAGCAGGTAGGACTCGGCAGCTCTCGAGGCCTGGATGTGTGTGCGTTCCCTGAGGGTCAGTGCTGTGTGGCATCTTTCCATGTTATTACCATTTGCATATCTCTGGAGAAATGTTTATTCAGATTGTCTGCCCATTTTCATATTGCTCCATTTGCCTTTGTATTTTTTGGAGTTTCTTGTTTGGTTGTTTGGCTTTGGTCTTTTGAGACAGGATCTTGCTATGTGGCCTGGGCTGGCCTGGTACTTCTGGTGATCCTCCTGCCTCAGGCTCCTAGTGCTGGGATTACAGGTGTGTGCACCATGCCTGGTTTGTACCTTTGTGTTATTGAGTTGTAAGAATTCTTTGTTTTTTTTTTGTACCAAGGATTCATTCAGGTTCTTGCACTTGTGAGGCAGGCAGTGGAACCCCTGAGCTAAATCCCTGGCCTTGTAAGAATTCTTTATAAATTCTAAATTTAGATTCCTAACTGATCCATGAATTTTTTATTTTGTTGATTGTGTATTTGATATCATAGCTGAGAAGCCATTGCCTAATTCATGATTACAAAGATGTATACCTACATTTTCTTCTAAAATTTAATAGTTTTAGCTCAGTTAGGTTTTGGCTGCATCTTGATTTTTTGAGATAGGGTCTCACTATGAGTTCAGGCTGGCCTTTAATGCATTTTGAGTCATTTATGTCTCTGGTGTGAGATGGGGTCTAACATTCTTCTTAGCATGCGTGTATCCAATTGTCTCAGCATTTGTGTTCCTGTAAACTGAAAGTTCTGTAGAAAGGGCTTGTGCCTGGTTTTATTTGCCGTTGTCTCTGAAGGTTCATTTAGCTCCATGTTAAACAATCTAGATGCCCAGTAATGATAGGCTGCATGAATGAAGATCTGAGGAACTGAGAGTCAGAGTGGTTAAAAGACTTGCCTGGATCAATCAACTGGAAAATGGCCACATATGATTCGTATTGGTCAGTTTTCCATCACTGTGACAAAACACCTGAGACAAACAACTTAAGGGAGGAAAGGTTTACTTTGGCTCATATTTTCAGAGGGTTTGGCCCATGGTCAACAGCTCCATTGCTTTTAGGTCTGTGATGAGGGAAAAATAATCATGGCTCAAGGGCACAGAGCCAAGAAGGGGGAGAGAGAGAGAGAGAGAGAGAGAAAGGGCCATTGGAGACAAGCTATATTCTACAGAGCTCCATGACCCACTCCCTTCAGCGAGGCCTCGCTCACCGTTCCTGTCACTTCCCCCTAAGGCCATCTAATGAAGAAGCACTGTGGATTAGCCCACTGCTGAAGTCAGAGCCTCCTGACCCAGTCCCCTCTCAGTCCTGCCTCTGAACACGGCTGCCCTGGGGACCCAGACTCTTATGCATGAGCCTTAGAGGACCTTCTGGATCCAAACAATGCCATGGGCCCAGATCTTTTCATTTCTTTCTTTCTTTTTTTTTTTTGGTACCGGGGATGAACTCAAATCCTTGCACTTGCGAGGCAGGCGGCGGAACCACTGAGCTAAGTCCCCGGCCCTTCATTCCTTTCTAATGGAGAGTTTTTAGACTTCTAAGTTCCTGAAACTTTACCAAAAGCTCTTTGCCACGGGAAAGCAGAGTTCTCCGTTTCTCTTGCCACCTTCTCCCTGAGCCGCAGGACCCCCTTGCATGTGCACAGCCACCTTCTCACACCCAGGGAGCCTCACGTCCCCTCCGCCTGCGGCTCCTCCTCCCCACGCCCAGAGAGATTCCACTTCCTTCTACGGTTCTCCTGTGAAGTTCTTCTCCAGATCTCACGGAGCCCCGGCTGTAGTCCTGCCGTAAATCCTCCTGACAGCCTGCGTGAGCCTTTGCGGCGGGGCCTGGGGCAGGGCCTGGTTTGATGCGGGAGGCTCTTGGGAGATTCAGAAAGCTTCACGGCCTGTGCACTGCCTGAGGCGGCCTTGGTGAAGCCCTGCACCCCGCGGACTGTGGTCTCTGACTCTGCACATAGCTGTGGCCGTCACAGGGAATGAAGCCATTCTTTATAAACCCCATAAGCCCCAGCTATAGCTTTTTCCCTTTTGTGGTACTGGAAATTGAGCCCAGCACCTTTGCACTAAGGGACATTCCAGCCTTTTTTATTTTTTATTTAAATTTTTTTTCTTTTATTGAGTTTATTGGTACATTTTAGGTATACAGTATGATTACATTCATCATTGGGATCTTGTACCTTTACATGACAGGTCTTGGTTCTCATTTTTCCCCTTGTCCTTGCCCTCCCTTCACCCCCTCCTCCCCTTCCCATTTACAAACACTTTATTTCCATTTTGTCATATTTTTTTCTTTTCCCTTATTACCTTTCCCCTACCCTTCCCACTTTCCTTACACCTTTAGCCCTTTTATTCCTATTTCACATGGTCAGTTATCCCATTAGGATCTTATGTACTATTATAATTTTTCACACCAGAGAAACTATTCGGTATTTGAACATGTGTGACTTATGTATTTCACGTCGGAGTATATCCTCAATATGTATCCATTTTCCTATGAGTGAATCTAATTTCTCATTCTTTATGGCTGAGTAATATTCCATTTTATAGAAAAACCACATCTTTATCCAGTTTCCAACTGATGGGCACATGGGCTGTTTCCAAGTTTTAGCTATTACAAACTGTGCTGCTATAAACATGGGTGCGCATACTTCTCTGTGATATGATTCTTTTAATTCTTTTGGAAAGATACCCAGCAGAGGGATGCCTGGGTCAAATGGAACCTCCGGTCCCAGCTCTTTGAGGTATCTCCGTATTGATTTCCACAGTGGTTGCTCCAGTTTGCACTACCACCAACAAGGGAGAGCAGTTCCTTTCTCCCCACAGCCCTGCCAACATTTGTTATTGTGTGATTTCTTGATAGCAGCCATTCTTTGTGGGGTGAGGAGGAATCTCAGTGTTGTTTTCATCTGCATCTCTCGAATGACCAGTGATGTGGAACATTTTTTCATATATTTACTTGCTGCTTTTACTTCTTTGTCTGAGAAATGTCTGTTCATTTCAGATGCCCATTTTTGAATTGGGTCTTTATATTTGGGGGGCTGATTGTTTTGCGTTCTTTATATATTCTAGATAATAGTCCTTTGTCTGAGGAGCAGCTTGTAAAAATTTTGTCCTGCATTGTAGGTGGTCTCTTAGTTCTGTTGATGGTTTCTTTTGTAGCGTAGAATCTTTTTAATAAGATGAGATCCCAGTTGTTGATTCTTTCTGCTAGTTCCCATGCTACTGAGGATTTGTTCATAAAGTCTTTTCCTATAGGCTGCGTGCACTGGGCACCTGGACGTGGACCATCGGGGACGCTGGCCGCGTCCAGCCCTGCCCCACGCGCCGGTCACTCACAGCGCTTATCCTCCCAGCACAAACCGAGTTTCCGGACCCTGCAGGCCACGGTCCGAGGGCAGCAGAGCCCCGATTATGTCGTCGCCCGGGTGGTGAGCCAGGGAGGAAGGCGTCTGAGGGGACTGGAGTCGCTCAGCACGCTTCCGGCACCCGTGCCCTGGGCCCTGTCCCCAGGCGGGGTGGCGGGGACGGTCACTCACAGCGCTTATCCTCCCAGCACAAACCGAGTTTCCGGACCCTGCAGGCCACGGTCCGAGGGCAGCAGAGCCCCGATTATGTCGTCGCCCGGGTGGTGAGCCAGGGAGGAAGGCGTCTGAGGGGACTGGAGTCGCTCAGCACGCTTCCGGCACCCGTGCCCTGGGCCCTGTCCCCAGGCGGGGTGGCGGGGACCCCCACGCCGATTTTAATCTTTGACAGGTTGAGATCCAGTTTTTCCAATACCATTTATTAAAGATTCAGCCTTATTTATTTATTTACTTACTTATTTTATTTTGAGTAGGGGTCTTGCTAAGTCACTGAGTTGCCCAGGCTCTGGGCTGGAACTTGAGACCCTCCTGCTTCAGCCCCCAAGAGTGTTGGAATGATAGGTGTGCACCACCGCACCCAGCTTAGCTGTAGAAATCTTTGATGAATCCAGCTCTTGGAATGAGGGCAAGGGCTAACTTAGAAGGGAAAAAAGAGTGTGCTTTTAAAAGGGATCAGGGCTGGGGATGTAGCTCAGTGGCACTGTGCCTGCCTCTCAAGCACAAGGTCCTAAGTTTGATCCCCGTAGCAAGAAGGGGGGGGAGAGG
>NW_022900932.1:640553-640922 GCF_012274545.1 Fukomys damarensis
GAGGAAGGAGCTAAGCAGAAACTGGGCAAAATGGGTTGATTTATCCACACTCTCGCTGTTGGGCCCTCTGAAAAATAATCTGAACTACAAGAAGAATGAGGACAGGGGAGGAAATAAGAGAACATTTATTAAGTGCTTGTGTGGAGAGCAGATATCCCTTGTTTAGTGCCCTGCCTGTTTAAGGACTGATCGGACTTACAGCTCGCATTCGGATTCACGACGCAGGAGTGGGAGGGCCGGTGTGGTGGCTTCTCATACAGGCTGCGTGCACTGGGCACCTGGACGTGGACCATCGGGGACGCTGGCCGCGTCCAGCCCTGCCCCACGCGCCGGTCACTCACAGCGCTTATCCTCCCAGCACAAACCGAG
>NW_022900932.1:641448-647070 GCF_012274545.1 Fukomys damarensis
CAGCGCGTGCGGGGTGAGCGCTCCCCACCGGCCCGGCCAAGGACAGGTGAGGAGGCTGGGGATGTGACGCTGGCCGTACAGGTGCTGCTCAGGGACACGGAGCCCCTCCACTTGGGCCTCACAGTGCCGGCGAACGGGCTCCCTTCCTCTGTTCTCTGTAAATCGCACTCCCCAGCATTGTGAATATGGAAGGCAAAGTCTTGTGAATTGTTTGGATTGTTTTATCATTATTATTAATTTTTTTTTTAGACAAGTCTTGCCATGTAGCCCAGGCTGGCCTCAAACTCACAGTGATCCTCCTGCCTCAGCCTCTCAAGTGCTAGGATTAAAGGCGTGGTCCACCACTCACGGACAGATGCCGATGTCATTTGCTTTTTTTTTTTTCCCCAGTAGGAGGAATTGAACTCAGGACCTTGCGCTTGCCAGGCAGACAGGGCACCACTGAGCTGCATCATCCCCAGCCATGTGGTTGTCACTTAAGGAGAGTAACGCAGTAAGGAGAAGGTCGTGCACTTGACTCCAACTGGCACCTGCAGAGGCTGAGGCAAGAAGCCTGCTCAGCCTTGGCGAGCGCCGTGCTGAGCCCCACTGTCATCGCGCCCCACATCAGTGCGGTTTACATTCTGTGAGTCATGTGGGACTGAGCTGGGGCCTCACACGTGCTGGGCAAGTGCTCCGCTCTGAGCCACCTCCCAGCCCCTCTGTTTATCTTGAGAGAGGGTCTTGCTAGGTTGCCCAGGCTGGTCTCAAGATTGAGGTCCTCCTGCCTCAGCCTCCTGAATTTCTGAGCTTGTTGGCACCTGGCCGGCAAAGGATCGAATTGTAGGAGCTCCGAGGCCCAGCTCCTGGGATCCTGACAGGAAAGGGGGCCGGTGTGGGCGTCCACTGGCCAGAGCTGACCCCTGCTTACCCTTTACAAAAGCACCCGAAATCTTGGTAAATCTCAGGGCAGTGAAACATGAGTCTCTAGGTTTTTTTGGGCTTTTCCAGATTTTCTTCAGGATTCCTGGGCCTTTCTCAAGTCTGTTTTTGTTGAAGCTGCTGCTTCCTGTTTGCATTCTCTTACCGCAAGTTGACTGCGGATCCTGCTTTCACTTAAATTTCCGATCTTGCAGTGTGCACGGCTTGAGTTGGTGGGAAACACTTCCTGGAACGGTTTCTCACATCTCCTTCCAAATGCCTGCAGTTCAGTGGGTTCACAGGACAGAGCCACCCCCAAGATCAAAACGCAAGGCACAACTTGGTCTGTGCTGGGGAAGGGCTTCACGCTCCGCTCCCCGCCAGGATCGGCAGTGGCTGTCCCTGGGGCGGTTTTCACAAAGGAACATTTTGTACGTTGTTTGTTGTTTCCCGTTTCCCATAGGCTCCTGGCCATGGCACTGCCCGCCGCCGGAGACACAGCTGCTGGGCCGTGGGGCGGTCTGGGTCGTCACACCTGGCGGACGGCTCTGTTCACGCCGGCGCCAGGTGAGGCTTGGGGCTTCCGGCCGAGCCGGGCATCAGAGCCGTCAGGTTCGAAGGCACCGCACACTTACTTCCTGTGCGGCAGGGAAGCCCTGGGCCCACTGCGACCTCACGGAGTCCCGGGGTCATCCAGGTCTGTCTGGTGTTAGTTACACGGGTGATTGTGTGTATCTGTCATGTGGGTTTCATATAAATTAAGGAGTCCCCAGCTCCCTCACGGGCGACAGACAGGACACACGCTCTTTCGTGTCTTTGCCTCCCCTGTAAATCCCTCTCCTCTGTCACCATCCTCATGCCGGTACGGGAGTCTTAAGTCCTGAGCCTTGCTAGGATACAGTGGAGCAAATGCAGCTGCTGTCTGCACTGGATCCACCCTGACTTTTGCAAATCGATCCCCCAAATCTCAGTCGCGCTCACTCAGTTGTCATAATTGTAAAAAGCAGAACAAGCCTTTGCTTAGGACGTGTTTCCCGTGTGGCTGGAGTTCCTACAGAGAGAGATCCCAGGCCCTCGCTGGCCGGGGGGAATGCGATCACAGTCACTGCCGAAGCCAAGCGGGGATGGGAGAGGCTTGACATCTTCTGCAAAGACCACAGTGTCCGAGGGCGGGGGATGTAGCTCAGTGGCACCGCTCCTGACTGGCAAGCTCAAGGTCCTGAGTTCGATCCCCAGCTCTGAGGAAAAAAAAATGACAGCCCCTTTAGATGGGCGCCAGGCAGGAGAACTTTGCTATGCACTGCAGAACCTTCAGTTACTACATATAACTGCCAGGTGTCTCAAACAGGAAGTAGGTAGAGGGAGAGGGCTTAGGGCTCTTACCCATTGGTTCTTCTTTTTTTTTGAGGCAGGGTCTCGCTCTATGGTCCAGGCTGGCCTTGAACTTACTCAGATCCTCCTGCTTCAGCCTCCCAAGTGCTGGGATTACAGGTATGTTCCACCACACCTGGTCACTCTCAGTGTTTTTACATGGCTTTATAAAACCTCATCTGTTCTCTCAACCAAGTAGCTCAGGTCCCAAGACACCAGCATTTGCTTTATCCCTTAAAGATACCAACATCAATATCATTGCTGTCAACACCATAATGAAACTATTTTTCAGCTCTCTTATTTTTGCCCTTATGGTACATTTCACTATGGTCATGCAGTCAAATTGCTGCAGTGGAAAGTTGAAACAGTCATTTTCTTGGTGGTTGTTTTACAAACTCATTGTACAGATGGGATTTTTTTCATTTGCAGTGCTGGGGATGGAACCCAGGGCCTGGGGCATCCCAGGCAAGTGCTGGACACCGACCTATGCCCCCAGCACCCGGAATGCTTTCTACAGCTCATGCTGTTTCTAATTATCTAAAACATGTACAGCCCCAAGATCTGCAGAGAAAGGCGTATTAGACACAGAGTTTCTGTCCGTCTCCTCCGTCCTGTCTCCCCTGCCTCACAGGAAGCCATTTAAGCATACTCCTGCAGCCGGGCATGGAGGCATAGGCCTGTGATCCTAGCACTCAGGGAGGCTGAGGCAGGAGCAGGGAAAGTTCAAACCCAGCCTACACAATTGAATAAACTGAGGATGCCTTGCAAAAGTAAAAAAGAGGGGTGGGAGATCCTGGGTTCAATTCCCAGTACAGGAAAAAAACTTTTCTTATCTGAATTTTTTTTTCTTGTACTGGAGATTGAACCCAGGGCCTTTACCTTGAGCTACATCCCCAGCCCTTTTTATTGTTTATTCTAAGACAAGGTCTTGTTAAGTTACCCAGGTGAGACTTGAACTTTTGATCCTCCTGCCTCAGCCTCTCAGTCTGTTGGATTTAGAGGCATGCACCACCACAGTGGCCA
Organism: Fukomys damarensis; assembly: GCF_012274545.1. NCBI lineage: Eukaryota > Metazoa > Chordata > Mammalia > Rodentia > Bathyergidae > Fukomys > Fukomys damarensis. Next base: position 644,743 of record NW_022900932.1, read on the forward strand.
TTTGTCTGCTTTTTAGAGCAATGTATTTAGTTTACTTAGAGATAGGGTCTTGGTGTGTTGCCCAGGCTGGCCTCAAACTGGACTCACGCAATCCTGCCTCAGCCTCCAGAGTGACTGAGACCACAGGCCTGTGCCACTGTTCCCAGCACACCTTACTTTTTAAATTTAACAATACAAGCAGGGGTTCACTCCAGGGAGTGGACAGATATTTTCTTTCTCCCTTTCTTACACTATAGTACTTTGGATGTAATGAGCCTGCTTCCCCTTGTTAGGTATTTGGGTTCTTTCTATTCTTTTGCTGTTACAAACAGGGACACAATAGATTTTATGCAAATACTGTTTCACATTTTTGCCAGGGATTTTTTGGGAAAAGCTCCTGGAAGTGGTATTGCCAGTCCAAAGAGGAAGTGAATGAGTAACTTTGCTGAACATTGCCCTGGGCTGCCCTCCACGGGGTGACCAGACAGGGCACTGGAGCCCTGCTTTCTGCAGCGTTTGCCAAGTATGCTGACAAAATATGGATTTGTGCCGACCTGAAAGGTAAAGCAAGTTTAACGCTTTTCAGATCTTTTACATTTCTTTTTCTATGAACTGTTTTTTCCCATCTCTTCAGCAATTTTAAAAATTAAGGACCAGGGATGCAGCTCAGCAGTACTGTGCCTGCCTGGCATGTGCAAGGTCCTGAGTTCAAACCCCTGCACCAAAATAAATAAATAAAATTAAATTGGGGCTGGGCTTGGTGGTGCACGCCTGCAGTCCCAGCATTTGGGAAGCTGAGGCAGGAGGATCACCCTGAGTTCTAGGCCAGAATGGGCTACATGGTGAGTTCAAGGCCAGTCTGAACTATATAGCAAGATTCTTGTCTCAAAAACAAACAAAAGAGAAAAAAATCTGAAAGAGTAGAGAAAGTGGGAAAGATAGGGAAAAAGTAAAAAGGGAAAAGGAAAGACATGGAAACAATGTCTTGTAAACAGGGAAGAGTGAAGGGTTGAAGGGAGGGCAGGGGAATGGGGAGAAATAAGAACCAAGATGAGTCATGTAAAGGTACAAGATCCCAATGACAAATGTAACTGTACTGTGCACCTAAATTGTGCCAATAAACTTAACAAAGATAAAAACAAACAAACAAATAAAATTCAGTTGGTTATTCTCCCGTTACTTTGAACAGCTCTTTATTTTATTTATTTATGTTTGTGGTACCGGGGATCGAACTCGGACCTTGGGCTTGCGAGGCAGGCGGTAGCGCTGCCGAGCTACATCCCGCCCGAGTGCTCTGTACGTATTAGGGTTGTTAATCATTTGTCAGGGGGACGTTAGCCATTTGCCCTTTCACTTTTCGTGTGGTGGTATTTTCCCTTGTAAATTTCTTCTCCTCTTCCTCCTTCTGGCCTTTAACTCGTTGTGCAGCCCAGGCTAGCCCGGACCTTGTGGCGATCCTCCTGCCTCAGCCTCCGGAGTGCTGGGAGTACAGGTGTGCGCCGCCACACTCGGCTCTTTTCCACGTAGAGTCTGAAACTTGGTATTGCAAAGCTCCTCTCTCCCGCCCTTCCCCTTCAGTTTGGCTTTTCCGGGCTTGGACAAAACTGGACCCGGATCACGGTCAGCACCTGCCTAGCGCCCAGCATTTGGATCCCCTTTGCTGCCTGTTCTGTGTCCAGAGGAAGCGCAGAGGAAGGAGCCATCCGTCCGGACCACCAGGAAGCAAGTGGCCTGCTCCTGACCTGTGAGCCGGCAACGCTGTCTCTTCTGGAAGGGACGTGAGCCCAGAGGGTGGCCCAGGACACTGAGCAGTGGCTTTGGGTCTCTGACATCAAACCGAAGCCTGCGGCTTTCTCCTCCCAAAGGCTGACTTCACTCCTGAACTACGCAGATCTGCTCGGCCTGCAGCAGCGAAGACAGAAATGAATGCACAGCCAGAGAGGGGCTGGGGCCTCGAGGTCGGCACAGGAGCAAGGACGGGGAGACAGGGCGGAGGTGCAAGATGGAGAAGGGTGGCAGCTTGCGCCTAGGCCCGCAGGAGCCTTTGCTCCTCCCAGGCCGGTTGGCCGCAGCCTGACCAGCGCTGTGACTTTGGTGTATTATTCACCCCGACAAAGGCCTGCTGGGACCCAGCCCGTGCCTCTAGGATTCTCTCCATTTCCAGTAGCACTCTCCGAACTTCCTCCTTTAGTTTGTCGCTTGGCCTCCACCTGGCCAGGCCAGGCGCTGCACTTCTGTGTCAGGGTGAGGGTGGCCGGCTTGATGGGGTCTCCTGGGCCTGGCACACAGGGCTCTCCACGCACCTGCAGGAGGCTGAGGGGAGAGGGAGGGAGAGGGGAGAGAGGGGGA
>NW_022900932.1:647206-659113 GCF_012274545.1 Fukomys damarensis
CGGGGTGGGATACTGGGTCGGCTCAGAGGGCCCGGCTGGCTTCCCCTGCCCTCCGCCCCGATTGTGATTCTCTGGAGTGGGCCCTGAACGTCTGAGGTCAGGCTGTGTGACAGGGGCGAGGGAGCAAGGAGGTGAAGCCGTGACCCGCGTTGTGTAAAAGGGACCCTAGGGCGAGCGTCCAATCGCCCTCGCTCGAGTCCCCAGCTCCCGAGCTGCGGGGACCTGGGGTGTGAACCAGGGGGACCCAGTCCTCCCCAGCCTCAGACTCCTTTGCAAAGCTCTTTCGGTGCTGTCTCCATGGCAGCTTTCCTTTTAATTTCACACACGCTCAGCTCTCCTTTCAACTCGGAAAACAAAAGAGAACAAAAGCCAGGCTGCCTTCTGCAAACAGTCTAGGACGGAGATGCTCAGCTCTTCAGGCTGGAGGGCAGAGGAGCACCCCTTGGCGGGGTGAGAAAGGACGAGAGGAGAGGGCCGCGGGCCTGGAGCGGAGCCAGAGCGGCGTCCGGAGCGGAACTAAGGCGGGACCGTGCGACCAACGACGGCCCTGCTCCCTGCATCAAGGATGAGGCTCTTCTCACTCCACGGGGCTCCTTGGTGGGGGCAACACCGTGACGCGCCCTCTGATGACAGAAAATTAAGACAGGGTCTGATCAAAGGGGTGTCCACGGTTGAGGAAAATAAAGAGAAATGGTAAGAAATGTCCATGGGTGGTGATCGTTTTAGACGCAGTTGTTGCTAATGTGGAATTCAGCTTGTCTCCTCTTCTGCGATGTCCTTCCCTTCATGACGGGTTCAAATCTCCGCCGGAGCTGGGTTGACCCTGAGCCCACGATCTTCCTGTAAGAGAAGTGAGGTGAGGAGAGGAAGGAGAAGGAAAAGCTGGTACAGACCAGAAAATGGCGGCACTTCCGGGGTCAGGGCCCTGGACTTCCTGCGGCTGAAGAGGAGAAAGGGCCTGTGTTACTCTGACTGTCGGTGTAAAAGTAGAGCAAGACATGGTGGCCAATGCCTGTAATCCCAGCACTTGGGAGTCTGCGGCAGGAGGATCACTGCAAGTTCAAGGCCAGCCTGGGCTACATAATGAGACCTTGTCTCAAAAACGAAAACAAAACTTCAAGACCCCTTCTGAAATGGTTTCAGTCTTCTGTGTTCAGTAAAAGGCACAGTTGTGTTAATTTTGCAACAGCGGCGTGTGTAAAGATGAAAGTAGTTTCTGCCAAGGGTCAGTTCCTTGTCTTGCTGTGTGTTGCATACACTGTAACTCATACCTCTTCCTAGGAGTCTGAGATGAGAAATGGTCTTAGGGTCATGAAGGGTTGGGGGCTGAGTCCAGGGATTTAGCTCAGTGGCGAAGTCACCTGCCTCAAAAGCACAAGGTCTGGAGTTCGATTCTGAGAAGGAGAGAAAATAATACTAGTAACAGAAGGCTGGGCTTGAACTTGAGCTCTTCCTGCCTCAGCCTCTCCAAGTGCTAAGATTACAGGCTGTGCTGCTGTGCTACTATGCCCAGTGTCTTATAGTTAAGGGAGGAGAAGTGTATTTGGCTTATAGTTTTCAGAGGTTTTTGTCTATAGTTGGCAGGCTCCAAGGCAGAGTGGCTCATAGCAGAGGGGCATAGCAGAAACAGTTTATTGTAGGCAAAGACAGCAAAAGCAACAGGGGATCTTAACAGCATCTTTCTGCCCCTTTTATCCAGCCACTTGGCAGGCAGCACCCTTTGTTAGGTTCCTAAGTATTTAATTTTTCTTGATGCTATTGTGAGTCATATTGTTTGCCTGTTTTTTTTTTTTTTTTTTCTTGGTGAGTTCCTGGTTGGTGTATGGGAATATTATTGATTTTTGTGGGTTTATATTGTATCCTGCTATACTACTGAATTTAGTTATTCTAGGAGTCTTTTGGTGGGATTTTTTAGGTTGTGTATGTAGAGGGTCATGTCATCAGCAAATAATTATTTGGCTTTTTTCCCTATATGTTTCCCTTTTACTTTTGAAAGAAAACGAGCCAAAACAGGAGCACCGGAGGCAAGGCTTTATTGGTGGGAAGAGCTGCTGATCTACCTCAAACAATGGTGAGAGAGGGCAAGAGTAACTGAGGTGAGGTTTATATAGGGCGGTGCAGTGGGGAGAGAATCCTGAGAGTTGAGCAAGGGGATGCCAGTGATTGACAAGAGAGGATCACTTGGGTAGCAGGATGGAGCAACAAGTTAGGTTTTGCTTCTCCAGAGGGAGTAGGTCCCCACCCCCTGCTCATTTCCGTAAGTGGGAACCATTTTAGGAACGGGAGCCATTTTAGAAGGTAGGACCATTGGGGCCATTTTGTCTGGTAGAGAACACTATCAATTTCTTTCACTTGCCTGGTTGCTCTGACTAATGTTTTGAGTGATATAGAACAAGAGTGGTGATAGTGGACATCCTAGTCTTGTTCCTGATTTTATTTTATTTATTTATTTTTTTGGTGGTACCAGGGATTGAACATCCCCAAGGAGCCAGTGGGAAATTCCTTGTATGTGACTTGTTTTCCCATTTGATCCCTATTTAATCAACATTACCTGGGTGACTGTACTTATAATCTCATTGGTTGGTTATGGTTTTGCCCCACCTCATGCCCGCCTTGCCATTTTCCACTGGGTTTTATACTTTTGTCCCACTTTGTATCTGCCTCACCTCATGGCTTTGCTGTATAAAACACCTTTGCAAAGCAGGGTGGGCAGGCAACCCATTTTCTGGTCCCTCTTCTGGCTCTTAAGACAGAAGCTATCTTTCTCTCAATAATTTTTTTCTACTCTTAACCTCTGTCCCTAGAATTCATTCTTTGGTTTTAGAGAATAAGAGTTTGCATTTTTGGATATTTAGCAGATTGGGAGTTATATTTTTCCTTGTTTGGATTATTTTTATTTGGGTTACTTGCTGTCCTATATTAAAAGTTCTATGTGCTGCTGAGAAGAATGCATATTCTGTTGTTGGGTGGAACACTTTATAAATATCTACAGAATTGATATAGGGGGAATAGAAGTAATGCCCAAACCTCGTTGATATCCAAAATGCAAATTCGTGTTCTCTAAAAATCAAAAAATGAATACTAGGAAAAATGGAGCTTAAGAGTAGGAAGAATTTCTTTCTTTTTTTCGGTTCTGGGGATCGAACTCAGGACCTGTGCTTGCAATGCAGACACACTGAGCTAAATCCTTCAGTAGGAAGAATTTATTGAGAGGAAGATAGCTTCTGTTTAAGAGAGACAGAAAGGGGACTGGAAGCCGGGCGTGGTGGCACACGCCTGTAATCCCAGCACTCGGGAGGCTGAGGCAGAAGGATTGCTGTGAGTTCGAGACCAGCCTGGGCTACATAGTGATTTCCAGGTCAGTCTCAACTACATAGTGAGACTCTGTCTCAAAAAAAAAAAAAGGGGGGGACTGGAAAGTGGGTTGCCCACCCACTGTACTTCTCAGAGGTATTTTATTGAGCAGAACCACAAGGTGAGGCAGGGTAAAAGTTGGGACAAAACTACAGTCAACTAATAAGATTGCAAGTATCATGGCTTAGGTAATATCCAGTGGGAAATCACGAGGTAGGACAAAATCGTGATCAGCCAATAAGATTACAAAAAGTATAGTCACCTAGGTAATATTGATTAAATAGCAATCAAATGCGGAAGCCATTCATGTAGCAAGCATATATGGAAGGAACCAGAACTTCCCTGGAAGAAATGAGCTAGGGAGGTTTTGGTCCCTGTCCAAGGTGATTGATGCCTATTTAAAATAATCAGGGCCAGGGATTTAGCTCAGTAGTTCCGGTGCCTGCCTCGGAAGAGCAAGGGCCTGAGTTTGATCCTCAGTACCAAAAAAAAAAAATCAATCACTGATGTTTTCTCCAGGGGAAGTATGTGAGTGTAGTATTTTTTTCTCTTTTTTTATGCTGAACTTCAATGTATCTGGATTGTCTTTCGTAATGGCTCTTGGAGGGCCGACCCTGTCTAACTGCCTGACTTAGCTTTCTATGATAGCATTAAGTTTATATGTTCAAAGGTTTGGTTCAACTCTGGTATTTCTTTGATTTTTTTTCTGTACTTGATCTGTGTCTTTTTGACAGTGGGGTATTATGCTTCCCCATTATAATTACATTGATTCTTTACGTCTGGCCATGTTTGTCTTATGATGTTGAGTGTGCTGGTGTTTAATGCATAAAAAGAAAATAAGAAATGAGGGAGGAGAAGGGGAGATAGAGAGAACAAAAAAGAAAAAGAAAAAAGCTCAAATACCAAAAAACTAATAAAGGAGACATTTTTTTTCTGTATTTTTGAATGAGTGGTTTCTTCCCAGGATCTGCAGGCTTGAAATCCAGCTAATCATGGTTTTCTCCACCCTGGGCCTGCTCTGTCCGTAAACCCCAGACTGCCGCAGCCGTCCTCACTGAAGCATGTTGTTACGATGTTGGTAAAAGAGAGAAACAGACCCCTGGTCTCTGCTAGGAGTAGGAAGGAGAGCAGGGGGATTCAAGGAAACTGCGGCACCCGGTGCCGGCACCTTCGGATCCAGTCGCTTCTGAAAGCCACCTTTGCGGTGCCTGGCTTCTCACCATGGAGAGCGGGGCCCTAGGTCCAGCCCCCCCTGAGCTTGACCCCTGCAGCTGCCTCCTGTGGCTGTGGCTGTCAGTGTGCTGAGGTCACACCGGAGACCCTGGAGTGAGCTGTTCTGTGGCTCAGTCTTAAACAATGAAGCCCTCCCCACAATGGCGGCTGAATAAACTCTGGCAACATGGCAGGAGAGGCGCTGAATCTCTTCTACGACTCTGACCTGCTGTGAAAGAGTCACTCTTGGACTAAAACCTCACACTGTTGTTGCAGTTCACAACAGCCGTGGCTTTCCTTGGGGCTACAGCTGCTGGCCCATCCGTTATTGCTCCCAAGGCTGCTGACTCTGGGGCTTAGCTTCCCTCCTGTGGTCACAGCTGGCGTGGCGCGGCCCGACCGTGCGAAGTGGCTCGCGTGTCCCTGTCTCACAGTCTGTGTCCTTGGACACAAAAACCCCTACACCTGTGTAAGAGATGCCATGTCACCTCTCCCTCTGGCCCCTGGGGAACCAAATGCATCCGTTGCTGTACTGGATAACGGAACCTGACACAGCATAGTTGAGCTCTGCCTTCCTCTCCCATAAAAGGGAATTTTAACTATTTAGCAGTGTCATGTGATCGAAGCCCTTAGCCCATTAGCAACCCTAACTGTGACTGGCGTGTGTGATGCCTCTCCAGGGTCCCAGGACCCTCCCAGAGGACCTGGAGGCTCTGCTGCCACGCTCACCTTGGGAAGATGCCGGCCTAGAACTGCCTGCCCTCCTGGATCTTTACTTTTCATTGAAGAATGAAGCCCAGAGTGTTCGGGCTCGGTTACACCTCGGATCAGTGGGCAGAACCCACTCAGGCAGAGTTGGGAACCTCGTCTGCTGAATGGAGATGTTGCTCCAGCTCCCTCTTCCTGAGGCTGTTCCCTTGGGGGCCGGCTGGAGGGGGACAGGCCTCCTGCAGCCACTGATGGCAGGAGTCCAAAATGAGGTTCAGCCTGTGCGCGGGCCTGCAGAGGGCCTTAGAGGAGAAATTCAACCTTTCCTACCTACTTTTTTTGTTTTGGTACTGGGGATTGAACTTGAATCCTTGTGGCTTGCAAGGCAGGCGGCAGAACCATTGAGCTAAATCCCCGGCCCTCCTACCTCCTTTTAATAACACTATTTTATTTTATTTTTGCAGTACTGGAGATTGAAGCCAAGGCCTTTTCACTAAACCACCCTCTCCTTATTTATTTTTTATTTTGAGAAATAGTTTCACTAAATTGCTAAGTTTCCCAGGCTGAGTTCGAACTTTCGATCCTCCTGCCTCCACCTTCCAGAGTGCTGGGACTACGGGTGTGAGGCACTACACCTGGCAGTGATATTGTTTTAGCAATCTTTCTCCCGTGACTTTGCCCACCCAGGAAACTTCCATAGCTTCGGTATCTGGCCTTGACTCTGAGAAAATTTCCTATTTTTCTTTTGTAATTTTCTTAAGATATTCTTTCAACAGTCTATTGTTATTGACTTTGTTTACTCTCTGTTTCTTCTTTTCTTTTTCTTTTTTTTTTTTTTGAGACAGGGTCTTGCTATGTAGTTCAAGCTGGCCTTAATTCACTATGTAGTCCAGGCCGGCCTCAAATGTGTAGCAATCCTCCTGCCTCAGCCTCCCTACTGCTGGTATTACAACTGCGCTCCACCACACCCTATTGTCATGCTCTCTGTTTCCTGTATGTCATTGTTATTTCTTGCTTATTTCTCTGTTGTGATCACCTTCTGAAATCTGATCTATCCTTTAGGTTATGTCACAAGCCTTTATGAGAGCACCCTGTCACAAACGTCTCTGGCCCTGCAACCCATGGCCCTGAGTTGCTGTGGCTTTTGTGACCATCAGCAAACTGGCACGAGCTGGCCTTACCTTTGGTTCCCTCAGGCGGGGACTGTCCTGTGCTTAGTCCTGCTCTTGACACATTCTACTTGGTAGATAATTGCTAGTAATAATTTAATTCAGCCAGAAATTCCGGTCCAGGAAGGGAGGGCAGACATAAACCATTTAAATGAAACATTCCCTTAAAAAATGCCTTCTACCTAGGCCTTCACTGCCCAGGTACAGGCATGGAAAGAAAAGGTGTGGCCAGAACCCACCTGTGCAGGGAATTCTCCAGAGAAAACAAGCTGGAGGACAAGCACCACCGCCTCCACACCTGTAATGAGGAAGTTCCGGTGACTCCTCCTGGGGACCCTGAGTCAGAGGCTCACACCTGTCGTGGGTGTGAGCACGGTGACTGTACTTTTGGCCTGGGCGCCCACAGCAGCTATTTATACACCTGGGGCGCCAGTGCCCGCGTGCGGGGCCCCCAGGGAGGCCAAGCTGGGCAGCTGCGTGCCAGTGGGAAGAGGTGGGAGGAGGAATCGACCGCGCTGCCCGGGTAGCCTCAGGCAGACGTGTCCAGCCGCCACCTGGATGCCGGCAGCAGAAGCACCACGCTGAGGCGGTGGGGGAGACAGGCGGCCTGGAGGGGACGGAGGGGTCAGAGAAGCTGTCAGGACGGCGAGGGTGTTGAGACAGAGAGGGGCAGAGAGACAGAAGAGATCAGTCCTGCTGGAACCCAACAACGCCCATTGGATTTGGACCGGAGCAGAGGAAGCGGGGTGCGTGAGGAGGAGGCTCGCGTGCGCCCTCGCAGTCTATTCGGTCTGTCGAGATGGGTTTGTGCATTAATTTTGGTCTCCAGTAACAGCCATTCCCGAAACCGTGTCATTTACACGAATGCGCGGCGCGCGGTGCGAGAGTGAGACGCCAGGCAGACAGCACGGAGCAGAACCAGCCCTGGCTCCGGAGGCCGGCGGGTCTTCAGCTCGCTTCTCCTCACTGGACCCGGCCCAGCTCTCCATTGGCTCCAGGATGCGAGGAGAGTGAGCCAGGGAAAGCGAGCCCCGCACCCTCAGTTCCCTGCCTGAGCGCCACGCGCAGCAATGAAAGTGCGAGTGGGAAGCGGGAGCGGAGGGAGAGAGGGGAGAGCCCTTGAGGAACAGGCCGGCGAAATGCTTGCCGACTTCCCGCCCAGCCATGGTTCCGGTTTCTTTGACCACCAGATGGCGTAACTTAGTTTATAAAAAGGTGGCCCTGTGGCAACAAAAACCAGAAGACATCTAGACAAAAATGCAGAAAATGCCCCCAGAGACGGCACATTCCACATGTTGTTCTAAGTTGACATTTCGATTTGGCTTTCTGGCCATCAAAATGCAGACAAATCCTTTTCTGAACCTCAAAATTCCAGCAATGGGCCTTCCCTGGCCTGTGTATAAAAATCCCAGCCCTCTGGGAGGGTGAGGCAGGAGGATTGCAAGTTTGAGCCCAACCTGGGCATCTTTGTGACTTAGTGAGACCCTGTCTTGAATTAAAAATAGAGCTGGGGGTGCAGCTCAGTAGAAGCCCCTGGCTTCAATCCACAGTAACTTCCTTTACACGCACACACACACACACACACACACGTGGGACGGGAGTGAGGAGTGAGCTTGTCTGTCTTCTTTTGTCATTTCACCCTCTGCCCACAGCTGTGGGTGACGATTCAGCTCCCGGCGGCAGAATTCCGTTAAAACAACTGATTGTGAAGACCGAATCAGGGGCAGACCTTCATGGTGACACCCTGGCCCGCTTCCTACAGAAAGGCCAGCACCGAGCGCTTGTGAGAAGAGGAAGAGAAAGACGCCTAACAGGAGCCACACCAAGGGCTAGGACCCTGGGGGTCTAAGGAAACGGTGTTGAAGGCAGAGTAGACACTGCCTCGGACCAGCCAGAGATCTCGGCTGAGTGTGCGGCGGAGCAGAGGAGGCGCTGCACGGGCGAGCTCAGGCTGTGCGAGTGTGCGTGTGTGTGTGTGTGTGTGTGTGTGTGTGCGCGCACGCGCATATATGATTGCTGCTGGTGTCGGAGATTTGGTGCACGCGTGTGATGGCCGGCGCGCGCCTGACAGGTGTGCTGGGAGTGTGCCGGCTGCAAGGCCGTGGGAAGGCAGGCTGAAGGCAGGGGAGGAAGGTCCGCCGCAAGGTGGAGGAGCGCGAGCCGCCCACGCGGGGGCCGCGGAGCCGCGCTGGGCCCCGGCTCCTCCTCGGCGCAGACCTGGGGCTCTGGTAGAGGCTCCGAGGACCCTGAGCTTGAGTGCGCGGCGCTCTGCATTCAGATGTCGCTGTCCTTCGCGGGCTGGGGGTCCGCCGGGGAGTGCGTCGATGCGAGGGTCCGCTAAGCTCAGTTCTGTAAGGTGGGTAATCCCTTTATGAATTTAGTTTGAAAATATGGAAGCATAAAATTTAAAAGTGTACATTTACTAAAATTTTAATTTTTTTTGTACCCTAACTTTTCTTTCTTTTTTCATTTCCTTCCGTCCTTCATTTTCTGAGACTGGATCTCACTCAGTTGCCCAGGCTTGTCTCAAACTTGCCATACTCCTGCCTCAGCCTCTCAGAGTGCTGGGATTGCAGGCATGCACCATAATGCCCGGCTTTCTGAGGTTGAATTTTAAAGTGATAATCGTGTTAGATATGGTCTCTGTATTGGTCAGTTTTCTTATTGTTGGGACACAATGCCTGACCCCCATTATTTAATGGAGAGGGGGTTTAATTTAGATCACAGTTTCAGGGAGTTCAGTCCATGGTCACCTGGCTTGAAGGCAAAACAGAACCAAAGGGCATTGGTGGAATAAAGCTCCTCACTTAATGGCTGCCGGGAAGCAGGGCAGCAAACAGTGCCAGAGAAGGACAGCTGAGGATCAGGTTCATGTCTGGCTGAGTCAGGAGCACTGCACCCATCTCTCCTGAGAAAACTCCGAGGCCTATTAGAGCTGGAATAATCCGCCCCCTTGGGTGTGTAGAGATCTGACCTTAGACAGATAAACTGTTCTTCTCAAAAACCTCTAAAGTCCTAGCCGGGTGTGGTGGTGCACACCTGTAATCCCAGCACTTGGGAAGCTGAGGCAGGAGGATCGCTGTGAGTTCGAGACCAGCCTGGGCTACATAGTGAGTTCCAGGTCAGTCTGAACTACTTAGTGAGACCCTGATTCAACCCCCCGCCAAAAAAAAACCCTCTAAAGTCCTGACTCCATCTGCCTCAGTCCCTAAAACATACAATCCAAAAATTAACATGTGGCCAATAAGGATGTGTCAAACATCTGACTCCACCCTGGCTCCACCCCTACATTACCCTGTATAAGGCTGTACATTTCCTCAATAAAACAGAAGCGTTTCAGAAACCTCCCCGGAGTCGGAGTGGTGATTCCCACCCTTGCCCTCCCAGTCTGGGTTCCTGAACCTTGTTCCGCCAGCGGGCTCGCGGAGGAAAACAGCAAATGGCAGCCGGGAAGCAGGGCAGCAGAACAGTGCTAGAGAAGAAGCAGGGAGGGACCATATGTCGTCCCCAGGTCATGCCTTTGTTATCACCCATGCATGAGCTCCACCAGCCCCCAGGTCACTCCCGAGCCAATAAACTGATAGAGTGAAGTTTAACTGTTCCAGTCTGCTGTGAGCTGTGTCTGAATGTCTTCTAGGGTGCAATGTAAGACAGAAGCAGGGCCGGGGATTTAGCTCAATGGTTCCACTGCCTGCCTCGCAAGCACAAGGACCCGAGTTCAATCCCCGGTACAAAAAACAAACAAACAAACAAAAAAACAAGACAGAAGCAGCTACAAAGTGCTGATTGCACTTAAGGAGCTTTCCATGGAGTGATCCAGTGGGACTTGACTGGCTGTGAGGCCAGCACAGTTTGAGTCTCACTCCACTCATGGAGGCTCAAGGATGTGCCCAAGGTCACGTGGGAAATCCTGGATTCACAGTCGGTTACCTTAACAACAAAACTGCTGACATTTCCTCATTCGTTAGCTGGTCTTTTGTTTTTTTTCTAGTAAGCAAAAAATGTAAAACTGTTTGTGGTCAGATCTATCGGTCTGTTGCTTTCTTTTGTCAGCCCCTTTTCTTCTTTCAGTGAACACCCTTCCCTTTTCAGAGACTGAAATATGTTTGGGTTCTGGAGTACACAGATGAGGGGAGGGTGCACGTACACGTGTTTTCTCAGTCATTTCTCCCAAGTCACTTACTGAATAATATTTTTCCGTCCTATTGTTCGATGACCACCCCTGGTTTTCACCCCGTATCACCTGTTTTAAAGGAGCACTGGCTGCGATGTGTGTGGGGGACTCAGGTTTCCACTTCCCCTTGTGCTGAGCCTTCCCAGCTCCGGCTGTGGGTGCCGGGGCAGGTGTCTGGCCAGGGCTTGTGAGGCAGCCCCAGCCCGGGCCTGGGGTAGCCGGGATGTGACGGGGCACAGCCCTCTGGCCTCGGGCTGAGCAGAAGTCAGGCATGCACTACCCTGGGCCACAGTCCAGCATTCTCAGAGGCGTCTTTCCTAAAGGGAGGCTGCGGAAGGGAGTGTCAGCCCCGGGTTTTGAGCTGGGAACTTTGTGGGCAGGTGCAGACTTTCTTCTCCCTCGGTGGGACTTGAACTCCCAGTGGCCCTTGACTATCCAGGGTCCGAACTGCAAGGTGCCACCACTTAGCTCTGTTCATGTTTTTCACTTATATTCCTTTTTTTAAAAAAAAAACACAGGCTTTTTCTATTCTCTAATATGGGTTTCTCATTACTCTGTTTTAGAAGCCTTGGTCTCTGTTCCATCTCACAATGCATCTGTTTTTGGACAGCATCTGTTGCTGTAGTTTTATACTGAGAACTTGGGGCCACACGAACCACTGTTTTCTGGTGGAGTTCTAGACGCTTTCTCAAGGCTCGGCCCAGATGGACATCCAGAAGCTTCCTTCGTGTGTGCCAGGCTCCCCAGGCCCTCCATGAGCACCGATTCTCCCGAGAACCAGGGTGCACAGGGTGTGGTGTGGCTGGGCCGGTGGAGCTCCGGGGCCGCCCTCCCACTCCTGCCTGCGCCGGTGCCTGCTGAGTGCTCCCGGGAACCACGCTGGGGCTTTCCCCACCGAGCAGCCCTGGACGGTGTGCAGCAGGGCTCGGTGCTCCTGGCCCGGCTGCACACGGACCCACGGCGAAGTTCCCGAGAGGTGCAGGGGCTGGGGACCGACCCAGGGCCCCTGCCCTGGCTGTGCGGATTTGGACAAATGCACGCGGTCCCACTGCTGCCGCCACGAGGAGGCCCAGAAAGGTCCGGCAAATGTTCCGTGTGCTAGTTGGTCCAGCGCAAGAAGGGCCGGGCGACCAGCGGTAAAGGAGGGCAGTTACCACGCTGCCTGCATACCCGTCCCTGCAGGCCTGCAGTTTTCCAGCCGGGGTGTCTGGGGGCGGTGGCTGAGGGGACCGGAGCAGCGCGGACACCGACTCGCGGGGCGGAGCCCTGGCGCCGGCGAGCCTGTCCCAA
>NW_022900932.1:659312-659518 GCF_012274545.1 Fukomys damarensis
CTCCTCGGCGGGTCGGGCCTGACCTTCCACCTCACTTAGCATCTGCCCAGGGAGCAGCCAGGAAACGCAACTGTTTTGTTGGGGCCGTTTGTGGGATCCGAGGCCTGAGCCATCCTGGGCCGCTGAGTCACAGCCCGCGTGGTGCAGGCTCCCCCGAGGCGGGCCGGCCCTTGGCCGCTGTGCCGGACTCTTGGGGAGCAGGGCTC
>NW_022900932.1:659648-694773 GCF_012274545.1 Fukomys damarensis
TCTGCCACCCCCACCCCCCGGGGCCCAGGACGGCGGGGAAGGATGCGCTGGGGCTGCCTGCAGCGGGGGAGGAAGGGTGGCAAAGGGACAACAAAAGCTGCAGCTCACTTCTGGAGAAAGCGCCCCGCCGCGGAGGGCCGGCTGCCAGCGCGACCTTGGGGCTGGGCTGAGGGGCTGAGGGAGTCCACTGCGCGGGAGAAGGGGCCAGGGACACCACGGAGAGGACACCCTTCTCTGCACCCTCAGCAGTAACCAGGTAAGGGCATCACTAACCATCAGGCTCAGACGCCTGCGAGGGACAGCAGAGCCGGCGTGGCTCAGACCCTTTTGGGTGTAAGTGTGAAAGGATGGTAGTTGGAAATACAGTGGAGCCTTCATTGTGAGTGTTCTGCGAGAGGAGCAAACATTTCTAATCAGTTTAACTCGATAAACGAGGGACGTCTCGCAATAAGCCGAGTACCAAACGTCACACGATCAGAACTGAGCCCGTGGTTTTTTCCTCTCTCTCACTGTAGGATTGTGGATGAGCAGCTTAAGTGACGAATCTGTTTTACAACAGCGCGATGTCACAGTGCCACAGAATCCTCAAAAGGGGGCGAAAGCAGGGTCTTTGGCTAGGCGCCTTATTAAAGTCGCGTGAAGAGAAAAAGTGAGCCAATGGACAGCAGGGATTCCGTTAGCAGCAGTGGAAGTGGTCCTGCACAGGAACGCTCCTCTCCTCTCCCACACCAGCAGTGAAGGTTTTCAAAGGTAAGTGGAAGTGAATTCATTTTTCTTTATATTTTCTATGCCTTTATTACTTATATTACAGTTGTAATCGTTTTTATATGAAGATTTGGCATTACAGAATAAATCGTGTGTTTCCATTATTTATGGGGAAATTTGTCTTGAAATACAAGTGCTTCAGACTACGAGCACGTTTCTGGAACGACTGCTCACACACCACATTTTTACTGTGTGCTCTGACTTTTCCCTGTCAGCTTCTCTCCCTCCGCATCTCCCTGTCTCGGCCTCATTCGGCAGCCAGCAGAGCAAAGCAGCCTCTTGGGTCTCCTGCTTCAAACCCTGAAAGGATTCATGGCATACGCCAAGTGTTCAGGAGAAGCAGGGTGAAGAGCAACTTCCCCCAGCCCTGACAAAGGGTTGTAGCAGGAGGACGCGGTGGCAGCGCACACATCTGTGGGTAGAGAGAGCTCGCAGGGCTGGGCCTTGGCGAGGTGGAGCACGGCAGAAGGGTTTGTGGATTCAGCCCGACTCTGTCTTGCCCTGAGCCCTGCAGCCCTGAGAGGGAAGCCCCGTGTGGTTCTGGTCGCTGCTGACCTAAGACAGCGTTCACTGGGGCCTGTGAGCAGCCCCTGGCGTGGAGCCCCTGGGGACACGAGGTCACCCCGCCCTGCCTGGGGACCATGCGGCAGCCTCTAGGAGGAGAACTAGGAGAGAGCTGGGCCTGGGCCTGGTGTCTGTGTCCGCTTTCACTCCCGCTGAGCCTGAAGTGGAGCGGACGGTGGGACTCTCCGGCGTGGCTCAGGCAAAGTGCTGGCCTGGCACGCGTGCGGGTTCAGTCGCAGCCCTGAGAGACCTCCCGGGTGTGGCTCTGAGGATGTTTCTGGATGAGATCCGCATTTGAACCTGGGTGGAGGGAAGCAGATCGCCCTTCCCAGGGAGCATCTACACCCTCTCACCTGTTGGGCCCTGGAGGGAAAGAAACAGCAAAGGAAGGAGCGACCTTTGGCCTCTTCTGACTTCCTGCGGGGCCGGAACACCTGGCCTCTCCTTTTCCTGCCCTTGGACTGAGATGTGCACCGCCAGCTCCCCCTGCTCAGCGTCCACCACTGACCTCCTGTGTCCCTGGCTTGGCCATGGCCGATCGTGGACTTGGTGGTAAAAGTTTCCTCTTCCTCTTCTTTTCCTCCCCTCCTCCAGCCTCCATGGGGTCTCTCTGGAGAACCCTGGCTGACAGGCGGTGCCACTGTTGGGAGAAGTGTCTCCCCAAGGTGATGGGACCCTGCAGAGGTGGGGCCTGGTGGGAAGTTCTGGGCCTCAGAGGGGCAGTGGGACCCTGGGCCCTTTTTGTCCTTGCCCCTTGGCTGTGGCACGGTGGGCTTGCTCTGCCTCCTCGTGCTCCCGGTGTGAGGCGCTGTCTCACCTCAGGCCCGAAGCAATGGGGCGGAAGTCACTGTCCCCCTAGGAGTTAATTATCTCAGGTATTTTGTTAGAGTGACAGGAAGCTCACTAGCACACAGCCCAGTTTGTTGACCCCTCGGAAAGCTCTAGCTGGACTCTGGACTAGGAACAGCAGCTCTGTAAGTGAGCCCCAAGGCCTGGGATGTTTACACCAACCAGGGGGCCCTGACCGACAGGTGTGGGGCTTTCTTGCATATTCCCACGGCCACCATGTTTCCTAGACGCTGTTGCTCCAGCGGCCTCACCTGCCTGGAGGAAGGGACGGATTGTAATCCCAAGGGAGATTAAGAGGAGCCACAGATTGTTTGGCACACTCGCATCGGCAGCTGGGTGGGTGGAGGTGACGCTGATCTTATTTCCACCCCAGGTGCCACCTCCTGGCCCCTGGGCATCTGCTGGGAGCTGAGCCAGCCCAGCACTCCGCAAGCCGCAGCAGAGCCTGGTTGTCCCCACAAGGTGCTGGAAGTGTGAAGGAAGCTTCTGGAAGTCGGAGGGAAGCTTCCAGAAGGCTCTGGCCGGCCCTGCTGCAGGGCAGCCACAGGCAGCATCAAGGGGAGCCCGTGCTGGCAGGTGGCTCAGCGGAGAGCAGGAGGCCCGGTCCCCAGCCCCAGGACGGGTGGGATGCGACAGAGTGACCGCAGGATCTGCTCTGTGGAGCTGAGCCATCCCCTCCAGGGCCAGCAACGTGGAACGTCAGGGCCCTTCAGTGCCGGGGCTTCACGCTGGTCCTTGCCAACAGAGACGGTTTGCAGGCATCGAACTTGTCCGCACTTAACTCACTCTTGCATTTCTCTCAGGCCAAATGCCTTGTTGCTTCCCTCCCACGTTGCATCTCACGGGGTCGTCTTTACGTTTCCTTCATTATCGTGGATAAAAGGTCACACCTGGGGTTGGCAGGTTGCGGAACCGTGGTCTCTTGGTTTTTCTCACAAAATCAATCTCCATGGTAGCTTGAGTTGATTTAGATGGATTGGCCTTAGGTTTAAAAACTTATGTAGCCATTCTTTGTTTCTGTTACTAGTATTCTTTTGTATTCATATTTAATAAAAAAAGTATTTTATATGTAAGGACACATCTACGTGGGTTTGATTACAGAAACTAATAAAGTATTCTCTAAATAATGAAAAAAAGAATAAGATAAGACTATAAGAGCGAGAAGAAATTTAAATATGTTCAGGGACCATTTTCATCTCCAGAATTAAGGATTATTTGTATGTTACATCATTGTCTTTTCTCTTTTACTTTCCTTTTTAGTTTTATTTTAGGATTCCCTACTTTTAATGTTCATACAGAGATTTCTTTAACTGAAATACTGAATAGTTTCTCTGGTGTGAAAAACTATAATAGTACACAGGATCCTAATGAGATAATAATGTGAAATAGGCAGTAAAGGGCTAAAGGTGTAGGGAAAGTGGGAAGGGTGGGTGAAAGGTAATAAGGGAGAGGAAAAAAATATGAGAAACTGAAAAAATGGAAATAAAGTGTTTGTAAATGGGGAGGGGAGGAGGGAGTGAAGGGAGGGCAGGGACAAGGGGAAAAATGAGAATCAAGACCTATTATGTAAAGGTACAGAATCCCAATGATGAATGTAACTGTATTGTATACCTAGATTGTGCCAATAAACTCAATAAAAAGAAAATAAAAAGTATTTTATCTCTGGAAAGCCTGAGCCTTCCTGCACAGAAGTTCAGAGTAAAAGAAGAAGCAAAACCCTTCAAGTCCTGCCTCTGGCAGTTCCTCCCCAGAAGCTGTCTGTTGTGCTGTGTGGGGTATACAGTGGGCTGGGCATGGTGGTGCACACCGGTAACCCCCAGCACTTGGAAGGCTCAGTCGGGAGGATCGCTGAGAGTTCGAGGTCAACCTGGGCTACGTAGTGAGTTCATGGCCAGCCTGAACTGCATAGCAAGACCCCGTCTCAACAAAACAGAATATACAAAGGGGTCTTAGTCCATTTTCTGTTGCTGTCACTAAATATCACAAGCTGGCTAATTTATTTTTAAAAGGAATTTATTTCTTAAATTCTGGAAGCTGGGAAGGTTGAGAGCCTTCAGGTGCAAGGCATCTCTCAGTGAACTCAGGCAAGCTAGCCAGAAAGGCCCACCTCCAGTATTAATGTAGGACTTTAGGAGTTAGATGTCTAACACACATGTGGGGGACGCATTCAAACCCTATGTTAATGGCACTAGAGGTGGGATCTTTGGGGAGTGATTAAGATTTAGAGGGAGTCATGAAGGGGGGCTCCCAGGAAGCCATGAGAAGCTTCATAAGAACAAAGAGAAGCCAGATATGGTGCATGCATTATTATTGCACAGTCTGGGAGGCTGAGGAAGGAGGATCACAAGGTTGAGCCCAGTTTGGGCAACTTAATGGCTTAGTGGGACCCTGTCTCAAAATTTAAAAAGAAAGGAGGAAAGAAATGAAGGAAGAGAAAAAAGAAGAGAAAAGAGGAGGAGGACTAGGGAGCACTAGCTCAGTGCCCTGGGTTCAGGCTCCAGGGCTGAGGGAAAAATTAAGGAGCAAATGTACAAAACTTCTATAAATTCTGCCCGCTGATCATGATGTCAAACTGGACCTCCGTGAAAAGGCTGCGTGAAATGGAATACAGAACAAAGCGGCTTTGTCCACAGGCCTGAGGTGAGAAGGGCATGCAGCTCCCTGTGCCCTGGGCCGTCCCAGCACCCGCCCTTCCATCCTCAGGGTGGCCGACTGGTCCAGGATCTCCCAGGAGCTCTTTTGCACGCCAGCCCACTTGGAGTCTGTGAGCTCATGGAGGCTGCAGGTCTCCCAAAGCGCAGGATCCTCTGTGTGCCCACGTGCTGGGCACAGGGATATTGTAGCCTCCAGGCCCAACTTCCTGAGGTACCCTGGGTATCTGCAGTCCTCTGAGGCCTTGCTAGTCTTCAAGGTGCGCACAGGCTGTGGAGCTGGGGAGGATCTCAGGCACTCAAGGGACTCACCCACCTCAGTGGCTGTCCAGGGCAGGGGGCTCTTCCTCCCTGGCTGCCCTCAGAGGCCCTGGGCTTCTCAGACACAGCCCAGCACACGCCAGCACTCCAACGTAGCCTTCACACCCCAGTCCTCTCCAGGAGCTTTAGCCCCCAGCAAGCAAGCACCTCTGAGTTTAGGCTTCCTGGGGCAGAGGGAGTCCAAAGCGCTTTCTCGGGCCTGGAGGTGGGTGGTGTGCAGAGGAAGAGGGAGGTGACTAGGTGAGGAAAAACAAGACACAAATTAGTTCTGCAATAAGTTTTCCCACCATAGCCATGTCCCACAAGTCTCCCCTTAGAGAAAATGGACGTCCCCTACTTCTGGAGGTTTTAAATGTGGCAGGGTCCCCTCTAACCAGGTGTCAGGAGGGCTGTGGGCAGAGGTCAGGGACAGCTAAGTCAATCCAGGGAAGCCCAGGCTGTTCTTTTTAGTAAAATGAGGGGGAGAGGGAACAGGGAATGATTTTTTTGTTGTTGTTGTTGTTGTTTTTGTTTTGTTTTTTTTTTTTTAGGGTTGAAGTGGGATCCAGGGGAGACACTGAGGGGAAGGCAGAAAGCAGGGCGGGACAGTGGGAGTACAGAAACTGAGTCAGGACCACCCTAAGAGCAGGCAGATTTGAGGCATTCCGAATCTAGTAGGACTGTGAGCATTGTAGTCACTGCCATCTGCACAGTCTGCACGTCCTCTGGGCAGTGGCTGTTCAGATGACTCTGAGGCAGGACATTAGGCTGTGGCAAACTGGCTGGACAAGTGGGTGCGACCCGTCAGTCTCAGAGATCCAGGAGACGTGCGCCCAAACCCTGTACCTGGGACCAATCGGACCGAAAATCTTCATTTCTTCTTGCGAGAACTCAGGCAGGCTAGGGATGTAGTTCAGTGGTGCCGTGCCTGTCTGGTAAGTGCAAGGTCAGTTCAATTCCTGGTGCCTGGAAAAAAAGCAAAGAAAGAAAGAAAAAAAAGAACTCGAGCAGGTTTCTGATAGGACAGCCTAGACCGGATGTCAGCCTGAGGAGCAGGAGATACAAAAGATGGCGGCCATCAACCCCACCTTGGCCACTGAGTTTTCTCTTTCCCAGTGGTTGGCTCTCGCTCTGCAAGTGCACTTCTTTTCCTGCTGTTCATTGGCCCTCACTCTGCAGAGCAGGTTCCTTTTCTTACCTTTAATAAATATAAAACCTCACTGCCTTTGTGCTTCTTTTGTCCAATTCCTTGTTCGGGACAAGAAGAACCTAGAAGGAATTTCTAGGAGGAGTCCTCATGGGATAGGAGACCTGGGTGTGGCAAAACTGGCTGGAGAACTGGGTATGACCTGTTAATCACACCTGAACAGAGGTGCAGAACGGCTCCCAAGGCCCCGAATGTGGACTTCCCAGGAGAACGAGAGCAGGTTCTCAGTAGGACGCCCACACCGGAAGTCAGCCGGAGCCGTGGGGTCTCAGCACTGCCTCTCAGGACTGCATGTAGGAGTTCTTGCAGGTTCCTTGAGAGTTGGACAGCATAAAATGACACAGGTGCCAAGAAGCACTTGCCATCATGGCTTTCCTCAGGTTAGCCTGCCCTGTGTTCTCCAGGGTGCACTTTTGTCTTGCTTTTTCCTTATCCCGAGCTCTCTCTGCAGAACTAGTTTCTCTTTCAGGGCCAGGAATTTAGCTCAGCGGTTCCGCTGCCTGCCTTGCAAGCACAAGGACCCAAGTTCAATCTCCAGTACCAAAAAAAAAAAGAACTAGTTTCCCTTTTACTCTTTACTTTTTCAAATAAACTTTTCTACTGCTTTTTGCTCATTTTGTTCTAGTCTTTGTTCAAGACGAGAAGAACCTGAAATCTAACTCCAGAAGGACAGGTGAGTAACTCTGATCCTGGGAATGTTTATTCTGTGAGCCACTTTTAGGAGGAGCTCCCCATAACACTGAGAGCCCCAGAACCTGGTAACAGCTTCTCTTGCAAGCCCCTGAAAGTATGCTTGAAGGCTTTCTCTGGTCCCTGAAGCACCACCCATAAGAGGGTAGGTCGTGGACCCTAGGGAACCCTTGTGACTGGATTTTGGGCACAGATACCCCGACTCCCCTGGATGATTCTTCCCAGGATGATTCTG
Organism: Fukomys damarensis; assembly: GCF_012274545.1. NCBI lineage: Eukaryota > Metazoa > Chordata > Mammalia > Rodentia > Bathyergidae > Fukomys > Fukomys damarensis. The sequence goes on from NW_022900932.1 coordinate 666,910, forward strand.
ATGCATGCTTCCTACAGAAGCTCTTGAGAGGTCGTGTGGGTGCCTCTGGGGTGCTCATTCACATACCTGCTTTGGCCTCTGCCCCTTCCCAGACCCTACTCCATCTTCTTTGACTTGAAGGACAGTTTTCATTGGAACAGTCTGACCTGTTTCCTCCTCTGCACTCTAAAGGGGAATGTCAAACCTGTTTTGCTTCAGTTCCCTTTCAGGTTTGAGCTTCTGTTGGTGAAGAAGAATCTTAGCTCTTCAGATTTTCCACTGTTTCCAGGCTGAAAGTTGATGACTTATGCACAAATTGTCTCAATAACTCACCATGAGTTACTGAGCCTGAGAAGAAATACTTTCTTTTTCTGATCTCATTTCTGATCTTTTCCTATCACTTTGTACTTTCCTTTTTTGGAAGCATCTTTCTGCTAAAGATTAGAGAAGGAGGAACCAAGAACTGTGTCAATCTTTCCCTCCTATCCAACAACTAAGAACTTTCAAGTTGAGCTCATAGAAAATGAGTGTTTGTTAATGCTGAAGACAGAGAAGTCATCCTAGATGAGAAACACATACTACATCTCTGGGTCAGATGAGACATTAAAAATTTGCCTGTCTTCTGGGAGTTGATCAGACCTTCAATACCTGTAGGGGGACAATGGGGAATAAAGAGAGACAGAGATAATATTTAAAGTTTAGAGGGACTGGGAGGAGCCTGCCTCTAGTGGACAAGCTTGACAATCTCTGTGATTGACACACTTTTATTATCAACAAGAAATGCAAGGGGAGGGGTACTTTTCCTGGAACAGCAACTGCATTAAGAATGGGGCAATAAAAAACAAGGAACAAGTTAATCCTCACAAGGAGAACAAGTTAATGGGCATTAAGTCCTTCCTGGTACCTGGATTCCTGAATTTTTTTTTTCTTTTTTTTTTGCATTGGTCTTAGCACATGTAATCTTACCTTAGGAGTACTGTGATAATTTTTCCCCACACAGCTGGGAAACATGCCACCTTCCTAAAGGAAGTCACATCAACCTTGAGACTGGGACCTACCTAAGTCCCCAGCCCACACATAAAAGCAATGTCCCCACTTAGTGATCTAGGCGTAGTCTCCTGGGTGTGGGAAATTGAACCTGAGATGGCATGGAAAGAAATGACTCTTCTGGGTGAGACGAGGAGGAGCTATTTCCTAAAGCACAATATTTAAGGGACCAAAACATTCAGTTTAAGGGAGAATCCCCAACCTTTTGGCTCTCTCTCCCTCCTAGGCCTGATTCTCATGATTTATGTGTATAGGGGAGGAAAGTATTTTTGCTAATGTGTAAGTTGTGGTTGCTGAACAAATAAGTTTTAATCTGTGAGTTTCATAAGTGTTTTGCAGATATAGAGACATAGAAAAATTGAGCAAAATTTATCCTTGTCTGGCTGGTAAGGAAGATTGTTTAGGTGATTCGGTAGACATCATGAATGTCTTGGGGATTTGTTTGCTCTAGGGCCCAGGGCAGGATTTTTCTTAGTCATTACTTGCCTCTATCTGACTCTGGAGGTGATCTTTTTTTTGGTTTTTTGAGACAGGGTCTCACTATGTAGTTGAGACTGACCTGGAGCTCACTATGTAGCCCAGGCGGGTCTTGAACTCACAGCGATCCTCCTGCCTCAGCCTCCGAGTGCTGGGATGCCAGGTGTGCGCCACCATGCCTGGCTGAGGTGATCTTTTTTGCAAGCTGGGAAGTGCTCCAACCATTTCCAATTTGCTCTTTGATTCTCTCTCTCTCTCTGGGATTGGGGTTTGAACTCAGGACCTTGCATTTGTGAGGCAGGCAGTGGCAACACTGAGCTAAATTCCTGGCCCTTCCCCTCCCTCTCTTACAAAGAATTGGAAAGCAGCTCTTCAGATCTCTTGATTAGTGGTTTAATTTTGCTAGCAGTTCTTCCTTATTTAAACACAACTGTTACAGCTGGAATCAATTGTAGCTTTTGTTTTTGGAAACATATGCTGGAGTTAGAAGTGTGGGTTTCTGAAGGAGGTAGAGGCACGTGTTGGTAAGGGTGGGCTAGTCCAACGCAACCTATCTTCTGGTCACTCTCCAGATAGCAGCCACCTGCTTTGGAGCAGGTCTCCTCAGGGGATGCCTTGACAGAATATAGAAACCAAGTAAGGATGAAGAGGGATATCTATTTGCCCCTTGTTTTGCAGATGGGAAACTCAGTGTTGAAAATCTTCCACATTTGCAGTGTATATTCTTAAGCACTGGAAATTGTTCAGCTCTCACATACTCAGAGTTTTAAAAAATATTTTTCTGCACCTGTGCATGGCCTGCCTACCCTCTAGAGGATATGATACTACTTCACACAGTATGATAGTATGATACTATTTCACATCTAGAACTGTACTGGGAGAGAGGGAAAACGGTCAGAATTATCTTATGTTCAGACTTTCTTTGTATTAAAAGATAATCCTAAAAAAAGAGGCAATCCTTACTTGTGTTCAAAATGTAAATGTAAGCCACAAGAAAGACACCTCTGGTCCTTAAGGCACAATCAGATGCATCTACTGTTACTGAGCTCGAGGTTCCCCTTCTTTGTCCTTTGGATCCTAAGGATGAGGTTTCCAAGGCAACCTTGATCAAAACCTCATCCACTACCATTGAGCCCGAGGCTCCCCTCCCTTGCCCTTCAGACTGTCAGGGTGAGTGTTCAAAGCCAACCTAGTTAAAGTCTCTACTGGGCATTATCCATCCCTATCTGATTTTGCTCAAGTCCCTTAAAGACAGGGTCCCTTACAGGGGCTAGGTGGAGAATTTGGCCCTAACCCATATCCATTCCCCTCAGTGACCTCAAACAGATCAAACAAGATCCAGGCAAGTTTTCAGATGACTCTGACAAGTACCTCGAGGTATTTTGGGTCTGACTCAGACCTACGAACGAGACTGGAACGATGTAATGTTACTCTGAAATCAAGCATTGACTTCCAATGCGAGGCAAGCGCCGTGACAAGCTGCTGTTCCATTTGGAGATGAATATCATATCGCTATTCTTAAAAGGCCAAAAGACAGGCAGTCAGGAAAAGGCAGGTCCTACTGGAGCCCAAGCAGTCCCTGCAGAAGATCCTCACTGATTGACCAACCGCACGGGAGACTGGAACACGAGACATCTTCAGACTGTGTTCTTTTTTTCCCCCTGTGGTACCAGGGTCGACCTCGGGACCTCGCATTTGCAAGGCGGGCGCGGCACCACTGAGCTACATCCTGGCCCTTCAAACATGTATTGTTGAAGGTCTAAGAAGGACGAGAACTAAGCCCTTTGATCGTTTTAAGTTGACAACTATTCACTGAGAGAAAGATGAGAGCCCCTGTACCTTCTTAGCACATTTGCAAGAGGCATCGATGAAACACACATCCCTGGCTCCTGACGTGGTACATTATTCTTAAAGACAAGTTTATTGCCCAGTGCCTCAGGTATTAGGGAAAGGCTACAAAAGATGGCTTTTGCTCCAGATAGCTTGCTTGACACTTTAGTGAGAATTGCTTCCTCAGTATTTTATAATCCAGACCAGGAGGAGGCCCAGGGGAGAAAAAAAAGAGACCAAGAGAAAGTGGCAGCCTTGGTTGTGGCCTTAAAAGGAATAGACTGTAAGTCTGATTCCTGGGGCTCCAAGAGGAGCTTGACAACTAAACTTACCTGCAATCACTACAAAAAGCCAGGCCACCTGAGGAGGGACTGTGATCAAAAACTGTCAGGACAGGCCAGGGATTTAGCTCAAGGGTTCTACTGCCTGCCTTGTAAGTGCAAGGTCCCAAGTTCGATCCCCAGTACCAAAATAAAACAACAACAACAAACTGTCATGACAAGAGGTCCCCTGAGCCATGCCCTGAGTGCAAAGGTGACCACTTGAAGTCAGACTGCTCTCTGAGACAGAGGTCCCAAGGATCAGACCTCTCACCAGTCGGTCCAGCAAGACTGAAGGGCCCCAAGGCACTTTCTGCCTTCTCCCTAGGGCTGGACGGTCACCTCCGCAGAGGAGGCCCGGGTAATGGTGACTGGGAGGAAGCCACCCCTCTGTATGGACTTGGGCAACTGTGGGCTAACTGGGTAACTATAGTCTTTATAGAATGCACCTGAGTAACCATGGCAACCTCTGTAATCTGTCACCAAAGGAGCATAATGGACTCAAAGCCCTGTCAGACCCTGCAACAGCTCTGCTTTGTGTGAATCCTGCTTGCTATGTTCCCAGGGAAACGCCAAAGGAATTAAGCCTCACAGATGTAAAAAAGAGGTGTAGAAAGAAGAGGAAACTTCTATTTGGGGCTCTTGAGAGGACTGAAGTCCCTTCTTGAGCCACTGGCTAGTAAAAGCCACTTTGTTCCTCTCTCTGTGTTTGAGTGGCCCTGAAAATCCCCCGCAGTTTCCTGCTGCAACTGTAGAGAGAAAAGAAACCAGCCTGTTGCGAGCCTCTTGGTTCTTTTCAACCCCGGCCTTCCTTCCAGCCGTCATACCTCAGTGAGAGGAGTCACCTGAGAGGAGGTAACACAGGTAACTCGCTATATTTCTCAACCCTGCAGTTATAACTGGGATGCTTTTTGTTCTCCCATTCCTTTTGGATCATGGCTGAAGGTCCAGCTCCCCTCCTGGGGAGAGATATCTATCTTGCTTAAATACGGTGGTCTCCTTGCACCCAGGTCAGGTGTGCTACCTCCCGCTTGTAGAGACAAATAAATCCTGAAGTGTGGGCAGCTAAAGGCAGAATAGGAAGACTGGTAAGAGCTGCCCCGGTGCAAATATATCTGAAAGATCCTACTGTATTTCCTCACCCCAGGCAATACCCTCTAAGGCTTGAAGTTAAAAAGGGACTTTGCCTCTAATTGATAACTTAAGGGAACAAGGTTTACTTACACCTGTAACAGCCCCTGGGACACTCCAATCCTGGGAGTTCAAAGCCCAGTGGAGCTGGGCGTGCGTGGTGGCGCACGCCTGTAATCCCAGCACCAAGGAGGCTGAGGCAGGAGGATCGCTGTGAGTTCGAGACCAACCTGGGCTACATAGTGAGTTCTAGGTCAGTCTCAACTGCATAGTGAGACCCTGTCTCAAAAACCAAAAAACAAACCAAAATCCAGTGGAGAGTGGAGGATAGTGTAGGACCTTAGATTGGCAGTTGTGCCAACACTCCTGGTGGTCCCTGACCTGTACACTCTCCTTCCTCAGGGCCTTAAGGTGCCGGTCAGTTGTCAGTGTTAGATTTAAATATCTCTTTACCTGTAGATTTCCAGTTTCTTTTTGCCATTGAAAATCATCACCACCAGGCCTCTCAGCTGACATGGGCTGTGCTTCCTCAAGGGCACGGAGACGTCTCATCTCTTTGGACAAGTGCTTTCTCACAACTTGACACGTTTTGAATATTCCCAAGTCTCAGTCTTGTAATAAGCAGATGATACACTGTCACCGGCCCCCTGAGAAGAGCTCTCTAGCCAAGGTAGCCATGCCCTGCTGAATTTTCTAGCAGACAGAGGTTATAAGGTTTCTAAGTCTAAGGCACAACTCTTCAGCCTTGAGGTAAAATACTTGGGCCTTATCATATCTAAGGGAACTGAAGGCTGGGGGAAGAGAGAATTAAAACAATACTTTCCTTCCCACGGCCCAAGACTCTAAAACAGCTAAGGGGGTTCCTAGGAGTTATGAGCTTTTGGACAGCAAGGTATGGCGAGACTGCACAATCCCTCTGTCAGGTTATAAAAAAGCCCCAAAGGTAGATACTTTAATCAGGGAATCTGGTTCCTAAACTGCATTCCAGAAGCTTAAACAAGCGCTTCCAGATGCCACAGCTCCAAGCCCTCCTACCGGACACTGTTTCCATCCCTGTGTTGATATAAGGTGAGGCATGGTTTGGCGGTGCTTATGCAGGGCGGGGGACCTGCTCACCAGCCCCTGCGGTATCTGAGTCATGAATTAGATGGCAAAAGGACGGCTTGTGTGTCTTTGAGCTGCGGCGCTGTGTGCCTGGCTGCCATGCTTTCTAGGTACCAGAAGCATCCGAGCTGCCTTTATGCAAAGATCTCACTGTATATACACCTCACAGTGTGGCAGGACTTCTTTCTTTTTTTTTGGAACCCAGGAATCAAACTCGGGACCTGTGCTTGCAAGGCAAGAGGTGGAACCATTGAGCTGAATCCCCGGCCCACGGACTTCTTTCTTCCAAAGGGAGTGTGGGGACAGCCTCGATATATATAGGTGGGTGGGGACCAAACTACAGGCTCCACAGTCACCAGGCAGGCACTGACTTGCTTCGGGAACAGGGAAGTTTTTGTGGAAGGCTGTGGGCTTTCTGGCTGGGCGGGACATAATCCAGTAATCTCAGCACTCCTGAGGCAGGATAACATCTGCTGAGGCCTGCACAAAGAAAGCGAGTACCAGATATGGGGCAGGATTTTAACTTGCTTCTTCTGTGATGTTTAACAGAATAATGTTCCTCATTCTCCTACTTCAGTCTTACTGCAGTCGCTGATCCATGAAGAGTACACTGCCCCTCCCTCACGCTCCTCACTGGCTAATAAAAGTGGGCCAAGCTGACAAGGTCTTGTGTTTTGCCCACTCTGCGGTACTGACTTCAAATTTGTCTCTCTTTCGTTATCTCTCACTGTACCCTCCACCCGCAAGTAGGCAGCTGAGGGTCTGATGGGCGCTGGGCAGGAAGCCTATGGTTGTCAGACAACTGACTCCTTAAATACCAAGCTCTACTTCCAGAAGGACTAAACCGTGCAAGTAAAGACATATTGCTTGGGGCCAGGGATTTAGCACAGTGGTTCTGCCACCTGCCTCACAAGCACAAGGTCCTGAGTTCAATTCTCAGATACCAAAAAAAAAAAAGAGGACATATTGTTCCTTAATCCCTGCCACCTTTCTACCAGGAAAAAGGAGGAAACTGAGGCTGAAAGATGTGACTGCAAGCAGGTAATTCCCTATACATAAGCAGTCAGAGAAGACGTGTTAGAAACACCCCTCACCGATCCTGATTTGACTGTCTTCTGTGAGTGCAGTTCCTTCACGGAAAATGGCCAAGCCTTCAGATAAATAAAATAAGGTGCTATGCTTGGCCTTCTTACTAATTTCTTTACCACTTAAAGGAGAGTCCAGTTCCTTTCTAGCGTGGCACAGGAATATTCAGAGTCATCACAACGGACATCTTGCTGGATGTATGGCCTGCGCCCGTCAAGTACATCAGGCCTTGCTCGGTGGGCGTCGCCCCTTCAAGGGACAACTGCTGAATAGGCTGCGAGGCTACAGCGGTGAGACGTGAAGGAGGTCGGCCCACCGTCACGAGGTGACTGATGCCCATAAACTGCACACTTAAGGGTCCTGCACGTCCCGGAATCTTTCCTAAGACTGTCGCTGGAGCCTCTCTACAGACTCTAGCAGAACCCCCAGGAAGTAAGAGTAAGGGTCTCATCATGACAGCCAACAACCACAGACATCAAGAATGGCTACTTTCAGCTGTGGGATGTTACATTCGGTTAACCCGAACTGTAGGGCACTTAGTTGATAGGCCTCCTTATGCTGGGGACAAAGAAATCACTCCTCATTGGCCTAACTCTACCAAATACTTGAGACAGACACCCCTCAGTGCACAAACGCCATAACTTCCCAGGTTCAAGACTGGCTGCTACAGGTGGTTTAATCACCCTAGAAGAAGATGGGAAACCCCCAGTGGCACTCATTGGTGCTGTGGAACCTGTCTGTGGCCTGGACACCCCCCCATAGAGATGCATGCTGGGATTTGCACTGTTCCAAGGCAGAAGCGTCAAAAATACGGACCAATCCGCAAACTTACCCCGCCCACAATATCGGTCGGTGGTCTAAGAGTGTGTATGACTGGTGTGATCATTTGGCTTCTATATTTGTCCCTTGAGGGAGTCACTGCGGAGTCCTTACAATTGGCCGGGCCTGGAGATGGGGATGGAATGACCAGGCCTACAGGCCTCCCCCGGGATAGCATAACTGGTATCGCCTGGTCCAGTGAAATCTAGACAGACACCAGTCTCCCAGGTGGGAGACCAGGGCCTCCCGACCCATCCTTGCCTGTCTTTTCCATGCACCTTGCCGAGGGACCCGATTCCCCACTGGATCAGTATCACCAAGCAGCTGAACTTGTGATCTTACTGGTTGGTCATAGTTTTGACCCACCTGTGGTTTCACTCTATTAAACTTCCCCCAGAGGTGGGATGGTGGGGGGCCCACTTGGGTCCCCTGCTCCTGTCTCTCAGGAGCGCTCTCTCTCTCTCTCTCTTTCTCTCTCTCTCTCTCTCTAAGTTTTTCCTACTTGTACTTAACCTCCATTGTTCCTTAGAATTCATTCTTTGATTTGGGGCACAGGAACTCGGCACATCTGACTTCTCCCAGGTTGGGACTTACTTTTACTCCCCCTATATCAAAGTGACCCTCACACCTCAACCTCCTGGCAGCTGGGATTTCAAGTGTGTGCCACTGTCACAAACAGGGTCCTGGGAGCTTCCTAAACCTACCGCACTCATAAATTAAACTGCAGGTTCATTGATTCTTTTTTTTTTTTTTCATTGAGTTGTCACAGAAAAAAACTGGGATGGGCCAGTAAGAGGCACAAGGGGATCAGTTAGGCAGAAATTCAAACAGAGTGGGGTCAGAGGGGTCTTATGGTGTAGAGCGGGATACAGTTGTGGGCTTGGGGTGTCCTCCAGGCAGGAGCTCGGGGCTGTGTGCTCCCGCTGACTGTGGAGCGCCCCATCCAGGGTGCTAAGTTAGAATGTGCGCCATTTCCATGTGTTTGAAGTTGAGATTGGCAGCTGGCGAATGCGGCTGTTTCCTGGAGCGTGGAATCCAAGGGGGGAAGTGTAATTTACAGGTGAAAAGCAAGGGCCCGGAGCCCAATTCACAGGTTTATTGTGTCCTTAAGACCCTTAGGGTTTTTTTTTTGTTTTGTTTTGTGTTGTTGTTGTTGTTTTTACTGAGTTTCCCAGAAAGGGAAAAAGGCTTAACGTTTTGTGTCCTGAGGCTGCAGTTTTCCCTCGTTTCCCTTCTTCACCATCTTTATTTCTTTTCTCCTATCTCAGGACATTTTCTTTAGCAAAACCTAGTAGAGCCAAAAGGGGACCCAAGAGCGAAGGTGGAGACAGGATGGGAAAGGAGACGCGAGGGAGGCAGCTGGAGGGAGGAAGGGGGACCAAGGGGCCGTGGAGAGGGAGGAGGAGGGCCTGCTGCAGGTGGGCCGGGAGCCGGGGTGGGAGCCGGGGTGGGAGTCCGGGCCGCTTCCCTCCCTCCCTCGGTCCCCGTCCCTTCCCCGCTCCTCCTCGCACGCTCGGCTTGTTTGGAATGCGGCTCCCTCCTCCCAGGCAGCTGGGGCAGAGCTGGCTCCCACCCTGGAATGCAGAAAATTCGAGGTGCTGGGGAGGGAGACGGTCGCAGGCTGTGTCCCTGGAGCTGTGCGGCCAGCACGAGGGTCTCCAGCTCTGCAGGACGGAGCCGGGGCTGCGGCCGGGCAGCTGCCAGCTCCGCGAAGGGTCCTCGCTCTGCGGTGGCCGCTTCTCTGAAGATGGCCCCGGAGAGCTGGGCAAAGCCCCCCTCGTGCTGCGCCCGGGATCCAGGCAGGATGTGCCCGGGCCCCTGCGGTCCCTCGCAGCGTTCCCCTGTGCGGGCCTCAGCTGGGCAGGGCCACCCCTTCTTCCTCACCCGCACCCACCTCTGCTCCCAGCCACACTGCCTGGCGTGCGGGGTTGGCTCACCCACCCCTCCAAACCCCAGGGCGCAGCCTTGCTCACCCTTCTGGCAAACGCTCCTGATAGCCTCCTCAGATTTGCGGTCTTCTGCAGCTGTTCAGATGGTCAGCTCGAAACCTGAGACCATGAATGTTGGTTCTAAGGAACATTTGTTGACATGTAAAAAAAACCAAAAAACATATTTGTGCACTTACATTTTTTTGTCTCTGAGACAGGGGGAGTATCTTACTAAATTGCCCAGGCTGGCCTCAGACTTGCAATCCTCCTGTCTCAGCCTCCGGAGTAGCTGGGATTATAGGCACGTGTCCCTGGTGGGGCCTCGGTTAACTGATTCCCAGAGGAGGTTGTGAGTGACTTTATCCACAGCCCGGGTCATAGACCAGTCATCTATGAGCTTGCTAAGCCAGCTCAACCCGGCAAGACTGCCTGGGGCCTGCGGATGCAGCTCGCTTTGGATCTGGGTGTTGTGGGAATTTCTCACTGAGAAACTGAGAAGTTGTTTTTAAAAAGTTGCTTTACATATGATATTTTAAAAAGGGCTCTAAAAACAAACGAGTAGGCTCTAATAAAGGACTGTAACTTACAAACACAAGGCACAATCTGATTGTCTGCAGCAGTTTTGTTACCAGATTCCAGGATTCTGGAGAGACTCCTAGAGGTGGTTTCTATGTTTTTTTCTGTCCTGAACAAAGAATTGGCAGAGACAAAAGCAAAGGACAGTGAGGCTTTACATTTACTAAAGGTAGGAAAAGAAACTGGCTCTGCAGAGCGAGTGTGGCCCAATTAGAAGTAGGAAAATACACCCTGCAGGGGCAGTGTTACCGGTAGTCTTCTCAAAGGGGCTCGGCCAGCGAAACGCTACTGGCTTCTGGCCTCTCAGGTTCTTCTCATCTTGAACAAAGAACTGAAAAAAAGCCATGGCCAAGTGTATTAGAGGAAGTAGAAGTAAAGCGTGAGGGAGAAACTGGCTCTGCGCAGAGCTTGGGCTGAGTGAAAGAGGAAACAGCAAGACAAAAGTGCACCTGGAAGCTGGCACGGTGGCGCACACCTGTAGTCCCAGCACTCAGGAGGCTGAGGCAGGAGGATCACTGGGAATTCAAGGCCAGCCTGGGCTGCTTAATGAGACCCTGTCTTATAAATAAAACAAAACAAAAGAACAACAACAACAACAAAACCCCTGGGAGACGCAGGGCTGGCCACTGGGAGGGAAGGCGTGCATCGTGATGAAGCTGTGTGAGGAATTTGGGTGGTGGTTGGGGGCGGTGGATCTAGATCGGGAGTGTGCCAGGGTCCGCGGCCAACAGATGCGTCCGAATCAGGAAGTGGCTCGTGCGTGGTAAAGGGAGCCAAGCTGCACCATCTGCCACTGCAGGCAGGAACCAGGAGAGCGCACGGTGGGGCTCAGCTTGAGTCTGAGGCAGAGGACAGAGGGAGCAGCAGCCTGGCCCAGTGCAGAGGCTGCACGCCCTTCCTCCACCTGCAGTCCCAGTCAGGCCCTCACAGCTTGCTAGATGCCCACCCACACCTCACAGGGCTGGGGTCTGCTTCACCTTTGTTTGTTTGTTTTTTGAGACAGAATCTTGCTATGTAGTTTAGACTGACCTCGAACTGACAGTGATCCTCCTGCCTCAGCCTCCCAAGTGCTGGGATGACAGGCGTGAGACACCACGCACGGCCCTTCTTCACCTTTCCAATGCCAGCGCCTCTGAGAAACACCCTCACAAAAGCACCTGGAAATAGCGCTGTGCCAGCCCTGTGGATGGACGTCCCTTAGCTCGGCCAAGGGGACGCATGCAGCCACCAGCACCGAGAAAAACCCATGGTGATGAAGGGTTCGCGGTGCCTGCTAGCACATCCCACCTGGCGGGCCTGCTTGGGTGTCATTTGGGACTTTGGCGACTTTTGAAACTTTATCCCAGGTTAAAACCAGATTTCCGCGATGGTCTGGTTTTCTCCTCCTCTCTGGATGAGCTCTGGGCTTGGGAGGAGACAGGATGGCTGTGGAGGAGACACTGAACATGGGCCAACAGAAGAGTGTAGGACAACAACAGGGCCGTGGGCATCCTCTGCCACCCGGCAAGCAGATGCCCAGCAGGTGACCACCGGAAGGGTCACCCGGGAATGAGCATCCAGGGTCCCAGGACCCTTCCCTGTCCCAGTGGCGCAGAATCGGAAGTGTGGGTAGTGAAGCATTTCATTGACTCGGAGAAGCCAGCCGGGAACAAAGCCACTGAGAAAATCAGCCGCCGAAATGCCTGGGGCTGTGATTTCGCTGCGGAAAAGCGGCAGTGGGTGGGGAGGACGAAAGCCTGGGGACGCCGGAATCCTCAGCACCAGGAAAAGACCATTTCTGAGTGGTGGGGCAAGGCCTTTGTGGCTCAGCTGGGCGCAGCCTAGGTCAAGATCACCTTTCCTTGGGACCCAGTAAAAACAGAAAAGTCGAATGTTCTCTCTGGTTCAGAGAATTTAAGCAATGCATGTTTGGTCTTTGCAGCCATGATCACTAATGGACAGTGGCCCTCGCTCACCTGTTCCGTGGAATCCATTAATTGCTGGGTTTGAGGGAAAGGCAACCTCAAGCAGACACCTCTGTGGTAAAAATCAGGAGATTAAGATCACAGACAGAAGCACCCCTGATGAAGTTCTGGGAAAGGTGGAAGTAGGGGACATATTCTCGACGCATACCGGCTGAACTTTTGTGGTGTGAGTGTCCGCTAGAACCCGGTAACGTGGGAAAACCAGACGCAAGCGTCAGAGCAGAGAGGTAAAGTAAGGCACCGTGAAAATCAAAGCCTGTGAGTCTTCCCAGGCAGTGGGATTGTTGGGGGTAGATCTTTGCTCCCTCCCTGGGCTGACCTTTTCCAAATCAGCCAAATGGGAGCAGCAAAGCAAGGCCCACCCTGAGCGGAAGTGACAGGACGTGAGGGCCCAGGCCGGGGGCACTGCACGCTGCACGCAGGGTCAGGGCAGCGCCACCTCAAGTCTGTCCTCGCCTCTTGTGCCAGCAGGGTGGTCTTGGGCCCGCTGGCTACAGGCCTGGGGGTTCGCATGGCCCTTGGGGTTTGCTAGAATGTCTTTCAGGACCCAGGGCAAGGCTGTACTTATGACTACAGCTTCATCATCAAGGGCACCTTCAGAGGGACCGCCCACGGACACGCAGGACGGGCTCCAGGAGGCTCCCACACGCCGGGCCTCTGCCCTTGCTGCGTCACCTCCCGGCACAGTGCCAGGCTCACCAGCCAGGGAGCTCCACCAGGAAGCTGGCGTGCGCATGGCTGGGCCGGCCTGTCTGCCCTGCACTGAACTCAGTCCCCAGTCCCTGCCTGCAAGGGATGCGCTTGGCTCAGAGGCCCCTGCCGATCTCCTTGGTGACCAGGCCCACTGAGTGTTCCCTCAGCACAAACCCGTGTGTGATCCAAGTGGCTGCTGAGTACAGCAAAGACCTCTCTTATTCCAGAACTTCCTGCAATCCCATCTCCTGAGGGACTGAGGCAGGAGGATCGCCACAAATGTGAGACGCCAACGTGGGCTACACAGTGAGACCCCGTCCTCCCACCAGAAGGAAAAAAAAAGAAAGAAAGAAAACAAAAATTCCAAGGAAGTTCCCTTCCCCGAGGTACCCGGGACGAAGGGCAGTTAAACTGTTATCCTGCACAGCAGGGATGTGCAGATACAACGCTATGCAGTAGAAGAGGTGAGGAGGTTGGCCTGTCTCGAAACGCGCATTCCAAGAGCCTTAAGGGGGTCACACAGCAGTGTGCAGGGGACATAAGGGCTGCGGTCGGGCTGCAGTGCTCACCAGGGTCCCGGCAAGGCACGGGGCTCTTACCTTTGAGGTGGGGCCCAGCGAAAGCGAGGTGGGTCACGGTGGCTGTGCCGTTGGAGGGACACAGGGACCCCGGCCCATCCGCTCTCACACGCTGCTTGTACCACAGGTGAGCAGAGGGCTCCCTGTACTGCTCTGCGGTGGTGTACTGTGTCAGCACTGTAGACCACTGAGTCAGACACAAATTAATCCACGAGAGAGACTGGGCCTCAGGGATAAAGATGTCAAGATTGCGGCCCGAGGCGCAAGATGGAGACGCGATGCCAGGCTCCTAGGCTTCCCTCGGGGATAAAGCAGCAGCTTGAGGTTCTACTGTAATCAGCACCGCCGGATCCAGGAAGTCCAGACAGGCACCAGACACTCAGGAGGTGACCGGGCACCCGCACCCATCCCTTCCCCAAGTGCCTGTTCTTCCCATGCACCCTTGCACTCCCTGGGGCTCAGCATTGACTCAGCACCTGCTGCTGTGATCCCGTAGGTGGACCGTGGTCTCCAGCGTGCACACCTTGTGACTTTGCTGTATGAATCGCCCTGACAAAGGACCTCGGTGCCTCTCACTCAGGACCCCTCCTGGACAACCAGCAGCGATTCCTGTCTTTATTTCCAATAAAACTCTCCGAACTTCTCCCGTTAGTTTGTGACTTTGATCCCTGAGGTCCTGAGACCGTGAACTCGGCACACTTGACATCTAACGGGTGGGATTATGTTTCTCCTAAATCATCAGCACAGGCCCGAAGCAACAGAGCCAAGAAACCAGGGACTGAATCCTCTGAAGCAGTGAGCCAAGATAACCCTTTCCTCCTTTTAAGACGATTACGTGGGCTATTCTGTCACAATAACAGAAAGCTGGCTAACATGTACTAGGAGAGAAATTAGACAAAACCAACCTCTTCTCGCTAAGGAATTATAGGATCCAAACTCCCAGTTATTGCAGAAACTGAAAAATGAAGGTGATGAGGCCCAGGATTCTGGAAGGGAATTGACATTCACATATTTGAGAGAGGTTGATGAATATATCAAGAGGCAAACAGAAGAGCTATCGCAGTTTCCTTACTGTTTGCTTTCTCAGGGATGTAACAAGTCCAAAGGTCAAGGCAGTAGGCAAATAGTTTTCATTTCCTGCGTGTACATTCCTTCACATTTCTAGTCATATGGAGCTGATTCTGAGTACAGACATCGTTCTACTCACTGTTTTTCAAATAGCTAGCTAACCGAACTAATGCCATTTGTGTACCGAAGCATTCTTTTCCCCACTGGTTTGAAATGCAGTGTTTATCTTCTGCCAAATTCTTACATTTTACTTGGTGGCTTTGTATTCCCCAAGCACTGATACCGCTCTTCTTTTTTTAACTTTTATTTTGTGTTTTTGAGACAGGCTGTCATCATGTAGCTCAGGCTGGCCTTGAACTTGCAGCGATTCTCCTGCCTCAGCCTCTAGAGTGCTGGAATTACAGGCGTGCGCCACCACACCTGGTGATACTGCTCTTCTTGCACCAGCAGCCCTTGATTTTAGTGATCAATTTGAACATCTAGCAGGTCTCATATCTCTTCCTTATTCTTATTTTTCAAAATCTCTTTAAAACTTATTACACTACAATTCTATTATTATTGGAATTACATTGCATTCATAGGTACGTTGTAGAAAGTTGATCAATTCATAATAGTAAGGATTCACATTCAAGAACCCGAGGTATTTGTAATAAGGCTTATTATCACCCTTCTTCTCTCAGATGTGACTGTTTCCTTAGAGTATTTGATGTATAGACACTGTGAATGGAAATGTTATATTTTCCGGGGGCTGTTGCTGATAAAGGGAAAATCTGTTGCTCGTGTGTGAGTGTGTGTGTGTGTGCACGTGTGTGCGTTGTGTGTAACTACACATTTCTGAAATTAAAAGTTTTGAGTTGATATTCTTTGACTTTCTAGGAGGATGATAAAAGTGGACAATGAAAATGGACTGCTCTCAGCAGGGCATGGTAGCACACACCTGCAGTCCCAGCACATGGGGAAACTGAGGCAGGAGGGTTAGGGCTACATAACGAGACCCAGTCTCAAAAAGCAACCCTAACAAAAACCCAACCAAGCCAAAACCAAAGAATAATGCGATCTCCTCCTCCTTTCTAGTATATATTTAGATATATTCAGCTCGTTAATCTTACATTTTTTTGTTTTGTACGTGACTATCAGGAAATGGGACAGTGATAGTCATTCTACAGGGAATTGGCCTCGCTCTCCATATACTAGGAATACTTCAGGAAATATTACTTTAGGTGTTTATTTGAAATAAATAACTTCTAGCGTAAGAAAGTACCTTTTTACTCCCAGGTTCTAAGAATTCTATTAAAGGGCCTGGGATTTAGCTCAGTGGTGCTGCTGCCTGCCTTACAAGTGCAAGGTCCCAAGTTTGATCCCTAGTACCAAAAAAAAAAAAAAAAAAAAAAAAATTTTAAAAAAATAAAATACATACAGGGCTGATTGTCCAATTTTTATCAATTTTCCATATGTTTTATTTCCTTTGGCCCGTATTCATGATATATTTGGAAAATATTAAACTATCTTTGTACTCTTGGTCATGGTGTATTATCATTTAATCTTTCATACTAAATTAACCTCCTAAGTCCACTCAGCTCCCAGAAAACCACCTACAACAAACTTCTCAGAAGAAAGACATTTTCACTTTGCTTTTTGTCCAACATCAAAGGAAACATCCAAGATTCAGGTAGGTCTGGCTGCTGATACCCACAAATCAATTCTGATGAAATCATAATATAATAAATAAGCATCGCATATTAAGAGCTTACTCTGAACCAAGTTGGATCGAGGCAAGTTATTATTTTACTTAAGCCTGAAAATTACCCTTAATTTCTCACCTAAAGCATATTTGCTTGAAAATGATGAATAAACAATGTCTTAAGCAATATCCCTACAAAGAAGACAATAGGGGACTTTCTCACTTGTGCTTGAAAGAACTGCTTATGATAGTAATTTTCAAACATACACAATAGCCACGAGAAGATTATAACGAACACTACAGTCGCAAGCTGTAGGGACAGCCAGAGAGTGGCTGGAATACTTTAATCTACCCCTCACTTTTTTTTTTTTTGGTACCGGGGATGGAACTCAGGCCTTGCACTTTCAAGGCAATCTGCGAAACCACTGAGCTGAATCCCTGGTTCCCCCTCTCACATTTTTTCTGGCTATTTTTTAAAACAAATTCCAGATGTACCATTTCATCCATAAATTCTCCAGCACTATATCCGATTCTAATTAAGTCTCCCTAAGATGAGAGTGCAATGCCAAAGCACAATTCATTCTAAGAGATTCTATCAAGGTCTAAAATAATCTAGTCAAAATTCATGGTGCTAGTTCAATCCCTGGTACCAAAAAAAAAAAAAAAAAAAACACAAGAAAACAAAAAAAAAAAAAAAAAAAAACCCAAGCAAACAAACAAAAATTCACGGTGCTACGAGTGTCTGAAATTGCATACTCCCCAGAGTTGGAGCGATGCACTCGCTGTGTATTTTTCAGGATTCCTCTCTTTATTTTCCTTAACTGAATTTGGTGGGGGGAAGTAAAAGAGGGCTAACATCCAAGTTTAGACATTTTGGCGAAAAATTAAGAGTGCAAATTTTCTTGTTTTGGATTAAGAAAGATCCATTAACCAGAAAGTAGTTGGCACGCTGGTAGGAAAGTTCTCCAGCCTGCAAGATGTGTGGTGTCCAATTTCTGTACAGCCAGCAGCATGACTCTTGGCTGGGTTCTGAGCTGAACTGTCTCCCTCGGAAAGCTGACAGTTGGGATGAAAGAAGCCAGACCAAGAAGGACAGTACACTGTATGGCTTCATTTATATGAAACTCTAGAAAATGCAAACTAATCTATAGAGACAGAAAGCAGATCAGTGGTTGCTTGGAAATGGGGCTGGGGAGGGTCAGGAATTAGGCAGGACTTGAGACGGCGCTCGGGAGGGTGGGCACGTTCATTACCTCAAATATGGTGTTGGTGTCCCCAGGACAAAACTTGTGCAAGTGCACACTTTAAATCTGCGTGGGTTTGCTGCATGTCTTGGTTTGTTTTTTGGGTACCAGGGATTGAACCCGGGTCCTTGCACTTGCAAGGCAGGTGATGGAACCACTGAGCTAAATTCCCCAGTCCCTTGCTGTGTGTCAATTGCTCTTCAATAAACATTTCTTCTTCATTTTTTTTGTACTGGGGATCAAACTCAGGACTTTGCGCTTGTGAGGCAGGCGGCAGAATCACTGAGCTAAATTCCCTGCCCTCTTCGGATTTTTAACTAAATAGCCAAGGGGCAGAGTGGCAGAGCCCTGCAAATTCCTTCCCAAGGAGCAGCCCAGAGCCCCAGGTCCAGGTGCCGGCTGAGGCTGCAACAAGAAGAGACAGGTCTGAGGGCCAGGGCTGAGTCACGGACAAGGAAACCGGTCTTGGGCACACACATTCTCTGTGCGGAGAGTTCTAACCAGCCTTTGTGAAAGTTCAGTCTTTTCGTTATCACTGCTTAGTCTAACCTAACCGATGGAAGGTGGGATAAGGAAGCAACTCTATTTGCATTTCTCTCTGTTAATCTTTAAATCCATTATGCGGCGTTTGTTCTCTTTCACCCCTCAAATTTGGAGCAGGTTTGATGACATTTCAGAGGTAATCTGATCACCTTCCTCTGTCGTCTTGCTACCTTGGACCTTGGACCTCTCCGGGGATGGAGTATGTGAGGGAGAGGCGGGTGCTGTGGTTTAGGTGGAGAACGTTTCCCAAATTCTTGTGTTCTCAGAGGTGGGGCTTTGGGAAGGTGATGGCATCACAGGGATGAGGTGCTCAGCAGTGGGCTCATCTACTAGTGAGTTATGCAGCTGAGTGTGCTGTTGGGAGGTGAGGCCTGCTTAGAGGGGGCTGCTGATCTGAAAGAGTGTATTTCCCTCCCTGGCTTCTCCCTTTGTTCTGTTTCCTGCTGCCACGATGTGAGCAGCTCTCCTCTGCCCAGACCCTTCCACCATGCTGTTTCTGCATTGCAGCTGGCTAACCACGGACTGAAACTTCTGAGGCCCTGAGCCAAAGTAAAGCTCCCCTCTTCTAAGTGGGGGGTGACAAGTATTGTGTCTTAGTTGTGAGGAAAGTGACTCAGACCCCAGAGGAGGGTTTCTCTGGCTAGAGGTACTGTGAGGTGGCATCAGCTCTCCCTATGTTGGTGGGCATAGCTGACTTCCTCTCTATTTGGCACTTTCATCGATTTTTCTAAAAGATAACACTCTCTCTTTCCGGCATTGCTCATCTCCTGACCCCCGATGCAGATGAAGCTGTTCCCTAGCCTACTCGGCCAAAAGTCCTCCTGTGGCTTCTAAGATCTTTCTTTTGGGATCACTGAAGGCATTTGGGCGACCCTTTGGGGCAGAATCTAATATAATCCTGTGTAGCTCTGCAGCACCAGCCCCATGTCTCGTCCGTAGACCTCCCCGCGGGCTTGGAAGGCTGGCAGGCCCTGGCCCGCGCAATCTCCCTTGTTCCACCTCCAGGGCAGTGAGCCAGCTTCCCGCTGCCTCTTCTTCCCAGACGTGATCCGGCCACCAGCGCAGTGCACCCCGTCCTCCAGATGCAGGGAACGCACACTGAACGCTGAGGGGTCCCATGGAAGGCCCCTTCCCTGGGCTGGAAGGGAGGGAGACACCTGACTTAGATTCCCTCAGGAGGCTGGTGGCTTCCCTCTCAATACTCCGGGATGCGGTTGCATCTTTTTTTTTAATGGGGAATTGAACTCAGGTCCTTGTGCACGCTGAGCACACACCCTGTCCCTGAGCTGCACCCAGCCCTCATGGTGTCACTCTGGGGTTACTCTCAGGCTCGGGAGTGCCTGGAGACTCTGGCTTCTCCCCTAGGTGTCCCCTCTCTTCTATTCAGGAAAACGTTCACACATTTCTTTATTCATTTACCTTTTGTGGTACTGGGGGATCAACACAGGGCCTCGTGCTGAGGTGCAGCTCCAGGCTTTTCAGATTTGTGTTCATTCATTCGTTCATGACAGGCTTGCACTGAGCTGCCCAGGCTGGCCTCCGGCTTTCCTCCCATCTCAGTCTCCAAGCAGCTGGGGTTGCAAACGCGCACTGCACTGCCTCTGGCTGAGGCTGATTTTCGAGCGCTCTTTATCTTGCGTGAGAGCCACTGTTTGCTTTCCAGATGCCAAGCCCAGTGCCTAACCCGTGTCTTCTGGGGCTGCACAGGGACACGGACACCCCGAGTCACTGAGCCACGTCACGTTCCCTCGCTGTCTGGACTTCTGCTCCACTCTGACCAAGGCCACACACAGCCGGGCCTCGCCCTATCCTGGGGCTCTTCGGGGTCCCGGTCTGCACTGTCAGGAGAGTGGGGCCTGAGCGCAGGTGGGCAGGGCCTGTCCCTCTCCCGTGTTCTGCTTCACGACAGGGCACCCAGACCCCCGCGTGCTCCGGTCCTGCAGAGCTGCGGCGTCCCTGTGGGCACCGGGCTCTCTGCTGGGGACCGGAGGGCCCGGATTAGACGTGGTGACGAGCAATGTCCACTCACCCGTTTCACTCGACAAATGTTTCCTGCATTCTTTTTCCACACTCGCTGCAGGTGCACAAGATAAGCCCAGTCTCCGCATCCACAGAGTTTGTAGTCTGGAAAAGACCGAAAACACACAAACAAAGAAAGCACTCAGGGTTTGACGTCCGAGACTTTCTTACTGGGTCAAGTTCATCATGCCTGGCTGCTGCTTCTGCTTGGGTGAGTTTTCTCTAAAGCCTGTCAGTTCTCAAGCAAACGGACCCTGACAGACCGCCTCCTGCTGGGCCTGCAGCTCAGGCCAACGCAGCGCTGTGTGCGGCATGAACCCCCGCTGAGCTGGACGGCTGTGCCTGACACCCAGGGACGGTCAGTCTGAAACCGCGTCGGGGACAGCTCTTCCTCCCACCCCACAGCGTCCCCAGTGGCAGGAATGCGTAGTGGAGAGGCTGGCCAGGCCCCACAGCGACCTCACAAATACAGCGGGGACCCGCGCTTTGCCGGTCCTGGGCTGCTCGGTGCAGGACCCGGGGGAGCTGGGCCTCTGAGAAGGCTCTGGAGGAGGACTGGCTGGGGCGGGGCTGGGTGGGAAGCCGAGGGAGGAAGTGCGGTGAGGAGCCGGAGGAGGTCCTGTAGGGACCGGTCCGCTGGCCCCGAGCAGAGATCAAAGGCCCTGCCGTGGGGCCGCAGCAGGGCGACTGGCTGGCTCATTGCAAGGCCTCTGCTCGGATTTGGACCCTGAAACCTTGAGTACCAACCTTCCTTGGGATTTCCCGCTCCGAAGTCTCCCCAACTTCCAAGTGGCACGTAAAGCCTTTGGGGCTGTGGGCCGGGTACATCTTCAGGAGCGTCCTGGAACAGTATGGCCGGGCCCCACCTGCCTCTCATTCTGTCCTCAGTCTCCCCCTGCACCCCAGACCAGCTCTGTGTCCAGACACGCCCAGGGCTGAAGACAAGGCACCATACCCCAGAGGTGCCACCCAAGGCTCCCACTTGGACTAGCAGTGTCCAGACTGAGCTCCAGCCAGAACTGCAGCCTCCTGGCCAGGACTCGTCTTGGAAATCATTATTCCATTTCTTACCACTTAAAACTTCAAGGCTGGGTGTGGTGCAGCACGCCTGTAATCCCAGCACTCAGGAGGCTGAGGCAGGAGGATCGCCACAAGTTTGGAGCCAGACTGCGTTACGTGGCAAATTCAAGGCCATCTAGAATTGTGTAGCAAGACCCCATCTTAAAAAAAATAAAAAACAAAGAAACAAAAGCAACAATAATAAAAACAAAAGAACAGAAACTTCAGATTCCTCTTTCATTTGCTTCCCTTCTGATTGATTCTGATTGATTCCGAACATGGGTCCTTTGGGTTCCTCCCTCTGCTCTGTGTCTGCCAATCTGAAAAACCCAGCATGAAAACTTTAAGAAGACCCTGTTCACGGGACCGTGTGAGAGATTCCTTCAACCTGAATAGCTTCATGCTCTTTTTTTTTTTTTTGGTATCGGGGATCCAACTCAGGATCTTGTACTTGCGAGGCAGATGGAGGCACAACTGAGCTAAATCCCCTTCATGCTGTTTGTAAATACAGAATTCTGGAACTGATGTCACAGAGTCAATTTAGTGAATTAAACGGCAGATCCCACTAGATCACCACAGGCTAATGCCCTCCCTTCCCTCTGCCTCTGGTCCTCAGACCATGGGGGACAGGCTGTGGTGGGTTCCTCCTGGAGAACACGTCGGGATGGTGCTAACAGACTGCACCTGGCCTGCTATGGGCCCGGGCAGGTGGCTTCCTGACGCGCTCCAGAGCCACGCGGGACCTGGGGCCTCCGCAGACAATCTCACAGCTGTGCGCTGGTTCCCTGCAGATTAGGAGGTGACTGTGGGCCACCTCAGCACATCACTCACCGGAGGCGGGGACAGGTTCTGATGAGGTCCTTGCCAGTGGTTTCCCCGCAGTCCAGTTGAGAGGTGCAGGGGACCTTGGGACCCCTCCGCACCCTGGTGAGTATTTTCTAGGTAAACTGGGTAGTAGGAGCCATGGGGCCTGAGTGGGGCCTGGTGATGTGGGGTCGGCACGGCAGACTCACCCCTGTGAGTGGATCCGTGTGCTGGACCTCTCTGCCTCCTGCCTTGAGCCTGCGCCCTCAGGAAGCCCCGCCATCCACCTGCCAGCGCAAACTGCTCCTGCACGCACACGGTGGGAGAGCAGGGCTCCCTGAACGTCCAAGGAGAGACACATAACAGCCCCTTCCTGCCACCTGTGCCTCTAATCTCGTTACTTACCACCATCATCTCACTGTGCCCAGGCTCAATTTTCTTTATTTTAAAAAGGCTTCCCAGAACTCACTGGAGAAAAGCCAACCCCTTCAGCCTGGCAGACAGTTCCCTTGCAAAAGCGTGTCCGATGTTCCGGAAGCTTTTCCCAGAAGATGCTTTTAGAGCCCACAAACAGCCATTCCCTGCTTCCTGGCTGCAAGGGTTTCATGGCGTTTATTTATCATTTCGGGGCTGCCCTTCTGTACGCTCAGGGATGGAGATCCCTTTGTGGGCACAGGGTTGTTGTCAGGATTGGTCCAGGCCGCCCAGGGCTTCCCTTGCTGTTCTGTGAAGGCTGGACCTGGGCTGGGGCTGTGAGGTGTGGAGGCCCTTGGTGCTTGGGGACAGAAGGTGGAAAGAAGCCATGGCCTCGAGGACATCACCAAGCCAATGAATTAACCCAGAGCCTCCCAGGGTTTGTGTTTAAGCGTCTGATGCAGCCACAGCATTCTGAGAAACTGACCTAGATCTTTTTTTTTTTTTCTTCTTCTTCTGCTTAAAGCCATTTCCTTTTAAAACATTGTGCGTATTTCTCAGGGAAACAGTCTAAGCAGTCCCACTTGGATCTCGACTGTGCCCGGTAGTGCTTCCTCATGCCCGCCTTGTGACCCCTCACTTGGGAGGCACCCTCCCCTCCCCTGCTCTCAAAAGCCCAGGAGCCCCAAATTCTAACTTCCCCACCCTTGGCCTTGAGGTGGGGGAGGATCTGTGGGAAGTGCTGGATGCACGTTTGTATCATATGTGACTGTTTGTGGACCTGCTTGTGAATGCCTGATTCGTGCTGGGTTTTTATTTATGGCAGGTTTTCTTGGAGACTCCTGAACTTTTAGTTTAGTCCCACTGTGAGGATGAACATTTTGGGAGGAAAGCAATTTTCATGGACTTAAGCTACTTCTATAATTCCTTGCTTTCCTGAAGATAAGACCTACGTGGAAAATAAACTCTACTGGTGGTTGCCATGGCACTGGCCAGGGTCCCACAGGTGACACTGCACCTGTCTTGGGCTCCGTGGCTACTCTGCTAGGCAGCTAAGGCCAGGACAGGTGGATGGGGGCTGGCACGTCTGAGCTCTAGGCTTCCAGACTGGCGATTTTCCGGCGGGGTCTTCTTTCCCGGACAACACAATTTGATCCTATGCAAACTGCATGCAGGCACAGCTAACCAGGAATTCCTTCTGCTTCAGTATTTAAGACATTACAAACCCAAAACAAAGTAGCAATGCAAACAAACAAAAGTGGAAAGGTAATTTCAAAATTGACCTTAAATTAAAGTGTTGTTTTTCTGAAAGGAAGTTGCTGCGCTGGTGGAGGCAGCTCCTGGGAGCTGGCACTGCCTCTCACTGTGCTGGTGCTGGGTGACTCAGCTCTTCCCTCTCTCTGTCCGTCCGCAGCGCTGCGGAACATGTTAGTGCTTGCCTCTGGCCCGCAAGGGCACTGGCAAAACTCAGACAATGGAAGTGGTAATGGATAAACAAGCACGAGTCAGGCCCGCCCCAGCAGGCCCGGGACAGTTACCTGTGATCAAGTGCTTCTTTCAAAATTACCAAGGAAATGAAAGCAGGAGTTGAATAATTCTCATGGGGTATTCGTTGTTCCCCGGGAGTTCAGAAACCTTGGTTTGAGAAACATGTGTATCAGCACTGATTTGACTTACAAAGTGGTTTAAGTAAACCATTTGCGTTTTTTTTTCTTTTTTTGAGACAGGGTCTCACTCTGTAGCTCAGACTGGCCTTGAGCTCATGACGTACCCCAGGCTGGCCTCAAACTGGTAGTGGTCCTCCTGCCTCAGCCTCCCAAGTGCTGGGATTACAGGCACATGCTATCACGCCTGGTGACTGTTTTGTGGGACATGGTCTTGCTATGAGTCCAGCCTGGCCTTGAATTCCAGTGATCCTCCTGCTTCAGCCTCCTGAGTGCTGGGATTACAAGCGTGTACCACCACGCCTGGCTTTCATTTGCCAGTTTTGGATCTTGATACTTCCCTGTACACCAACAAAAATGAGTTGAGTAGTAGTACTCTTGGGAGATGGAAAAAGGTAGAAGAGTCAGAGACCTCATCCCAAAACCTTCAAGGACTCTGAGGAGTAAGGACTTGCAGAGACCGCTGACAGTGGTCGAGGTGCCGAGGTCCTGAGGCTGCGGTCCAAGGGTACGGTGCATGCAGGAGACTCGGGTCTCAATCCAGCTCTGGCTCCACAGTGCAGCTCACAGAGGGGCTGAAGAAGAGGAGTCTGCAGGGTGCTGGGGGCAGAGCTGGGCCAGCTGCTCAGCCCCTAGAGGGCCAGGGAGCGTGCCAAGGGTTCTGTAGCGATGGGAGAGCCTGCAGGAGAGCTGGTCCTGCCCTCCGTGGGGAAACCCCTGCTACAGAACAAGGTGACACTGCACCCTAACCGTCCCTGGACACCTTGCTGCATTCAGTCTTGCTCAGCTGGGCCCGGTGTGCATGCCTGTGAGCCCAGTACCAGGCGGCCAGGGAGGAGGCTGGCCAGCCCAGGCCACACAGCCAGACCTACCTAGAGGCTTTCCCAGTCCTTTCCCAGTAGGTGGCAGGGGTCACCTTGCAGCGGGCGCCTCCCAGTGGCCTCCTTGTTCATGGAAGGAACTGTAAAGCTTACTGAACGCGAGGTTTCCTGGGCCGCGGGCCTCACTCCTTTCACAAAAGGAAGTGAAGGAGTCTAACAGAAGCAGACCTAGGCAAGTCCCGGCCCCTCCGGGCCTGGATCTCTTCCACCTCAGAGGACAGGGAGACCCCCCCACCCCATGGCGCAGGCCTGAACTCACCCTGCCCTGGGGTTGGGCCAGGGACACAGCAGGACACCACAGGCTCGACTCCTTCTGCAACCACTACCCTGCCGGAACCACTCTGGAGAAGAGAGATCTGATCCTGTCACGCCCTCCTCACTCTTGGACCAGGCCATGCTGCTCATGTGAGGGCCCAAGTTGGCCTTTTTGGCCTTGCTCCCCTGCTCACCCTGCTTCCAGCCCCAGCTGGTTCTCACAGCCCCTGCTGCGCCTCCTGCCTGGCTTGGCCTGCAGATCTTACCCTGATAAGGCCGGTCAGACGTGGCTCCTCCGGATGCCCTCCTTTGACTCCGTGGGCTCCCCTCCTGCCCATGCAGGAGCACCTGGCTCCACAGCCCTTCCGCTCCATCCCCGAAGCCTGTCCTGCCCTGGAGGAGGCAGTGGGTGCTGAAGGGCAGGTGTGCCTGCCTCAGGGAGCTCTGAGAGCTCTGGTGGCCGCAGCCTGACCCTCACAGGCTTGTGATAGTAGCGGCTGGCAGAGTAGGTTAGGAGGGGGCTCAGAGCCAAGCGACGCATCTGAAAGCCAGAGGGAGCTGCAGTCAGGGGAGTTCTGTGGCTGCTTCATCCAGTGAGGCCTGCACCTGACAGGCGCCACCTCATTACCACCCAGATTTCTGGTGCTCGAGGGAAGTGGGTGGCAGAGGAGTCACCCGGTCAGGCTTCTCCCTCAGCATTTGGTGCCTGGCTTCCTCTCCTGTGCCTACTCCGTCCCCTGGCCCAACCCTCCCCAGCCCGGTCACCTTTGTTGGGCTTCAGGGGTCAGAGTTTCCCGACTGAGAATTGGAGCACATCATTTGACAGCGCCACTTGTTACCGGGTGACAACTCAGCGCATGCTTGAAATCGGGATCCTGGAGAAGGAGGGTGCCTTTTGGCCCCAGGTGCTTCCTGTGGCCCTTGCTGCAATCAGAGGAAGCCGTCCCTGTGGAATACTCCAGGGTGGCCGGCTAGAGCTTCTGCTTCTCCCAGGATGCAAAGCAAAACCCCGGGAGAAGGAAGGGCATTGTCAGGGACCCGGAAGGAGGCCAAGGACACCGTGGCCATTCTGATCTCTCTTCTCCCACTCTGTCCCCCACCCCGCTTCTGCTGCCCTCCAGGTCGCGTCTTTGAGGCCAAACGCTGCCTGCCTCAGCGACAGCTTCCCAGCGCTGCTTGGGCCGCTCTGCCTCCCTTTGTTTGGGGTTTCTTTGTCTGGGGTCTCCCTTTGGTTCAGCCTTGCAGTTCTCAGCTCCTCTCCTTTTCTCCTGCCTGGCTGTCCCCTCCCTCTCTGCGGGGGCCGAGAGGCTCAGCGAGGGGAGAGGGGAGCGGGCTGGGTTGCCATGGTCACATCGAAGCCGGCCCCAGCTGGCCAGGGCAGCTGCTCCTGGGCCACGGCCCTGGACGCTTGGACAAAGCCAGGCAGCCTCAGCAGCTCCAGAGCCTGGACCCCAAAGGCCTGAGACCGGGGGACTGGGACCCAGAAAAATCCTGAGCTGGAGGTGAGAGAGGCCACTGGAGGAGCTGTGCCGCCCTCTCTCTGGGGGAGGGACTGGGGGCCATGTGCAGCAACCCTGGGGCGGGACGGGGTGGTCCAGTCCTGGCCGCTCATCCCTTCCTTCTGAGGCTCCACCTCTGCCCAGTCCTGTGTGCCTCAGCGCAAGCTCTGTGCCCCCATCTGCTTCACCCGGCCTCTTCTCTCCCTTTGTCCTTTCACCTTTTGCTTCTGTGTTCATCAGGTTCCTGCCCTCCACCCAGCCCCTTCCCTCCCGTCCAGGCATCTCCTGAGGCCTGGGCCTGCCCACCTCTTGCTGTGTGCTCCTTTCCCCCTTCTCTGACCCCCAGTGTCCCAGCCTCAGCCTCCTCTGTCTTGAAGCTCCCTCACCGTCGTCCCCATCAGACCCCCAGTGTCCCTTTGGACCCTGCCTCTTCTTTCTGCCTCCCCAGACTACCCAGAGCTGAGTGTGTCTACCTTTCTCTCAGAGCAGTGTGCTCTCACACTCCAGGCCTCAGTTTCCCCTTTGTACTCAGTGGCACTGAGGTATGACTCATCCCGGGGGCCTCTCCCACCCCTCGTCTGTCCCCCCAGCTAATGACCCAGGCTGTCCCCTGGAGGCAGCTGCTGTGCTGAGGAGGGGGCTGTGGCTGTGCGCGCGCGCGCGCGTGTGTGTGTGTGTGTGTGTGTGTGCGCACCCGCGTCTCCATTGTCTCCTTACTCCTCTCCTCTCATTTTCTCAGCTGCTTCACATTCTCCTTCCTGGGCAGCAGGGCCATGATCTGAAGGGCAGGGCCGCCCAGGCTGGGCGCACCGGCAGGGGCGGAAGGACTGGGGTGCTGGAAGCCGCAGGGGCATCTGGGTTGGCAGGCCGTGGGAAGACGGTTCTGGGCGCCGTGGATGGCCCAGCAGGCCGTTGATTCTGGCGCCGCTCTTGGCCCCTGGACGGCTGGGATTTCCCTTCCTGGCCCCTAAGAATCTCGGCTCCAGCCCCACATTCCAGCCGGCTCCAGCCCCCTTTTGGCTGTCACTTGACTCCCTGGGCCCCAGCCCCAGGCCGGGCGAGGTGGGCATCACCGACTGGGAATTTCCCTTGCAGAGTGAGAACGGGGACACAGGTTTCTGGGCTCGCCGGCTTCTCCGTGGTGCCCGGTCGGCGTGGCTGGGCCTGGCTGTCCTCCGACGCCCGGGAGGGGGGGCCGTGG
>NW_022900932.1:694929-695229 GCF_012274545.1 Fukomys damarensis
CCGGCTTGCTAGGGCTGGTATCCTCGCCGGCGGGGCCTGGGCGCTCCTTTCTCGGGCTGTTGCTGGGGCCGAGTCTGGATCAGCTGTGAGGTGCTACGAGGCGCCGCGGGGCGCAGGTGCGGGTGTGGAGGGCACCCGACCGTTGGGGCGGCGTCTCCTTTCCCGTCCACCAGCCTGTTC
Source organism: Fukomys damarensis (assembly GCF_012274545.1). Lineage (NCBI taxonomy): Eukaryota > Metazoa > Chordata > Mammalia > Rodentia > Bathyergidae > Fukomys > Fukomys damarensis. The sequence continues at coordinate 695,110 of NW_022900932.1, forward strand.
ATCCTTTGGGGCTGCGCCGGACTCGGGGTGCTGCTGTCCTCTTCCTGCTCCCGCCCCAGCTCGGCCTGGCTCTGTCGTTGGCCCCATCTGGCCGCGATCGGACCCTCGGGCCCCGCCGGG
>NW_022900932.1:695668-702219 GCF_012274545.1 Fukomys damarensis
CTCCGTGCTGCTCACAGGTGTGCGGTGGCCGGCTCGGGATGGGCTGGCAGGGAGCGTGGCAGGTGTGGCCTCCGAGAGGCCGAGGCCGGACGGGGTCTGAGACCCGGGCGTGTTTACAGCCGCCAGGCGGGCGTGGGCCTGCCCACGTGTGTGTCTGCACACGGCTCTGTGGGCCTTGCCTGGGAGGGGCTGTGGAGGTCCAGTTTGGATCGGGCTGAAAAGGGGCCAGGTGGGGAAGTGGGGCTTCGGACCGCCAGTGTGCTGGAGCGTGGAGACCCAGTCCAGGGGCCAGAGACGGGTGTCCGGCTTTGGGAGGGGTCCCCACATGTCGCCGTGCAGCTCCGTTTCTCCGTTGGCCCTGCGCCTGTATTCTGCTCTGTTTACCTCTCACGTTGTGTCTCTCCGTCCCCACTTCCTCCTGTTCTCTGCCTGGCTCTGTATCTGCCCCGGGCTCCTCTCAGTGCTGTCTGGCTCCAGTGACTCATCTGGGATAGGCATGAAGGTTACTCAGGAACAAGGGCCCTGCTGTTCCCGGGGAGGGTGGGTGGAGTGGCACCCAGGAATCCCCCGCTGCTCCTGGGCCTCTGCAGCCCGTCCAGGCTCAGCACCTGGGACCCTTAAGGGACTGACCACGGTGCCCTCTGGTTCCCGCCTCGCCTCTGATAACCTAGGGCCCCCCACAACTCAGTCATCCCCTCAGCTGCTGCTCCCTTGCTGTGGGGTCTCAGCTGCCTCTTACATTCCTGCCCTAGAGGATTGTGGGAGCAGCTGGAGGAGGACAAAGGGGTGGGGAAGTATCCCCCACTCCTCCTACCTCCTGGGGTGACCTGGCTTCCCTGTTGGAGACCCGCCCTCATCTCCAAGGCAACTCAGCCTTTTCCCTGCCCTGGGCTCTTCCTTCTGAGGCAGCCACCAAAGAAGGTGGACCCCGGGGCAGACCGGACGTCACCGACAAGCAGGGATTGTTGGGGACCCAGTGGCAGGGGTGGGTAGGGGCAAGAGAGGTGCAGTGGGGGCCTCAGGACCACAGGGCCTGGAGAGTTCAGTAGAGGCTCCTGCATAGGACAGGAGACAGCTTTCACTGTAGCCAGACAGGGACAGTAGATGCTTGCCTTGCAAGGAGGGGCTGCTTGGAATAGTTTTGGGTGGGGTTGTGGCCTGGGCCCCGGGAGGAACACAGTAGGGATCCTTAGACTTCAGCTCAGCACAGAGGCGTTATGATGCGGGTCTAGGTGGGCCTGAGGTTGGTTCACATTTCTGCCAAGTCGCTGGCCAGGGCAGTGGGCCTGGGCAACTGCAGAGGTCTGTCTTTGGGAGTGGAAGGCACTAAGGTCCTGCCGTTCTCTTAGATTCTGGGCTCTGTGGTGGGAGGGGCCCAGCCTCTGCTGGTGCAGGCTTAGCTGACATCCGTCATCCATTGTGTGCTTAACACGGAGTGCCCGAACTTTTCTAGGGCGCCTACCTGTATTACTTAAAAATAAAAGTAGTTTTCATATTCTCTCCCATATCCCTACCTAAATATGTTACCATAGTTACAGGTGTTAGGAAAACAGTAGCCAGACTGTCTTTCCGTTTTTGTTTGCTTCTCTGTCGTGCCGTTCATTGCCAGCTCCTGTTCAGTCACACGCCCTGTCTGCGTGTGCACACGGATGTGCACAAGCCAGGGGCTCCTTGTTCTCCCTTTTCAGGAGGCGGGGTATTTCTCATATGCCTGTGTTGTGCTTTTAGTGTTCAACAGTGGCACAGAGAAATTGCCCAAGTCAGACCCATACGGCTACTCTGTTTCTTTTCACAGCTCTGTAGAAACTCTTGACCCTGAAAGTAATTTTCCGGCTGCGTATTTGGTGAGGGCCTCAGTGAGTGATGCCCTTGTACATCCTCTTCCTCCCTGGGGCTGCGCTCTTCCCTTTGCTCAAAAGCCTGGGGGGCCCGGGGTTCAGAAGATGTGCACGAGATTGCTTTCCACATAGATGATTGTATTTCATGCCTGTCCTTGAGTGCGGTTGGTGGTGCTTTTTGTCACTCTCCCATAGCTGTCACCACAGGCAAGATGGCCTGCAGAAATCTCAGCAGCTTGGAATGCTTAGTGGCGATTGGGGAGCCCAGAGTGTCCAGGGACTTGGGTCAAAAATTCTTTCCATTAATCTGATTGGTATTTCCCTGATTCTAGTGACTTTCACAATTTAAAAACAAATGTGTAAACCAGGTGTGGTGATGTACACCTGTGATCTTAGCACGGTAGGAGGCTGAGGCAGGAGGACTGCACATTCAAGCTCAGCCTGGGCAACTTATCAACTGAGCAAGGTCCTGTCTCAAAAATAAAAAATAAAGGAAGAGCTGGGGGATGGCAGTCAGGACGAAGGCCCTGAGATCAGCCCCAGCTCTGCTTTGCAAAACATAAATAAAAACAAACAAAAAGCACAAATGTTTGTTGGTGGTAGGCCTTGTTCTTCTATGAGATGCAGATTCAAATTCTTTGGCCATTTCTCTAGTGAGTTGTTTATATATATATATATTTTTTTTTTCTTGTTAATTCGAAAGTCTTCATTACTTTTCTGTTATACTTTTGTCCACTTTTCCTGCAGATGTGTTGTTTGTTCGAAGCTGCTGCCTGTGGGTGTTTTACCCCTTAACGGTTGGGACATTAATGACCTCTACTCCAGTTTCTGAAGGGTTAAATATGGGTAGTAACGGCACCCACCTTATAAAGTGGCCGTGAAGATAAAATATGGCTTCTGTTGAAGGGTTTAGCCCAGTGGCCGGTGCTAAGCACAGAGCTGGCTGCTGCTGAACAGTGACCATTCTTGTGATTTCACTGCTTGCATCCCCAGAGCAACCGTCCTGTCTGCCTGTCCCCCTCCTCACCCTCCTGCCCTTCTTGTCCCCTGCAGAGATGCTGCCCCCACCCCCTTAGGCCCAAGGCAGCAGGAGCTATGGGGCCAGGGGCCCTTGTACATCTACTGCCACTGTTGCTGCTCTTGCTGGCAGATGGAGACGCCGACATGAAGGGACATTTTGACCCTGGTGAGGACTGAATCCTGCATCCCTAAGGGAGGGCTTGGAGGGCAGAAAGTGGGGGCCTTGACTGTCACACGTCTGTGCCCTTCCAGCCAAGTGCCGCTATGCGCTGGGCATGCAGGACCGGACCATTCCCGACAGCGACATCTCTGTCTCCAGCTCCTGGTCGGACTCCACTGCCGCCCGGCACAGCAGGTACCTGCACACCTGTGGCTGCCCCTGGGCCACGGGCCTCTGCCTGTCTTCCCTGTGCAGAGAGGCAGTTGAGGGGCCCTGCAGTTCAGTACCTGGCAGGGCAGGCCCGCCAGGCAGACTAACCTCTGCCCTCCTAGGTTGGAGAGCAGCGACGGGGACGGGGCCTGGTGTCCTGCAGGGCCTGTTTTCCCCAAGGAGGAGGAGTACCTGCAGGTGGATCTTCGGCGTCTCCACCTGGTGGCCCTGGTGGGCACTCAGGGGCGCCACGCCGGTGGCCTGGGCAAGGAGTTTTCCCGCAGCTACCGGCTGCGCTACTCCCGGGATGGCCACCGCTGGATGGACTGGAAGGACCGCTGGGGTCAGGAGGTGAGGCTGCCGGGCAGTGTGGAGAGGCTGGCTCTCCCGCCTCTGAGCACACCTTCGACGGGGCCACCAGTGCTGCCTTCCCAGCGCCTCCTGGGACGTGCAGGCGGAACTCCCGCTTCCAACTGTGCTGGTTTCTTATTCGTGTTTCTGCCTGCAGTCAAAGCTCCACTCTGCCCTACATACACCGGGCAGTGAAGTGTAAATCAGACCGTCACACCCTCCCACCCTGCCCTGGTACGCCGCTCTGCCAGCTCCTCGGCAGTGTGCAGAGCGCTTCGCCGGGGCGGCCCTGGCTTCGTCTCCTGCCTCTTGCTCCATCTTGGCTGCACTGCTTTTCCTGGAACAAGCCGGGGCTCGTTCCCCAGGGTTGGGATGTCTGTGCTCACTGTGTTTGCCTTGCTGCTCTGGGCCTGGCAGGCTCCTCCCCCGGGCTCTGCAGGACCTTCCGCCTCCAGCCGGTGCCCCTCCAAGAGGTCACCCGGGCACCTCCTGGGCACCGCAGGGCTCTGTCCCCACAACTGCCCCTTGTTCCTCACAGCTGCATTTGCTGGCGTCTCAGCCCTGGGAGGGGAGGCGTTTGTGCCCACTGAGAACGTGCCTGGCACAGAGCGGGCACGGGGCCGAAGGCTGCTGAATGAACAGAAGGGATGGGCTGGAGCAGGCAGAGAGCTGGAGCAGGGTGCAGGGCTCCACGGGTGGCCTAGGGCCCGGGTGCAGTGGTGCGAACGCTCAGAGACAGACAGGTCCGGGCGAGGAGAGCCAGGGATGTGGGCAGAGCCGAGGTCTCTGTGCAGACCCCATGCACAGCCCTGGGCGTGTCGCCCTCCACAGGCCTCAGTGGCCGCAGCTCCTCCCACACATGCACCCTGTTTCCTGGCCCACAGGTGATCTCAGGTAACGAGGACCCCGGGGGCGTGGTGTTGAAGGACCTCGGGCCCCCCATGGTAGCCCGACTGGTTCGCTTCTATCCCCGAGCAGACCGGGTCATGAGTGTGTGCCTGCGGGTGGAGCTCTACGGCTGCCTCTGGAGGGGTGAGTTGGCCCCCCAGGGACCTGCTTCTGGGGTGGCGACTGAGTGTGAGGGTGTCCGGGATCCTGGCTCCTGCCTCTGTGAGGTCGGGGGTTTGCCCAGGCCTGACGCTGGGTAGGGCGGAGGCCCGTGTGGTGACCTCCCTTCCTGCCCTGCTCCAGATGGGCTCCTGTCTTACACATCCCCCGTGGGGCAGACCATGTACTTATCCGAGGCTGTGAACCTCAACGACTCCACCTACGACGGATTCATTGTGGGCGGGTGAGAGGCATGGTCCTGAGCTTGTGGACGGGAATGGAGGGAGCCAGGTTGGGCAGGGTATTGGCGAGTAGTCTGGGTGGCGGGGGCCGTCTCAAGGGACAGGGCAAGGGACAAGGGCAGCAGGGTGGCCGCTAGCCTGCGGGACACTCAGTGCGAGCTGGAAGGCACATCTGCCCGGAGCTGCACAACACACACACCACAGATTGCAAGGTGCTGCCTTTCTGTAGCCTGTGGCCTGCCCGGTACCTGTCGGCCTAGGGGTGGTGCAGGGGAGGGGAGAGAGCTGCATGACGTCAGAGTGCCTGGGGGGCCAGGTGGACAGGGGCAGCTGGGGGAGCGTGCAGGGCCTCTGCAAGCTGCTGCCTTGTCCCCTCCAACCAGCCATCCTGTTGTCCCCACCTCTCAGGCTGCAGTACGGGGGTCTCGGCCAGCTGGCGGATGGCGTGGTAGGGCTGGACGACTTCAGGCAGAGCCAGGAGCTGCGGGTCTGGCCAGGGTATGACTACGTGGGATGGAGCAACCACAGCTTCCCCAGCGGATACGTGGAGATGGAGTTCGAGTTTGACCGGCTCAGGGCCTTCCAGGCCATGCAGGTGGGCCAGTCCGGCGCTTGCTGGGGGGCTCCGAAGCTGGGGCAGGTGACAGAGGGTCCTCCCTGTGCCTGTCCTTGACTCTGCCCCTTCTCCATCCGCCAGGTCCACGGCAACAACATGCACACGCTGGGCGCCCGCCTGCCTGGCGGGGTGGAGTGCCGATTCAAGCGGGGTCCCGCCGTGGCCTGGGAGGGGGAACCCGCGCGCCACGCCCTGGGGGGAAGCCTGGGCGACCCCAGGGCCCGGGCCATCTCTGTGCCCCTGGGCGGCCGCGTGGGTCAATTTCTGCAGTGCCGCTTCCTCTTCGCGGGGCCCTGGCTGCTCTTCAGCGAGATCGCCTTCATCTCCGGTGAGCCCAGCCCCGGCCCTGTGGTGACCTGGGGTCCCGTCTGTCCAGCCCCGTGGACACCCATGGAGCAGGGACAGCTGGCCCCTCTCTCTCCCCACTCCCTGCCCCTCACGCGTGCCTGACGGGTTTTACATCTCTGAGGTGCTCGGATTGGCTGAGAAACAAGCCTCGTAGCTCGCGTGGAGCCCCCCACCCCGGGGACGGCACTGCCCGGGGTGTCCAGAGCTCTGTCGTGCCTGCTGGCTCCGAGGCGGCACAGTTGTCGCCCCGCCCTGGCTCGGTTTCCCTGGCTCCCTGCTTCTCGCTCAACTTCTCCTCCTCTTCCTTCTCCAGATGTGGTGAACGGCTCCTCTCCAGCTCTGGGGGGCACCTTCCCCCCGGCCCCCTGGTGGCCGCCCGGCCCGCCTCCCACCAACTTCAGCAGCTTGGGTGAGCAGCCAGGGGCGGTCCTGTTCCCCGGGGCTCCCCCTCCGGTGGGCGGGAGCTTCCCTCGGTGCTGATCCTTCTGCCTCTGCCAGAGCTGGAGCCCCGCGGCCAGCAACCCGTGGCCAAGGCGGAGGGCAGCCCGACCGCCATCCTCATCGGCTGCCTGGTGGCCATCATCTTGCTGCTGCTGCTCATCATCGCCCTCATGCTCTGGCGGCTGCACTGGCGCAGGCTCCTCAGCAAGGTGGGCGGGGCTGGCTGCGCGGGGGTCCGGACCCCTGCAGAAAGCGGGCCACCCGGGGCACCACCCCAG
>NW_022900932.1:702243-716023 GCF_012274545.1 Fukomys damarensis
CGGCGGGGGACACTGCAATCACCGGGCGCAGGAGGCCTGGTCTGGAGCGGATGCCCTGGGCGCTGGGGCGCAGCCTGCGGGAGCCCAGCCCTCCGGAAGGGTGGGGAGAATTCAGGGATGATTGAAAAGTATGGTGAATGTCAAAAATTTTAAAATGTATCACGGTAAAAGACACATCGCCATGAATCCCCCTCAAAATATTCCGCCTGGCTCTGAACACCTCATCTCTTGCTGCTTTCTGAAGCAGCTCTGCAAGTCCTCTTTCCAGCGCATCTTTCCGAGGTTGGACCAATGAAGCGCCTCACGGTGCTGCGAGCGCCATCTAGTGGAAAGGCAGGCTCAGGAAACAGTGCGGAGGGTCCTCCTCCTCCACCCGATTCTAGACCCGCACTTGTGGCTCCTCCTCAGTCGAAACGTTTTGAGTTGTTTTGTACATCGAGGAAGCCACGGCAGTGAACTGGACACACGCAGAAAGAGGACTTCAGCACTGTCTCAGAAAGCGACAAGGACGCTGGGATGAGTGTGTTTGAGTGAGGGCGAGGATTCTGAGAGGGACTAATGGCAGGGTGTCTTTCACTACGATACATTTTAAGAAATACAAACACTGTCTTTTGCGACCGCACCTCCTGAGTGCCCTGCCTGCACCCCACACTTATCTGGGCCTCCTCTGGCCACCACTGTCCCAGCTGTGGCTGCTGCTCGAGTTGGTCAGCTTGCTGGGGCAGAAGCAGGTGGGGAAAGGAGGAGACCGGGCGAGAGGGGCAAATGGAAGCCTGTGTCTTCCCTGCGGTGACCAAAGTAAGGCTGATAAGCACGGGTGGTCAGACAGGAGCTGGGATTCCGTCGCAGGATGTCGGGGTGTCACTTACCTGCCAAGTTCAGTTCTTTACCTATGAGGAGGAGCACACGGGATCTGTAGCCATGGGACCGCTGTGAGCCTGACAGGGTAGCTAGAAGACTTGCAGAGCGTGGGAAGCTCTAACACCGCCCCTTCCCCACAAGGCTGAGCGCCGGGTGCTGGAGGAGGAGCTGACAGTGCATCTCTCTGTCCCTGGGGACACCATCCTCATCAACAACCGCCCGGGACCCCGGGAGCCACCTCCTTATCAGGAGCCCCGGCCGCGGGGGAACCCGCCCCACTCTGCACCCTGCGTCCCCAATGGCTCTGGTAAGCCCAGATGGCTCTAGCCCCACTGTTGTCCTCTGCCAGTTTCCTCATTGCATCCCTCTCCCTCTCCTTCCCTAGTCTTTTTTTCCCCTGTCTTCACCAGTTTCAACTCATTTTCTTATTTCCGTGTACCTAGTCACTCTATCACTTTATGTCCCTAACATGCTCTTGTCCTCAAGGATTTCCCATCTGTCACCAACAATCCCCAGGGGTCTCATCCTGTCTCTGGTGTCATGGTATATTTCTACACCTCCTCCGTTGTCCCCTCTTACTGTGTCTCCTTCAACTGACTCACGTGTTTGTTCCTTCCATCCATTCTTTTGTGCACCCAGCCATCCGTCTCTATTCTCACATCCATGTGTTCCTCATCCATCCATCATCCATCCATCCGTCCAACCATCCATCCATCAGTCCATCCTTCTATCCATCTGTCCATCCATCCATCCAACCATCCTCCGTTGTCCCCTCTTACTGTGTCTCCTTCAACTGACTCACGTGTTTGTTCCTTCCATCCATTCTTTTGTGCACCCAGCCATCCGTCTCTATTCTCACATCCATGTGTTCCTCATCCATCCATCATCCATCCATCCGTCCAACCATCCATCCATCAGTCCATCCTTCTATCCATCTGTCCATCCATCCATCCAACCATCCATCCATCAGTGTCCATGCATCCTTCTATCCATCTGTCCATCCATCCGTCCATCCATCATCCACCCGTCCATCCGTCCATCCATCCAGTGATAGTCACATCCATCGTCCATCCATCACCCGTTAGTCCATCTGCCCATCCTCCTTTCCCTGGCCCTTCCAGCTCTTCCTGTCTCAGCACATGATTCCCGCCGGCCCTGGCCTGCCCTGTGCTAGGTCTCCCTGTCTGTCTAGCCTTGAGTCTCATCCCTTCCCCGTGTCTCCCCCCTCCTTCTCCCGACAGCGCTGCTGCTCTCCAATCCGGCCTACCGCCTCCTTCTGGCCACTTACGCCCGTCCCCCTCGAGGCCCGGGCCCCCCCACACCCGCCTGGGCCAAACCCACCAACACCCAGGGTAAGCCCCTCTGCCCACTCCGCCAGCCCCCATGCTGCTGGGGCATGGAGAAGCCCTCACATCGCGCTCTCCTCTCCCACTGCAGCCTCTTCTGCTCTCCTAAGCTGGGGCAGGACGCTTAGTGCCCTTAGTTCACTCTGCTGCTTCTCGCGCCCTCTGCAGCCTCCCCTTGAGCCTGGCGCCAGTAGAAGGCTATGGCCTCAGCTCTGCACCTCCTCCTCTCCCACCCAGCTCTGTAGCTCTCCAGAGCCAGAGGAACTGCGGTGCGGTGCCGCTCCCTAGTAATGCCTCCTCTGTTCTCCCCTCTCTCTAGCGCTCCGAGGAGGAGGGCCTCACCCCGGGCGCTCGCCCTCTCCCCGTGTCCTCTCCACAGTCCCAGAGGTGAAGGCTCCCTCCCGCCCGCCTGCCCTCCTGTCTGCTCCTCCCCCTTCGTGTCGCCTTCTCACTGTGGCCCCTTCCCCAGGGCCAGCGGGGACCGGCTCTACCTCCCTCCTGTCTGTGGACAACTTGTTGTGGGGGCTGTGAGGACTCATTGCCCCCCGACCCCGTGTGCTCTGTCTCTCCTGTCTTTGAGCTTGGTGTGTGGGGCTGGGGTCGGTGACAGGGCAAGGAGGGACCAGGCTGAAGGCCCTGGGAGAACCGAGCAGGGAAGGAGGGTGCTAGCGGGGAGCAGGCCGAGGGTTCGGGTGTGGAAGAGGCTGCTGGCTGAGCCACCCTCTTCCTGTCCCCTCCAGCTGAGAGGCATCTGGGGGCCTCTGGGGCTGTGCTGAGAGGGCTCAGAGGGTACGACTTTACAGCTGCTTTTGCCCAGCCATTTCCACTGCCTTGAAGCTTTCTCCAGGACGGTGACTCTCCTCTCTGGCCCATGCTTCTCTGGTTGGCTTTGGCAGCGGGGAAATGAGGGGAGAGGCCTGGTCTCTGCCTGCCGAGCAGCGGGGTGTAGAGCGTGGCCCTCAGGCTGTGCCTGACGCCTGTCACCCATCTGTCTTTTCTCCCTTGCCCTCCAGCCTGCAGCGGGGACTACATGGAGCCTGAGAAGCCGGGCGCCCCACTCCTGCCCCCACCTCCCCACAGCAGCGTCCCGCATTATGCCGAGGCTGACATCGTCACCCTGCAGGGTGTCACCGGGGGCAACACCTACGCTGTGCCTGCACTGCCCCCAGGGGCAGTTGGGGACGGGCCCCCAAGAGTGGATTTCCCTCGGTCACGGCTCCGCTTCAGGGAGAAGCTTGGCGAGGGCCAGTTTGGGGAGGTAAGGAGGACGCCCGCCCAGCCATCGGCCTCTGCCGCGCACTCCCTTGGTCAGTCTTGTTGGTGTGGCGTCACCCACTCCATCGGACCGTGTGCCCTTCTCCAGGTACACCTGTGTGAGGTAGAGAACCCTCAAGATCTGGCCAGTCTGGACTTCCCAGTCAGCGTGCGCAAGGGACAACCCTTGCTGGTAGCTGTCAAGATCCTTCGGCCTGATGCCACCAAGAACGCCAGGTGAGGCTGGACGTGGTATCTGGAAGCAGGGAGGGCCGGGCGTTCTGTGCGCCTGAGCACAGCAGAAGGTGCAGCCGCGCCCCACTCTCCCTGCTGCTCCAGGAATGACTTCCTGAAGGAGGTAAAGATCATGTCACGACTCAAGGACCCAAACATCATCCGGCTCCTGGGCGTGTGTGTGCAGGACGACCCCCTCTGCATGATCACTGACTACATGGAGAATGGCGACCTGAACCAGTTCCTCGGTGCCCACCAGCTGGACGACAAGGCGGTGGCTGGAGGGGCCCCCAGGGATGAGGAGGCTGCGCAGGGGCCCACGATCAGGTACCTGAATGCCCAGTGCATCCCACGTGGGGGGAGAGGAGCAGAGGGCAGAAGCAGAGGCCACAGGAAGGGACTGGAGGGTAGCCATGGTAACCAGGGGCGGAGAAGGGCAGAGCCCATGGTGAATCCCTGAGCCCGGCTGTGCAGCCAGAGGAAACAGGAGCTGGCCTGGGCTGGCCGGACAGAGGGACGGAGCGGGAACTGCCCTCCTCTCTGACTGGAGCAAGAGTGGCCGGCCAGGGTGGGTGCAGCATGGTGTGAAGTGGGGGAGCCTGGGGACCCCCAGTGACCCTGTTGGTGGACCCCTTCCTCAGCTACCCGATGCTACTGCACGTGGCTGCCCAGATTGCCTCGGGCATGCGCTATCTCGCCACACTCAACTTTGTGCACCGGGATCTGGCCACACGGAACTGCTTGGTTGGAGAGAATTTCACCATCAAAATCGCCGACTTTGGAATGAGCCGGAACCTCTATGCTGGGGACTACTACCGCGTGCAGGGCCGGGCGGTGCTGCCCATCCGCTGGATGGCCTGGGAGTGCATCCTGATGGTGAGGGCCCTTGAGGCTGGCAGTGGCTGGGCCGCAGTCTCCTGGCTATAACCGAGAGACCCCGTGACTTGGCTGCAGAGTGAGGGCGTGGGGTGTGACGGGGTGGTCAGGGAGGCAGAGGGTGGAAGGGCTTCGGGAAAGACGCCGGGCCAGGACCGCAAAGGGGAGGGCAGGTGAGGGAGGACCGCAGGGAGAGAAGGCCGGCTCAGGAGGGAGCGAGGTGGGGAGGGCCAGGCCGGGCAGCTCGGGCTTTGCCACAGCTTCGCTGCCTGAGGTCTTCTCGGCCTTTGCTGCTCTCTCCGCGTGCCAGGGCAAGTTCACAACGGCCAGCGACGTGTGGGCGTTTGGGGTGACACTGTGGGAGGTGCTGATGCTCTGCAGGGCCCAGCCCTTTGGACAGCTCACAGATGAGCAAGTCATCGAGAACGCCGGGGAGTTCTTCCGGGACCAGGGTCGCCAGGTCAGAGCAGAGGGAGGGGAGCTGGATCTGCTGCCGGGCCGGGAGGGCGGGCACGTCATCTTGGAGGCTAAAGGAGTCTGTTCCCTGCTGTCACCATGCTGCACGTGCAGGTGTACCTGTCCCGGCCGCCCGCCTGCCCCCAGGGCCTGTATGAACTGATGCTGCGGTGCTGGAGCCGGGAGCCCGAGCGGCGACCGCCCTTTGCCCAGCTGCACCGGTTCCTGGCAGAGGATGCGCTCAACACAGTGTGACGACGCCCAGCTGCTCCTCTCAGAGGCGACCTGGGGGAAGCCAGCGACCAATGAGGACTGCGCCTCCCTGCCCCTCCCGACTGCTGGCCCCTGAGAGGCAGTGAGACCACGGGGCAGGCCTGCCCACCCTGGACACAAGCTCTCGTCTCCTCCCTCAAAGACCCACTGCCCACCCAGCTGGCCCTGTGGATGGGTCCTCTGACTTCTGCCAGCCATCCTTGGGGAAGGGGGCTCATGCAGGGCAGACACTGGATGTGGCCCACAGGAGCTCCTGGGCCTACTGGACAACACTGGTTCCTGGGGAGGTGGCTCTGCCCCAGCCTCCCTCTTTCTGTCATACACTGGACCCCGCTGGCTGGGAATTGGGGGGGGTGAGGACACAAAGGGACAGAAGATGCTCCCTGGTGCTTATCCCTGGAATTGGACACACTGGACCTGGGGCTGATCCCTGCCCTGTCCTCCGATCCTCCCACATACCCACTTCCCGCCTGCCATGCTGTAGCTAGCACTTCCCTAAGCCTGTACGCTTCTGTGGAGTACATACTGGGATAGGACAGAGGGAGCAATGGCCTGTGGCCCGGGGGTTGGACATCTCTATCGTAGTTGCCACATTGGTTTTTCTATAATCACTTGGGGTTTGTACATTTTTGGGGGGAGAGACACAGATTTTTACACTAATATATGGACCTAGCTTGAGGCAATTTTAATCCCCTGCGGTAGGCAGGTAACAATAAAGGTTGAGTTTTTCACAGGTGTGAGTGGATTTCTTGGGGTTTTGGTCAAATCTACTTCCTTCTGCCCCACTTCCTTCCTTCCTTCTCCTTTTGCCATTACTGCCACCAATGTTGTCCAGCGTAGAGGTCTTGCAGCGAATGCGCGAATGCACGACTCTGGAGCTGGGCTGCAGCCGCAAAGGAGGCCTGGGGAGCTTTTTTCAGTTTGGGTCCTTCGCCTGGATGGCTCAGGCCAGTTTCAGGAACTCCCCTTCCGCAGAGGCTCAGCCCTGCTCAGCCTCTGTCATCGACTGTGGCCTGCTGAACGGGCCTCCCCAAGAGATCTCTGCGACAATGGAAATGCTCTGTATCTCTGCCGCTCAGCAGGTAGCCACTAGCCTCCTCCGTTGAGCATTTGAAATAGGGATAAACAGACTAGGAAGCAGACTTCAGTTCATTTAAATTTAAATAGCCAGCAAAAGGCTAGTGGCTACCGCACTGCACAGCACAGCCTTTGGAGCATAGGTGGTGAACCTATGACCCTTGTGCCACAGCCGGCAGAGCCCCGTCCCTACGCTAGCCAAGTCGCCCCAGCAGCGCATCAGCAATCGCGCTCACAGGGGCCACGCGCAGGCTCGGAAAGGGGGGCGGCGCCCGGTGATGACGTCACGACCAGTCGCGGGCGCTTTCACGCGGTTGGTCAGTACTCAGGTTTAACTACTGTGTTGCATTTTGAGATAAGTGGGTTTTGGGTTGCAATTTGGGTACTCCGTCCCTAGAGGTTTGCCGTCTGTTGTAGAGTATAGGGAGCCATGGTGTGATCTGCCTAGCTCCACCTTGCCCGCTTCCTTCAAAATGAAGCATATGGCCTCTTTCAGGTTTACATACACACACCGAAGTTTCTTACAAAGTCAGGCGTGGTGGCACACGCCAGTAACTGTAATTCCAGCACCCTGGACATTGTGGCAGGAGTATCGCCATGAGTTCAAGGCCAACCTGCACTACATAGGGAGACCCTTCTCAAAAAACAAAATAAAAAGTTTCTTACAAAGATGCCTCAACTCTGTATGCCATTTTGTACTTTGCTCTTTTCTCCCTATTGATCAGTCACAGATAGCTCAAGTAGGCATACAGGGACTTCCTCTCTCAGGACTCCCCGGTATTCTACATTGTTACAATGACCATTTTATCTAAGGAACCCCCAGTGTTACACATTCGGGATGTTACAATTAACAACAACAAAAATACTTCAGTAAACATCTTTGCATGTCTAATTCTGTACCTATGTGTAAGAATTCTAGTACGATACATTCTCAGAGGTGGAGTTGCTAGGTAAGAGGAGAATCACCTTAAGATTTTTTGTAAGTATAGCAATCTCATATGTGTATGTATGTATGTTTTTTCTATACATACATATTTGTGAGTTTATTTTTAAAAATTAGGCAGAGTAAGAAATTAACAACAACTAGTAATAAGGAACAACTATAACAATATACTATAATGTTATTTACATTTTAATTTATTTTCAGAATTTTCTATGTAATGTTGTTGGACTGTCTGTGGGTACCTGAAAAACTGCAGGAGTAGAACTATAGTTTGTATTTGAATGTCCCCAAAAAGGTGTGTTAAAAAGGAATAACTACATCACCCTCCGACACAGTATGCTCTATACCTGGCCAACACAAAACTGCCAAGTTCTCACTTATTTATTTTGCTTATCTTTCATTGTTGAATTTCTGATATTTTGGTTTCTCTAACTTATTTTTCCTTAGTTTCAAATAAAGTTGACAGTCATTTCATCTCTTCAAGGCATTTGTGTTTTTTGTTGATTACGTGTCTGTTTTTTGTTTTGTGGGTTGTTTTTTTAACCTATCTGTTGTGGTGTTCTTTTAGTGCTTTGCAAAAGCTGTATGCATTTTGTCTTTATGAAACATGTCTTCCCAAGTTCTGATTTGTCTTTTTAAACCTACTTAGCAGTTGCCATACTGAAGCTGTCAGTTTTGTGCTGTACTTGAAGAATTTTAAACATTGATTGCTAAATAAACAGGGAACAACAAAACACAGAAGGGTGAGCTACAAAGCGTAGCAAAGTTTTGTGCATCCTTACTGCTTTGACCTCTGGCAATCCTACTTCAAATCCCAGTCTGGATGCTTTCTGTCTCTCCAGGCTCAAGTCTCCTAGACTGTGAAGTGAGAGTAACAGAGTTTGCCTTACAAGAATTTTGGAGAAATGTGTGGCTCCGGCCTTGATTGGAAGTTTCCCTTGCCTTTCTTTGAGAAATTTATAAATCAAATCAGAGCAAACAGTTGGTTTCCTTTAAAAACTGAATTTGAGTCTTCTCACTGCACGGGGGTCGGAACGTGGAAGCATAAATGACTTACTGAGTACTGACTCGCCAGGAAAGGCGCACCGGGCCGCGTTAACCCTTAACTCATGAAAACGCTCTGCAATGTGTGTTACCCCAATTTTAGGAGGAACAGCTGAGTTCAAGGAACCTAGGTTTGCCGTCTCTCAGCCTAACTCCTCTGCCTGGAAGCCCGCGGGTCCTTTCACTCTCTGGTCCGCCGGCAACCCAAGCCGATTTTAACTCGCCTTTAGCTGCGAAGTCAGAGAGCTCGGCGGAACCAAACAGCCCGGCTTCTGGCGACCGGAGCTCAATGAATGAAAACCTAGCTTCTCTGCGCCCGGCACCCCTGCTGTGATTTTCGGAAGTTGTAGTCAGACACGACGCAGCCTGCTCCCGGGCGGGCGCGGAGAGGACTCCAACTCCCAGTATGCTTTGTGGCGGGTGCGTGCAGCGCCTCCTCTCATCCCCATTCCTTCCCTCGTAAATTCTTCGCTCAGGGCTCTTGTCTGTGAAGTCTTCGTCGCTTCCCCATCTTTTTCTCATACTTTTCATTATCCTCTGTCTCCGGGAGCGAGAGCGACCCACTGACTCCGATTAAGGGACGGCTTGAGATCCGGGGTGCGCGTTGGGGATAGACACCAAGTGGTGGGGAAACCCCGGAGGGCGTGTGAGGAGGGTCGCCGGCCGAGGAGTGGAGGAGAATGGAGAAGTCGGCAGGTTGGACGGTGTGGGCATCAGTGAGAGGGGACGGGCTCAGAGGCGTGTTTAGCGTGGGGAAGCGTGGATGGGAGAGGTAATTCATTGCCGCGTCCAGCAGAAGTGGTCTAAGAAGAAGATCGGAAGGACAGAGCTGGAGCTGGTGAACTGACCTGCCCCGGAGGGGTGGGAGAGAAGACGGGACTGAAGCGAGAGAAAAGATGAGACAGTCCTTGAAATACGAAATGATCTTGCCAATAGAGGACAATAAATAATTCCATCACTTCGAAATCGAGAAACAAACAAACAAACTAGAGTTTAGGGCAGAATGGGGATGAGAAAGCAGGAAGGGAGGGGACGTTGGGGAGGTTTTTGAGAAAGGAGAGATGAGTGACAAGGCAGAGGAAATCCCGGAAAAGACAGGGTAATTGTGGGCCCAATGGCTCTGCGGTCAGAGGGAGAAAGATTGGGTGACCCTGGCACGGACCTAACAGCAGCATCTCCCAGGTGATGGAAAGCACCCCTACAAGGGGTGGGCTGAACCGAGTGCACCTACAGTGCCGGAACCTGCAGGAATTCCTAAGGGGCCTGAGCCCTGGCATACTGGACCGGCTGTATGGGCACCCTGCCACGTGTCTGGCTGTCTTCAGGTGAGGGGCGTCTTTCCTAGGGACTGGAGGGAAGTGTAAAGGAGCCTGGAGGCCACATCATTTATCATGGGTCAAAGTTTTGCAGCCTGCTGGGCTCTTGTGGGCAGCAGGACAGTGAAGATGTGGACCTGAGATGTTTGCGAGGTAGATGAGGCAGAGATGCAGCTATGAAGTAGCTTTTGCTATTAATATTTGACCTCTGCCCCATGTAGGGAGCTCCCATCTTTGGCTAAGAACTGGGTGATGCGGATGCTATTTCTGGAGCAGCCTTTACCTCAAGCTGCCGTAGCCCTGTGGGTGAAGAAAGAATTCAGCAAGTGAGTCTCTACTGCATCCTCAGCAAGATACAGATTTTCAACTGCTGGGTTTTCTTAAGTGCTTTTCCTTGAAATGCTTCAAGGAAATTTCACGTGTGTATGTGTGTGTATTTCTTCCCCTGATGGGTGGTGCTGGGGATTGAACCCAGGGCCTTTGTAATGCATGATGAGCACATGCTGTGTCACTGGGCTACCTCCCAGCTCCTCCAGGAAATATTAATGGGTATGCCACAAAACTTGAATTAAATACAACTGGGAAGGAATCTGAATTAGTTTGGTAAACTGAGTGTTTTCCCTCTTGGAGAGTTGCAATGTCTTATCTGCAACAAGGCTCTTCTAGGCGTTGTGGTAAAGACGCTTTTTTTTTTTTTTTAATCTTATTGAGTTTATTGGTACATTTTAAGTATAAAGTACAGTTACATTCATCATTGGGATCTTCTTGGTTCTCATTTTTTCCCCATACCCCTGCCCTCCCTTCACCCCCTCCAACCTCCCCTACTTACAAAGACATTTGTTTTAAGAAGACACATTCTTGACTCTGTAGCAGTGTTCTGAGGATCACCAATTCAGAAAAGGCAGAAGTGGGGGCCTCTATGGGCTTTCTTGTTTTGCTGCTCATCTCTTTGCTTCTCTTCCAGGGCTCAGGAAGAAAGTACAGGGCTGCTGAGTGGCCTCCGGATCTGGCACACCCAGCTGCTCCCTGGTGGTCTCCAGGGGCTCATCCTCAACCCCATCTTCCGCCAGAACCTCCGAATTGCCCTTCTGGGTGGGTATGTTACTTCCCGCTCTTCTTAAGCTAGGCCAGGGGAACTGCTAATTAAACTGCTGTAGTGGCAGCTCCTCGGGAGGGGGACTTCCCCGGAAACCTGAGTCCCCACTTTGGGAGTTCTGTCAGGAGTAAGTAGGCCCAGGTGTGGTTGCAGACTATAGGAAATGTGTCCCACTCATGGGGTAAGGGTGGGAAGGGCCGAGGAGCCGTGGGGAATGGAGACAGAGCTCCTTACCCTTGGCCCATCCTGACCCCAGGGGGAAGGCCTGGTCTGATGACACAAGTCAGCTGGGACCGGACAAGCATGCCCGAGATGTCCCCTCGCTTGACAAGTACGCCGAGGAGCGATGGGAGGTGAGGATGTGAGCCTGTGTCTACCACGCTGCTCCTCGTGGCCCTCAGAGGCCTCCGTCTCTTCACTCCTCTGTCCTAGGTGGTCCTGCACTTTATGGTGGGCTCCCCGAGTGCAGCCGTCAGCCAGGACTTGGCTCAGCTGCTCAGCCAGGCTGGACTCATGAAGAGGTGAGGACGCCCGAGCCACAGCAGCTCCCTGGGTTCCTGATAAATGGGTGTCGGGGGGGGGGCTGGGGGGTGGCTCAGGGCAGAGCTTTTGCCTAGCATGGACAAGCACCACAGTCAGCAAAACCAGGGCAGAGCTTTTGCCTAGCATGGACAAGCACCACAGTCAGCAAAACAAAAATCAAACAAGGTGTTTGGGGCAATTTAGGATTGAAGGGAAGTGACTGAAAAGGGAGCCAGAAACACCTAGGAACAGCCTGAGGACATGGGTGGGGAAGTGCCCTGCTTATCTGCACTGCTGTCCTCCTTCGTCTCTAGCACGGAGGCTGGAGAGCCCCCCTGCATCACCTCTGCTGGCTTCCAGTTTCTGCTGCTGGACACCTCTGCCCAGCTCTGGTACTTCATGCTGCAGTATCTGCAGACGGCCCAGGTGAGGAGCAAGGCCCCGTGCCAGCGCGTGCCGCTCTCTCAGGCCCCACCGGAGACCCGGCCCCCGCCTCTCTTCCGTCCCTCTTCTCCATTCTCTTCTTTCTCCCAGAGCCGGGGCATGGACTTGGTGGAGATTCTCTCCTTCCTCTTTCAGCTCAGCTTCTCTACACTGGGCAAGGTGAGCAGGAGGCCGGAGGGCCCCCGAGGGGGACGGGGAACTCAGATTGGGGGCAGCACACGGAGAAGGTAAGAACTGCCTCGGATGAGAGAAGGGAAAGAAGGGATGTGTGTGGGGCCGGGGGAGGCCGGTGGCACAGTGTTCGGACACCCTTTGGCTTTCTCTTCCCCAGGATTACTCTGTGGAAGGTATGAGTGATTCTCTGCTGAACTTCCTGCAACATCTGCGTGAATTTGGGCTTGTTTTCCAGAGGAAGGTGTGAGCACTGAACGCCTGGCTTGTGCCAGGGCTGAGTAGTTCAGGACTGAGGGAGAGGAAGTTGCTGTACTGGATGTGACACCTGAGAGAGGGTCTGTCTTTTCCTTCTGTCTCCCCAGAGGAAGTCTCGGCGTTACTACCCCACCCGCCTGGCCATCAACCTTTCGTCAGGTGTCTCTGGGGCCGG
Source organism: Fukomys damarensis (assembly GCF_012274545.1). Classification (NCBI taxonomy): domain Eukaryota; kingdom Metazoa; phylum Chordata; class Mammalia; order Rodentia; family Bathyergidae; genus Fukomys; species Fukomys damarensis. Next base: position 714,590 of record NW_022900932.1, read on the forward strand.
GGGCACCGTGCATCAGCCAGGCTTCATTGTCGTGGAAACCAACTACCGACTGTACGCCTACACAGGTGCGGCTGGACGGGTGCCGGAACACAGACTGGGGTGGCAGGGGGAGGGAAGGAAGCCGGAGAGGTGGTCAGCCTGTGCTCACTCTGCCCAGTGACAGCTCTCCCCCACTGCAGGGGGGCTGCAGGGAGGCCGGGTGCGGGCACCTTCTCATCCTCTTCCGGTACCCAAATCAGAGTCGGAGCTGCAGATCGCCCTCATCGCTCTCTTTTCCGAGATGCTCTATCGCTTCCCCAACATGGTGGTGGCACAGGTGACCCGGGAGAGCGTGCAGCAGGCCATAGCCAGTGGCATCACAGCCCAGCAGGTATTCCTGCTTGGTGGGGGCAGGCTGCGCTTGGGCTGTGGGTTACAGAGCGGTCCCAGCATGGAAGGCCAGGTCAGGTGAGTTGCAGCAGTTACGGTGAGTTGTCTGTGTGAGGAAAAGCAGGGCTGCGGGGTGAAACCGGTGGACCCTTGCAGGGAAATTACATGCAGGAAGTAGGCATTGCTCTGGCTGTGTCTCTGCTCCAAGACTCCTAGCTGTGGAAACGGCCTGGCTGCTCTCCCCCATGAGTCTCCATTTCCTTATGTGGTCGGTGACCGGCCTCACCTCACAGGTTTGTTGGGAGGATTTGGCGGGGGCTTAGAGGTAAAGCACTTAGCTGGAGCCTGCTGAGCAGTGGGTGCTCAACATGTAGTGGCTGCTACTACTTTAAAGAAAGAAAAACAAAACTGGGAAGAGCAAGTGTGTCTGCGACGCAGGACTAGTGGGGAGCACCGGGGGTAAGGGCTGGGCAGGGAGCGAGACGAGAGAGAAAGCTGCTGCTCCGGTGGCGCTAGGCGGCACTCCATGGCTCTCGAGGCCTCACTGCACTCTCCGGTTCTCCTAGATAATCCATTTCCTAAGGACAAGGGCCCACCCAGTGATGCTCAAACAGGTACGGACAGGTACCTGCCAGTCCAGTGAGCTGGCGGGAAGGGAGAGGGGCCTGCAGGTGCGGGGCCCGCTCAGGGCCGGGTTGTGCGGATCCTTTTCCGGGTCCCTACAGCCAGCCCTCCCCGCAGACGCCTGTGCTGCCCCCGACCATCACCGACCAGATCCGGCTGTGGGAGCTGGAGCGGGACCGACTCCGGTTCACCGAGGGTGAGTGGCTTCCGGCCTTGCTCAGCGCCCAGAGGGGTGGCCGGCAGTGCAGTCCTGACGGCTTGAAAAGGTTTTCTTCGTGCGTTCCATGTTTTGTTTACTACATGGAACGGAAAGAGAAGCTTCCAAGACGCTTACTTAGGAGTCGGCACTCTGGTGCACTGTCCCGGGCCAGAGCCGTTCGGACTGGGCCAGGCGAGGGAGGGCCGGGCACTCCGGGCCGAGCGAGCGGAGCCTGAAGCCGC
>NW_022900932.1:716521-741072 GCF_012274545.1 Fukomys damarensis
GAGGTGGGAGTCCTGCGCGTTGGGGCTTTCGGAAAGGCCGCGCCGCGCGGACTCGGGGGACCCGCGATTGCTGTGACCCAGGAGGGGCCCTCTTGCCGGTTCTCAGCGCGCGGAGGTCCCTCACGTCCTGACGTGCGAGTCTTCCACCCCCTGTGTGTCCTGGGGTTAGCGGCGCCTGGTCTGTTCTTGTACAACAGCCCTGTCACTGCAGCCGTCGAGAAAGGGTGTGCCAGGAGATGGAATGCGGCCACTGCTTTCGGGATCAGGAATAAAGGGAGAGGTTTGGAGCTCTGAGCTCCTGCATACCCGTGGTCTCATGTGCTGTCTGTCCGGGACAGATCTCGCCCTTTCCCCAAACACTCCTGATGCCTCATTTACCTCTGACCGCTTTTCTTCGACCGTCGCTTTGGGGGCTGAGGCCCTCGCGGAGTCTTCCCAGGCCCCCTTCCCTCTCTACACAGTCAGAGCCCCATGGATCACCCATCTCCCAAAGAAACCGAGAGGCCAAACAGAAGCGCCTGCGCGAGAAGCAGGCGGCGCTGCAGGCTGGAATAGCCCGGCAGAGCAAGGTTGGGGGTGGGACAGTTTATCCTTGGGCCTCCTGAAACGTGGGAGTGGGTGGGATCCCCAAGGCTGAGGTGCGATCCAAATGGCCTTGCTATCTGGGAAGCTCAAGCCTCCCCTTCTGTCCCTCCCCCATAGTCACCTGCAGAAACCAGGAAGACCTGGAGTCCCAAGGAGATAGTGTTATATGAAATTCCCACGGAACCTGGTGAAAAGAAAGGTAACCGGGGAACCTGAAGGCCTCATTTTGTTGGCTGTTTGGTTTGCTGAATTGCAGCCTGGAACAAAGTTCGGTATTTAGTGGCTCCCTCCTCTGTTCTTAGATGTCTCTGGGCCCGTACCTCCTGCTTACAGCCCCCAGTATGTGGAAGCTGCTTGGTACCAGTGGTGGGTACGAGAAGGCTTCTTCAAACCAGAGTATCAGGTTAGTGGAAGCTGGCAGAGAGGGTACTGGGTGGTCTCCACATGGCACAGCTGAACCTTAGGGTCAGGCTCATAGTGTGAGCTCATCTTCCGTGGCCAGTGGCCCCTGCAGAGGTTCCTCTTGGCGCTCCCCAGCCCCACCATGTTCCTGTTACTTGCCCAGGGCTCTTTCTTGCAGTTCTGTCTGTCTTGGAGGCACCAGAAGGTGCTGTCCCCCAGTCATCGCTTGCCCTTTGACTTTCCTTGTTCCTCCTAGGCGCGACTGCCCCATGCTACAGGGGAGACATTTTCCATGTGTATCCCACCTCCCAATGTCACAGGTTCCTTGCACATTGGCCATGCACTCACTGTGGCCATCCAGGACGCCCTTGTGCGCTGGTAAGGGCTGTGGGGGCTGCTGCAGTTCTTGGAGGGGAGGTAGAAAGTGTGGGAGTGAGTCCAAGGGCTCACGTGAAGGTGTTTGTTGTAGGCACCGGATGCGTGGGGATCAAGTGCTGTGGGTCCCTGGCTCAGATCATGCAGGAATTGCTACACAGGTGGGTCTGTCCTTGTTTTTCTCTGGTTGGTTGAAAGTACGTTTTCCCATAGAAGTGACCTGACTCGCTGTTCATTTGGCCCTAATCCTACTGCAGGCTGTAGTGGAGAAACAACTGTGGAAGGAGCGGGGAGTGAGGAGACACGAGCTGAGCCAGGAGGAGTTCCTTAGGGCCGTGTGGCAGTGGAAGGAGACGTGAGTATGCGGCCAGGGCTGCAGGGCCACACACCCACTACCTTCCGCTCCTGGCCTTCACCTCCTGAGATGGGAGCTCTGGGACTCCTGGTATTTAGTGGGGTCTCCACACTTTTTTTGTTTGTTTGTTTGTTTGTTTGAGACAGGGTCTCACTATGTATTTGAGACTGACCTGGAACTCACTATGTAGCCCAGGCTGGTCTCAAACTCAGCAATCCTCCTGCCTCAGCCTCCCGAGTGCAGGGATTACAGGCATGCGCCACCATGCCCAGCCTTCTCCATGCTTTTTAAATTGTTTCAGTTTTTATTAGTACATGTTTGGAGTAGATAATGATACCTTCCTCGTGGAGAGCGGTCCGCGTAGGTAACAAATCTTAATTTTTTTTGTTTATTTTGATACTGGGGATTGAACTAGGCACCTTGTGCTTGTGAGGCAGGTGGTGGCACCACTGAGCTAAATCCCGGCCCAAATCTTAATTCTTTTTATCATCATCTTCTTCCTTCTTCCCTCTCTTGGTCCCCTTGCCTTTTACAAAAAAAATCTATAACCTTTTTCCTATTAGCTGTCTTTTATTTTGCTCTTTATGTATATTTTTGTTTTGGTCTGAATTGCAATAATTTCTGCTCTGATCTTTATATTTCAGTCCTTGTACTAGCTTTGAATTTGGATTATCCTTGTTTTTCTAGGATCTTAAGATGTGGTGCATTATTTGCTTATTTATTTGGGCTCATAGTGTTTTTCTGATGTTGGCATTCATAGCTATAAATGTCCCTTCTAGGACAGCTTACATTGTGTCCTGTAGGTTCTGGTATGTTGTACTGGCGTCATTGTTTGATTGTAGGAACTAATTTCTTCTGTGACCCACTGATTATTTAACAATGTATTATTTAATTCCCATATGTCTACATAATTTCTGTGGGGTTTTTTGCTGTTAATTTTTTAGTTTCACTGCACTGTGCATATTATCAAGTGTGCATGGGGTAATTTTGATTCTTTTACAACTAATATAAGCGTGCTTTATGGTCTAGTATGTGGTCTGTTTTGGAGAATGTCCCATGTGCTGCTGAGAATGTCCCATGTGTATTCTGTTGTTGGGTGGAACACTCTTAGATATCTATTAAGTCCTGGTTCAGCTCTGATACTCCTTTGTTGATTTTTTAAATCTAGTTGATCTATTTCTGCCAGTGTGGTATTGAGGTCTCCCACTGTAATTGTGTTATTTATCTGATCTTTTACATTCCATAGTGCTTGTTTGATGAAGTTGGGTGTGCCAGTGTTCAGTGCATATATGTTTAATTGTTATCTTTTCCTGTTGGATTGTTCCCTTAACCAATATAGAGTGACCTTTGCCTCTTTTGATCAGTTTTGGCTTGAAGTCCACTTTGTCTGAATATAGGGTACCTATTCCTGCTTGTGTTTGGGTTCTTATTGCATTTTCCAACTTTGCATTATCCCCACAAACCACTGTAATCCAGAGACTACAATTTATTTATTTATTTATTTTTTGTACTGGGAATCGAACTTGGGACCTTTTACTTGCGAGGCGGGAGGCAGGATCACTGAGCAAAATCCCTGGCCCTGGGTTCCTGTCACATTGATTTTTAGTCTTTGAACTTTTTAGGGTTAAATGTGCTTTTTGTATATAGCGTACTAGTGGATGTTTTTCTTGATCCATTCTGCCAGTCTGTGTCTTTGGGGAATTGAGACCAATCACATTGAGAGTTATTACTGAAAGGTATTAAAATATTTCTTTCATTGCATTACTTTTCTTGTTGCTGATTCCCTTTTCCCCCCTTATGTTTAACTGTTCATCCTCCCTAGTGTATTCATTCTATTAGGTCCTTTTGGCAGTGTTAGCTTCATTGTCTCTTTCTAGAATATTGAAAATTCTTTGGAGTGCTAGTTTGGTGGTTGTGAATTCCTTTTTTTTTTTTGGTATCAGGAATTGAACTCAAGACCTTGAACTTGCAAGGCAGGGGTGGTGCCACTGAGCTAAATCTCCAGTCCGTTGTGAGTTTCTTAAGGTGCTGTTTGTCGTGGAAAGATTTTATGTCTCCGTCAGTTTTGAGAAATAGTTTTGTGGGATGTATATGTGTGGATTGGAAGATTTTTTTTTTTTTGAGCTTGAAACACTTCAGTCTCTTCTGGCCTTTAATGTATGTGTTGAGAAGTCTACTGTAATTCTAAGGGTCTACCTTTATAGCTAATTTGTTGCTTTTCTCCAACAGCTTTGTGTTGGACTTCTGGGATTTTGACTGTGTTGTGTCCAGGAGAGGATCTTTTCTGACCGTGGCTATTTGGGATTTGATATGCCTTACTTTTCTGTTTGTCTAATTATTTCCCTATATTTGGAAAGTTTTCTGCTGTTATTTCTTTTTTTCCTTAAAAGTAACTTTATTTCATAATCTTAAAAAAAACTGTAACCTCAGAGCTAATTTCTCCCAAACTTCCTCCACCAAAGATTAAAATGTAAATAATGCAGAGTGATCTGCTTATTTTTCTTTGTCTTGGTTTCTAGCCAGTCTCATGGTGAGAACATGAGTTAGCACGTACTGCATCAAATGAATTCTACCCAGCAAGGGTGATTTTTCCAGGTTTCAGTGTGCAGGTTATGGAAATTTTCTATCATGTGTTTTCCTGCTGTGACAAAGATTTCAGGACTCCCTCCGCAGTGTCTGTCAGATTTTGAGGAAATTCTGTTATTATTGCTATAAACAGTCTTTTTGTAATTTATGCTCTCTTCTCATTTTTCACTAATTCCAGTCAATCTTAGATTAGTCTTCTTTGTGTCATCTAGCAGCTGATAGAGCCATTGTTCGTATTCCCTGTTTTTATTTTTATGGTACTGAGATCAAACTTGGGACCTTGTGCTTGTGAGGCAGGCAGCAGCGCCACTGAACTAAATCCCTGGCAGTATTCTCATTTTTAAAGTGCCTCTGAATAATTATCACCTTATTTGCATCAGCCTTATCTTCTAGTTCTGCCACTCTATCCTGACATTGCTCATTTTTGCTGCCCATAGTTTGAATAGAATTTTTTTTTTTATCTCCTAGATTTCTGTTTGATACCTGTTCATTGACTCTAATGTTTTGCTAAATGGGTCATTTTGAAAATCATTTTGTTTAGCTCATCTAGCTTCTAAATGGGGTCTTCGTAAGCTTGCTGATTGTTTTATTATATGCATTATCTATTTAGTTAATTGGAAAAATTAATCGATGGAAGATGAGACAGGAGAGCAAAGTGAGATGAATGATTCTCTTAAGAAGCAGAAGGAGGGGCTGGGGATTTAGGTCAGCAGCACCGCACCTGCCTGGCAAGCATGAGGTCCTAAGTTCAATCCCCAGTACCAAAAAAAAAAAGTAAAGGAAATTAAAAGAATTAGGTAAAAGTGACAGCAAATAACAAGAATAAGAAGGGAAGAAACAGAGGAAATTGAGGGAAAAATGAAATATTAGAATTAAAAGAAAAAGGATAAAAACCCAAGCCCCTAAAACATTAATGAAAAGAAATTTTTTTAATTGAGTGCCATAAAAACAGTTCCTCAGCCGGGCGTGGTGGTGCACGCCTGTAATCCCAGCACTTGGGAGGCTGAGGCTGTGAGTTCAAGACCAGCCTGGGCTACACAGTGAGTTCCAGGTCAGTCTCAACTACGTAGTGAGACCCTGTCTCAAAAAAAAGATTTCTCTATATACTTGAATGAGTGGGTTTTTTCATGGGATCTGCAGTCTTGAAATCTGGCCAGGTCGTGGTTTTATGCCTGGCTTTATGGTTTGTAGATTTGTGCCCCTCTGTCTATGTACCCCAGACTGTGGCGCTGTCTGTGCTAGATTCCTCTATATACTTGAATGAGTGGGTTTTTTCATGGGATCTGCAGTCTTGAAATCTGGCCAGGTCGTGGTTTTATGCCTGGCTTTATGGTTTGTAGATTTGTGCCCCTCTGTCTATGTACCCCAGACTGTGGCGCTGTCTGTGCTGAGGTGTGTCCTTGCCCATGTTGGTAGAAGGGGGAAAGCAGTCACACTCTGTCTGTGCTGTTCTCAGGGGCCGGGGTTCAAGCAGACCACTTTACTTGCTGCGCGCATGTTTGGACCCAGCTCAGCCACACTGCCGGCCTGGCTTCTCACTGGAGGGTGTAGCTCGTCCTGGCCTGGCCTGACCTTGACCTTCTCAGGTGGTCTGTATCTCGCCTGCACCCTCTCCACGCCTGTCTCTCGCCTAGTCACTGTGATGGGTAACATTGGAGTCCAAGTGAAGTTCTGTAGCTGTTCTGTGGCTCGGTCCTAAACAATTAAGCCCTTCTCACAGTGGCTCCTGCTTAAACCCTCTCCAACGTGATGGGTGCTGCCCTCTATTTCTTTTTCAACCCTAGCGCGCTGTGAAGGAGTCACTTTCAGAGTAAAACCCCGCTGTTTTTGTAGTTTACAGCAGCCGTGGGCTTTTCTTTGGGCTAGTGTTGCTGGCCTGTCTGTCGTTTCTCCCTGGTGCTGCCAAGTCTCTGGCACTTACCGCTTCATCTGGGGCATTGTCCCCATCCGCAGTCAGGTCAGTTGGTTGTTGGGACCTCTGCTGCCCCGTGCTCAAGGGAAACAAAATGCATAAGGGCTCAGAGTTGGCAGATGGCCAGGGCGAGAATCCATGGTCACAGAATTGGCTGGTGCAAGTGTGGCTTCCTCCTCGAATCTGTGCATTCAAGTGTGCCATGTGTGCATTAGAATGTACATGTTTGTGTGTGTGTAGATATGTGTGCATGCCGGGTATGGTGGCTCATGTCTGTAATTCCACCACTTGGGAGGCCGAGGCAGGAGGATTTGAGGCCATCCTGGGATACAAAGTTAGTTCAAGGCCAGTCTGAACTACATAGTGAGACCATGTCTCAAAAAACAAAAACAAAAAGATATATGTGTGCATACATACATGTGCGTATGTATTTTTCTTTCTTACTTTCCTTGCCTCATTTTCCTTGCTTAGATTTCCTCCCCTTACTCACTAAACCGTTCCTATCTTCCAAGTGCCGTAGTCATCTCATCCCTCCAGGCCTGGTGCTACGCGCTGTCTTCTCTGTGCAGCTTTCTTGGAATTTCCCGAGTGGCTGCCCCTCCGCTTCTGATATCCCAGAAAGTCCCAGACGGGTCTTTTTGTCTGTCCATCTGCTGCTAGGAGCGAGACCAGTGCTGTGTGCACTTTGTTTCCCTCTAGCATGTGGCTAGAGGGCTGTCACCGGGACTGGGTTGGGAGGTGCCTGGGACCGGTTTGGTCATGGGAATCCCTGCGGTTGCAGGAAAGGAGGCGAGATTTGTGAGCAGCTGCGTGCCCTGGGCTCCTCCCTGGACTGGGACCGGGAGTGTTTCACCATGGATGAGGTGAGTGTCCCACGCCGGGATCCCTGTGGGCGTTGGTGTTGGAGATCCGGCTGGAAGGGGATGTTGGGTGGTGGGGGGCGGGAATGAAGGGGCCTCAAGCAGGCAGGGCGTGGCTGAGAAGGGCTGTAGACGGGGACACTCCGGTGCTTCTAGGGCTCCTCAGTGGCTGTGACTGAAGCTTTTGTGCGACTCTACAACGAGGGCTTGCTGTACCGCCACCGTCAGCTTGTCAACTGGTCGTGTGCTTTAAGATCCGCCATCTCGGATGTTGAGGTGAGGCGGGAAACAGGCTGGTGTGTGAGAGCTCTGAGCAGGGCAGCCGTGGTGAGCTCAGGCTCCGGAGCCGGACTGGCTGTGTTCTGGTCTGAGGGCTGTGGCTCTCGGCCGTGGAGCCTCTGCTTCCTCGGCTTGTCAGTCAGAAGTGGTAGAATGCCAGCCGTGTGGGCTGCTGTAGAGGTGAAAGGTGCTCAGCACAGCCCCGTGTCTGGCTTCAGTACGGAGTGGATGTTACTGTAACTGTCACTGCATGCAGGCTGGGTGAGGGCGGGTGCGCAGGAGGGGAGCCCTGGGTGTGAGCGCTACCAAGCGGCTGCTTTGAGCGCCTCCGTGGCCCTGCAGGTGGAGAGCCGGCCCCTGTCCGGGCGCACAGAGCTCCAGCTGCCAGGCTGCCCTAGCCCTGTGTCTTTCGGGCTCCTCATTTCTGTCGCCTTTCCGGTGGATGGAGAGCCTGGTGAGTGTGGTCCTCGGGAGGGTCACACGCTGGCCTGCGCTCCGTGATTTCTCAGGCCGTGACAGTGAGGCCTACCCTGGGGATCTGGGGACGTGGTCCTACCTTGGGAGCTTAGTGTAATTCTAGTCTCCTCTGCCCAGGAAAGAGGCAGAGGATCGACCAGTTCTCAGGTGTGGTTTCTAGGCATTCACAGAACTCAGAGGAAGGGAGCAGAGATGCGCAGGACGTCCCAAAGCCTCATGTTATGGAGGCTGGTGTCAGCCCTGTAGGACAAGGACCCTGAGAGCCGTGGTGCTCGGCACCGGCAGGTCCTGGCTCCACTCGCTGCTGAGCTGCCCTCGCAGGCCTCTGCTCATGGCTCAGGAGAGGCCCAGGCCCTGTACCTGCAGTTCCTAGCTCTGCCTCCTCACTGCCCTGCCTTGACCGCTCCCTGCCCTTCCTGTTTCGGGTTCTCCTGGCGGTAGCCGGGTGAGGGGTGAGGTGATGACCAGCCGTGGATGCTCAGTGTTTGTTTTCAGATGCAGAAGTTGTGGTGGGAACCACAAGGCCGGAGACACTGCCCGGAGACGTGGCCGTGGCCGTTCACCCCAATGACTCCCGATACGCGGTATGTAATACACGGCGTGCTGCATGTACCCCAACCCTCACCCCTGGGGCCCACTCTTCCTTCCTTGGAAGATACTGGCTCCTTCTTCGTTTTATAAAACTTCTCTGAGCCTGGCTGTGCAGTGGTTTAACTGTTCCCTTCTTCCGCTCTCTCTCATCTCACTCTGTGGCCCGGGCTGGCCCGGGACTCGCAGCCATCCCAGGGCCGGGATTACGGGCAGCGCCACCGTGCCGCGCAGCCCTTTTCCTCTTCATGTTAGGCTTCTGCCCTGAGTCAGCGGCTGACCAGCTGTGGCCCCTGGGCCAGATCCAGGCAGCCCTGTTTCTGTGAGAGCCACACTCACGTGTCCGTGTGTCCTCCAGGGCTGCTGCTGTCATGTGCTCTCCGAGTGTCACGATGGCAGCACGGACTAACTGTGCAGACTGAAGGTTCCCGTTGGCCCAAAGCCTGGGATATTGAGCGTCTCTGCGCACCTTAGTCTTGCTCTTCACCTTCTGGTTTCCACTCTGCTGCCCCAGAACCTCCCTGACCCCGTCCTTTCCCTTCAGCATCTCCACGGGCGGCAGCTTCGCCACCCCTTGACAGGGCAGCTTCTGCCCCTTATCACGGACACTGCTGTGCGGCCAGATGTGGGCACAGGTGAGTGAGGTGCGGAGAGGGCAGTGCTGGCAGAGGCGGCTGTGTCGGGGGCACTCGTGCGCTGGGAAGCCGCAAGCGGGGCTGTGCTCCCTGTCCTCGCACCGCAGGGGCAGTGAAGGTGACCCCAGCTCACAGTCCCGCAGACGCCCAGATGGCGGCCCGACACGGCTTGAGCCTCCTCAGTGTCATTGGGGAGGACGGGACCATGGTGTCGCCTTGTGGGGACTGGCTGCAGGTGAGGCCGGCCTTTGGTCACCCCACCCTTGGAGGCACCCTCTGCCCGGCCCCCGACGCCTTCTCGTGTCTCGGGAGGCCTTTCCACCCTCTCACTGCTCCCTCAGGGTGTTCACCGGTTTGTGGCCCGCGAGAAGATTGTGTCGGCCCTCAGGGAGCGGGGCCTGCTCCGGGGCGTCCAGGACCACCCCATGGTGCTGCCCATCTGCAGGTAGCCCTGTTTGAACTTGGTTACGAAGGGCCACCCCAAAAGCGGGGGTGAGCTCTGCCGCCCCCGTCAGAGTGCAGGCTCTCGGTTCTGTTGACGCCGTGCTGGGTGCCGAGGGTATGGCGGACTCACCCACCTCCCTTTCAGCCGCTCTGGGGATGTGGTTGAATACCTGCTGAAGAGCCAGTGGTTTGTCCGCTGCCAGGAAATGGGGGACCGAGCTGCCAAGGTGAGGCCTTAGCGTGGGGAAGGGTCGGGCCTCGGATGGCACCTGAACCCTCCTTAGCCCTGGTAGCTAAAGGTGCCCTGTGTGGGCGGGCACAGGTTGGCCCGAGGGGGCTTGCTGTACCCTCACTCGTGCCCAGAATCCTCTTAGGAAGCTTCTGAGGTCCTTTCTGGGCTTGAAACCACCTCAGAGGCCCCTCGCCTCATCTTGGAGGTGCAGGCCCACAGGCACGCGAGCGCTGGCTACTGCCCCTTCCCCTACAGGCTGTGGCATCAGGGGCCCTGGAGCTCTGTCCCTCTTTCCACCAGAAGAGCTGGCAGCACTGGTTTGCCCACATCGGGTAAGGGTGAGGGCAGTGCCCGCGGAGGTGGGGGTTCTTGCCGGGGTGGGGTTCTTGCCGAGACGTTGTTCGTGTCTCCTGGCAGGGACTGGTGCGTCTCTCGGCAGCTGTGGTGGGGCCATCGGATTCCGGCCTACCTGGTCGTCGGGGAGCACTTGGAGGTTGGTGGCAGGAAACTGGGTATGGAGGGCGTCGAGGGTGGCAGGGCCTGTCCCAGCTCCTGCTGGGTGCCACGTTTCACGGCCTTGGTCCTGTCGCCTGCTGTGTGGCAGGGGCTGTCGGGCTGAGTGTCTTGTTTTACCCCAGAGGGACCGGTTGTGCTGAGACCACAGAGAACATGAAAGCAAGGAGCTGTCTCCTGCCTGCTGCTGTGTTTCCTCCTCACCCCGTGGCCCCCCCTTTTTAACAGGATAACGGGGAGGAGTGTTGGGTGGTCGGGCGGTCGGAGGCCGAGGCCAGAGAGGCGGCAGCAGCACGGACCGGAAGGCCAGGAGCCAAGCTGACCCTGCAGAGGGGTGCGTGTGGAGTGGCAGGGTGGGCGGTGGTCTTTGAGGGGAGCAGCTAGGAGAGAAGGTGGGCTCGGCAGCGGAGCCGGGGTGAGCCCTCAGTTGCAGACGGGGTTGGCCCAGAGGGTGTGCGGACTTGAGGTTTCGTTGTGTCCAAGCCTGTTCTCTTTCCCAGACCCGGATGTCCTGGACACATGGTTCTCCTCGGCTCTTTTCCCCTTCTCTGCCCTGGGCTGGCCCCGAGAGGTGAGGCGGAGGAGGAAGGAAGTCGGCTGGGCGCCCAGATCCGAGGAGCTGAGGTGGGCCCTTACTACCAGTCTTTCTCCCAGACCTCAGACCTTGCTCGTTTCTACCCCCTGTCACTTCTGGAGACGGGCAGTGACCTCCTGCTGTTCTGGGTGGGCCGCATGGTCATGCTGGGGACCCAGCTCACGGGCCAGCTCCCCTTCAGCAAGGTAACAGCCTTCCTCTTGCCCAGCTCTGAATGTGACGCTTTCTGTGCTCCCTTCTCCTGATGCGCTCCCTCCCCAGCCCCTGGGGTGCGCAGGCAGGAGGTCCTAGCTCCCCTGCCGCACCCCCACATCCCCAGGTGCTCCTTCACTCCATGGTTCGGGACGGGCAGGGCCGGAAGATGAGCAAGTCGCTGGGGAATGTCCTGGACCCGAGGGACATCATCCATGGGGTGGGGCTGCAGGTGCGGATGCAGGGCGGGCTCCAGGCGGGGACGGTCTGAGGAGCAGAGCCCGCTGGGAGGGAGAGAGGGTGAGGGACGGGGTGACCCTTGCTGGGTGGGCCGGTGACTTCTTCTCCCACCCCAGGAGCTGCAGGCGAAGCTGAGGGCTGGGAACCTGGACCCCACGGAGCTGGCCATTGCGGCGGCAGCACAGGTGAGACTGCCGCCACCCAGTCTGGGCCTCCAGCTCTCAGCCTCAGATTTCTCCTGCGATCCAGGCCTCTGGCCCTGCAGCCGTGTAGGCATCTGCCCCCTCTTCCGCGGTTGCAGAAAAAGGACTTTCCTCACGGGATCCCTGAGTGCGGGACAGACGCCCTGAGATTCACACTGTGCTCCCACGGGGTGCAGGGTAAGTTAGCGCGCTGAGCAGAAGGCGGCCGTGGGGAGTCCAGGCTTCTGCCATCCGTGTGCGCACTCCCTCTTCTCTCCTCCAGGGGGCGACCTGCACCTCTCTGTCCCTGAGGTCCTGAGCTGCCGCCGGTTCTGCAACAAGATCTGGAATGCCCTGCGCTTTATCCTCGGCGCCCTGGGGGAGAGTTTTGTTCCCTGCCCCTCAGAGGAGGTGAGCGACAGCAGTGGTGCTGGGAGTGCTGTGGTCACATGTCCGAGGGCTGGGGGCAGGAGGCAGGCCAGTGGGGCTGAGCCGTGTGGGTCTGGCGCCCCTCTGACCACAGCTCTCCCCTTCCTCGCTGGTGGACGCCTGGATCCTGAGCTGCCTGGCCCTGGCTGCCCAAGAGTGCGAGCGCGGCTTCCTCACCCAGGAGCTCTCCCTGGTCACCCACACCCTGCACCACTTCTGGCTGCACAACCTCTGCGACGTCTACCTGGTGAGTGGCTGGTGAGGCTGTGCTTCCCACGTGCGGCCTGGTCCCCGGAAGCCGATCCGTGCCCGAGAGCTCAGAGTTAGCGAGTTCCTGGTTGTCCCCTCTCTTGGGCAGGGAAGGCACGGGGAGTCCTGGGCCCCGCTTCCTAGGTCCTGCTGCCTGTCTGTCCCCTGGCCACAGGAGGGGTGGGGTGACTTCCCGAAAAGAGGCAGGCCGGGAAGCAGCGTTTCAGTCCAGCACTGTCGCAAAGCCTTGGGCAGGTGGACACCGGGGGGCCCTGGAGGGCAGCGTGGCGGGCGCAGGCTGGGGGTCCTCGTGCGGGATCAGTCTCCTGAGGGGCTTGTCCACTGCATGTGGCCCAGCTGTGCGGCTCCCCCAGGGTGGGTGTGGAGGGCGACGTCCGTTTCTTGTCCCCAGCAGTGCTGGCGCGACTGGCTGGCGCCCCGCTTGCTGTTTCTCTGTTGGAACTTTTGTCCCTTGTGATAAGCACAACACTGCTTTTTCCCCTCAACTGCATGTCTGCCTGGAGTCCCTTTCTCACCCCCTCCGAGAATCGCTGCCCCGGATCTCCCCGTTTTCCCGTCCCATGTGCCCCATGCCCTGGGACAGCTGGTGGCTCACACGTGCCAGGTGCTGCGTCCCTGTCCTGGAACTGGCCCTCGCACTCCCACGGCTGGCAGGAGGAGAGGGCGGTCACTGTGGGCCTTGTGTCCTGACCCTTGGTTTTCCCCACAGGAGGCTGTGAAGCCGGTGCTGGCCCGTGTGCCCTGCCCGCCAGGGCCTCCTCAGGTCCTCTTCTACTGTGCAGACATCGGGCTCCGCCTCCTCAGCCCGGTGATGCCCTTCCTGACCGAAGAGCTCTGGCAGAGGCTGCCCCGCAGGCCCGGGGTGCCCCCCGCCCCCAGTGTCTGTGTCGCCCCCTACCCCAGTGCCCGAAGCCTGGTGAGTCGTGGGTCTGGAGGGTCTGGAGCAGGCCTCACTGCTGTAGGTTGTGCTGTGTGGAGGTTGCTGTAGGTTGCTGCAGCTGACTGGAGCCTCTGGGGAGATGGCTTGTTCTGCAGGGCTGCCGGGTGGTGAGGTCGGCGGCAGAGCTGGGCCCTTGCTATTGGACTGGTACTCCTAGCTGCATGACTGCCTCAGTTTCCCCCATCATGATAGTAAATGTCACAGTGCTGAAGGTTAGACAAGTTAGTAATGAGTTGTCCCCCAAGTCTCAGGGCAGCTTTAATAACCCTAGCAGGATAAATGTTACATATTCTTTCAAAAGTTTTCTTTTTCTTTTTTTTTTTTTTTTTTTTTTTTTTTTTTTTTTGTTACTGGGGATCAAACTCGGGTCCTTGCGCTTGTGAGGCAGGGCACCGAACCGCTGAGCTAAATCCCCGGCCCTCAGAAGTTGTTTTCTTGATGTTTGGTTTTGTGAATTTTGAGTAGTGTTTTACACTTGATCTTAGCCAAAAGGCCGAGAAGCGATTGAGTAGTGTTTTAAACTCTAGTTTGGTTTTAGTTCTTGGTCATCTTCAGTCAGAGTCACGGAGAAGACACCAGCCAGTGGTCTCCCCAGGCTTTAGCTGGAGGTGGGGCGTTTTGTGTGCTGAGGGCAGATCTGTTGCCCTAGGACCCAAGGCTGGATGGGCTGGGGATAGAGCCAGGAGAGTGGACGCGAGGTCCCCAGGACCCCCTTTCCAACTCTCAGTGCCCCTCGGCAGGAGCACTGGCGCCAGCCTGAGCTGGAGCGGGGCTTCTCCCAGGTCCAGGAGGCTGTGCAGGTGCTGCGGGCTCTCCGAGCCACCTACCAGCTCGCCAGAGCCCGGCCCCGAGGTGAGGGGGTCCTGCGCCCCTGGGCGTCTGCAGGAAGAAGGGGCTGGTGGGGAAGGGGGCGACCTGGAGGGCAGAGCCAGGGTAGGGGTGCAGGATGGCACCGAGGTGGTAACTGACCTGGACCCTGGCCGCCCTCCCTCCCGCCCTCCCTCCCAGTGCTGCTACAGAGCTTGGAGCCAGATGAGCAGGACCTCTTCCAGGCCTTCCTGGAGCCCCTGGGCACCCTGGGCCACTGTGGGGCTGTGAGCCTCCTGCCGCCAGGTGCAGCAGCTCCTTCCGGCTGGGCCCAGGCCCCTGTCAGTGACACCATTCGGGTCTACATGGAGATACAGGTGACCAGAAGGGACTGGAATGCTGGACAGGAGGCAAGGGCTGGAGAGGGCCTTAGGACGGAAGGGGTAGAGGCCTGGAGGTGCCTTGGCTTTCTCTCCACTTTCCCCAGGGCCTGGTAGACCCCCAGGCCCAGCTACCTCTGCTGGCTGCCCGAAGGCACAAGTTGCAGAAGCAGCTTGACGGCCTCATGGCCCGGACTCCATCAGAAGGGGAGGCAGAGACCCAGAGGCAGCAGAGGGTGAGGCTCGGGAGGCCACAGGGAGCCTTTGACCCTGAGGGAGTGCCGGCCGGGCGCTCACCGTCTTGTCTGCTCGCCTAGCTGTCCTCCCTCCGGCTGGAGTTGTCGAAGCTGGATCAGGCGGCCTCTCACCTCAGGCAGCTGGTGGATGGGTCTCCCTGCTCCCCGGAGCGCTGAGCTCTAACTCAACCTGTCTGTGCGGACAGTGAGTGTCGGCTGTCAGGGTGCGACGTGAGCTCGGGGACCGCAGGACTGTGGTCCGCCTGCCTTGTTTGTAGGTGAGGAAGCTCGCCTATGGGATGGGTCACTGATGGTGGCCTCGAGATGCACATGTTACCTCCCCGCCTCCTCCCTGTGTGGTCCCGTCTGAGATTCAGATAAACTTAAGATCCCAAGCACGTCTGCATGTGGTCTTTTATTGTGCTTTCCATTAGTGGTGACTTTCTTGTCTCTGCATTGTGCAGGGGGTGGGGTTTGGTCTGGGAAAGGAGGGAGTCTGCCTGTCAGCTTCAGGGTCTGGGCCACGTGGCATCGTGGGTGCTGGGCTCTGGCTGCCTCACGCTTTCGAGTGGTGGGGCAGGGCAGGGGCTGCTGTTTCCACCTGCTTTGCAGTCTTGCAATGCCCTGACAGCTTAGACCCTTCCTCCTCCTCACCAGATGCAAGGCTCTCTCTGCTCCTAAACCTACCCATAGAGATGCCAAGAAAGGGCTGCAGGCCATGCTGGGAATGATGTGGGCCACTGTGACCTGAGACCCAAGCGTCAGAGGTGCGCACTGGCCGAGTTACCTTACCCCAAACCCCTCTTCTCATCTCGGTGGCACGCAGGACCCCATCTTTGACACCCAAGTACAGATGTGACTGTGTATGGTGAGCTTGTCCCGAGTTGTCCTCCATCCGTGGTCAGATGTGCATGGGCCTCGCAAAGTGAGTGTTTGCCCCATTTTGGGGGGGAAGAAATGTGCTCAGAATGGAAGTAACTGCGAGGCCTCAGTGGGGAGTTAACCTAGTAACTAACTTCAGTCCTTTATGGCTGTTGTAAGCAAACTTCATAGTAGTCGTGGCTTTGACTAGGTGGCTCTTTCTGTGGCTGGGCGTGAACAGTAATAGGCTGTGTGACAATGGGCCCCCACACCTTTTAACGTGTTCACAACGGAGCTGTAATTCATATGTCTTACTGCCAGGCATCTCTGATTTGAGCATGTCCTGTCCACACTGACTTGAACCACCAGTGGGACATGCATGAAACTGCCCCATTGGATGGTGTAAGCCGGCAGGACATGTTAATTTTTCTTTCCAATCTGATGTACTTCCTGACTTTGGGTCATCCAGTATCTGCTCCAGTCTCCACCACTGGGTCTACACTTTTATCCACGGGGAAGAAGATTAAGAAGGGGTTAGGCGCTTTCCTGTTTCTTTTTCCTGGGTCCAGTGAGTATTTCTTGAGCACCTACTCTGTGCTGGGTCCTCTTCTGGACACTTGGATTCATCAGTGAAGGAAACAAAGATTTCTGCCCTTGTTCTTTCATCCCACCAGGGGCAGTTAGAATGGAGCAGTGCACGCAAGTAAGTTATATAGTATGCTTGGAAGTCATAAATGGGATAGAACAAGGTAAGGGTGTGTGTGTGTGTGTGTGTTGGGCAGGTTGTATTATTGGGGATCTGTGTAGATCCTGTAGAGTGAGATTTGAGCAAGGACTTGTGGGAGGTGCAGGAATTTGCTGTATGGCTGTTGAGAAAAACCTTCCAGATGAAATGAAAAGCCAGAGCAACACAAAGATGGGGACATTCCCAGGATTCTTAGAGCAGCAAGGAGGCCACTGCGCAGGGCAGAGCATGTGAAGGGGCGTCTCGGGAGGTGAAGCCAGCGAGCTGGGGGTGCAGTGGGGAGGAGGGAAGCACCTTTGGGCTGTACTGGTTGACTGCTTAAAGCCATTAAAATGAAGTAACAGGAAACATTGAGCTCCTCACCCATACTGGCCACATTTCAAGCGTTGACAACCGTACATGTGTAGTGGCTGCCACGTTAGTCAGCACGGTTATAAAACATTGCTATCATCCAGAAATTCTGTTGGAAAGTGTCGTGGGCTGTTTTAAGAACTGGATTCCCTCTGAAGCAGAAGCGCCTTCCCATTCAAGGGTTATCACCAGGAAATTTCACACAGAGCCTAGTTGCTTGTCCACACCTAGCTGCAAGGGAGCCGTGAAATGTGAGAGGATGAGCTGTACGCCCAGCCGAAATGTTCACGACTCAAGAGAAGAGAATGGCTATTGGGGGTCGATGAGCCCTTCTGCCACCCTGAGCTCTTGTGCTGCTCTCAGCCCTGTCTTGGCTCAGGGAAAACAGTTCTTGGAGAATGGTTTGGAAGCCACACTCTGGGATCACAAGTACTAAGCTCTAGGGGCCAGGCTGAGGAGCAGTTTGTTTTCTGCTCCTCCAAGCTTTTGGGGATTCAGACATCCAGTCCTCCGATTTGTCTGGGGCACCTGTACACCTGGCCCACGGAAGTCACCTGCCCACTCACGCAGGTGAGGGGAGGTCATGAAATACTGATCCTTTGGAGCCTTCTGACTACCTGCTTAGGCTGAATATCCCAAGACAGTTGCAAAGGAAAGTAGATGAACCTCTGTTTTTGTTCCCTCTCATTTTCTGTGCCCCTCATCCTCAGGGATGAACTCTCCTCTTCCGTGGGGAGTTAGGCTTTCCTGTCATGGTGGGGGTGGTGACTGGGTGTGGAGGTGGGCTGGTGGGGGGCTGGGGAGGACAGAGCGACATCTCAGTGCCCCATGGGTCAGTGCATTGGGATTTTTCTTTAAAGGAGACTAGGACTTGGGCCTTAGGATAGGTGTCCACCCTCAGTGCTTCCTCCCTGTGTGACAGGCTTTGTGGTTTGCCCCCAGGAAGCTTGGCCCTAGACCTTTGTAACAGTCCCCCACACATGCTGTGTGTCTACCCTGAATGAGGACGTGGAGGCTTGGGGAGGATAAAACCCTCACCCACTCCAGTACGGCCTGTGTGACCGCATCCATGGCGCCAGCTGGCACAAGCTCAGCTGCCGCCCTCTCTCCACCACTTGGACCAGGCTGGGCACCTGTCACAGCTGAACCCCTTGCCATGTCCCTGAGCTGCACCCCATCCCACTTCCCACCCCGACCGCCTGTGTGAGTCCCTGGCTAGGGGGCTGTACTGGGGGTTTCTCTGTTGGCATCCCTGTCCGGGCTTCCTGAGTCCCCACTCCCGAGCTTAAGTCAGGAAGGATGAACTTAAATCTTGGTAAACCAGGGCACGTGCCTAGTGCCTGATCTCTCCATCACTGTTGGACTCAGGCCAGAGCTTTGATTTCCTCATCTGTGGAAAGGGATCAGAGCACCTATCACGGTGGCGTTTGGGGTCACCATGAGCACCAAAGCGGGGCAGCCGCAGTCCTGGAACAAATTAGGAACTTGATAACTTACTTTCCTTCATCCCAGGCTTGTCTGATTGCTCAGGTGGAAGTGTGTGTGTTCTTGAGCAGTTAATCAAATCCCCAGCCAGCCTGTGTTCAGGGCCAGGCCCTCCTCAGAGCACGTTTATTGGCAGGAGCAGGCCCTGCTGAAGACGGGTCAGGCATGGCCTGCAGTGGCTTCAGGCTCTGCAGATGAGGTGGTGTTGGGGTCCCTTATGATGGAGGGTGATGTCGGTCCCTGATGGGAGGCGGAGGACGAGGCAGAGCTAACGGACAGAAAGGGTCAGAAGGTGAGGTGTAGGACAGCTCTTCCTTCTGGCCCTGGAGACAGAACCCCTTGAGTCAGCGAGACCCAAGTGACTCAGAAGCGGCGGTCTGCCCCTCCCAAGAACTACCTTTCTGAGCAATTCCGGGAGGCTGGTGTGGGAGACGCGGGCCTGAGAAGGCTCCTTCAGCTTTACTTGCAGAGTTGCACTTGGCCCTGGGGGTCCGAAAGTGTGGCTCGGGACCCTTAGGGGACCCAGGCGCCCTGCTCCCCTCCCCTCTCCCCATGCAGGGCTCCCTGGGTCCTCCAGGTCAGCCCTCACACCTCCACCACCCTCCCCCCTCTGCAGGCCCAGGCCCAGGTGTGCTGCAGTGCTCACCTGTCCCTCTTGAGCTGCTGAGGAGGGCCAGGAGGAGGAAGAGGGGCAGCAGGGACCCCATGGTGGCCCCGAGGTCTCTGGTGGGCAAGAGGTGTCTGGGGAAGGGGAGAGCGATCCGCAGCTGGACGTTCCAGTTCTCCCTCCAGGGGGAGGGTTCCACGGCCCTTGGAGAACCTGCAGAAGTGGCAGGAGCGCCCCTTTCTTCAGCCCCGTGCCCCACCCAGGCCCAGGTCTGCAGACTTGGGGGAGGGCAGTGCCTGGTCCTACCAAGAGGGGAGGGAGAGGGGGGCAGGCCCCAGGGAGGTGTCCTGCGGGTGCCTGGCCCCACCCAAGCCTGGGCTTCTTAGTGCTCTTAGGGATTAATTATTAACTGTATTAATTGGCCTTCCTACCACCAAAGCGTTCAGGAATGTGGGCCCGACTGGGAGGGGTGGATTAGGCCAGATTTCACGTAAGTCCCAGTGTCCTGCTCCCCCAGTCCTGGTGGCTTCCTAGGTGCGAGACCTGGCAGTGGAAATGTCCATCTTTGAGTGTTTTGGTTGCTCTAACGCATCCTAGGTTCCTGGGGGGACGCATCTGAGGGAGCACAGAGGGGCTCCCCGCCAGGACTGTGTCCCAGGTGCACTGAGGGGCAGGCGAGAAGGCGGGTGTGAGGCGGGAGTCTGAGGCCCAGCTCACTGCCCTTCGCGGCCTGGGTATCTCACTGAGGCCCTCTGCAGAGGGCTAAGGACTTGCAGGATCGCCCAGCAGGCTGTGGGAGTGGTTAGAACCAGACTGGGGTGCACTCAACAGGCTGACAGTGCCATGAAAAGGGAGGGCCCTGCGCCTCCCCAGTGCCTTTCTCCTCGCCCCAAAAATCAGGGGAACCAAATGCAGAGCAGTGGAGGCACAGTGGACACTGGGCAGAGCCAGGAGGAAGCCAAAAGCAGGGACAGAAATGGGGAGCAAAGGTCCGCGGCCCGACCTTGCTCGGTGGAGCAGCAAGACCTCAGCGGAAGGAAAATGGACAAAAAGCGGCAGACACAGGCGGCATGAGAGGAGGGAGGGCATAGAGGACCTGGGGGCCTCAGGGCCACCCCACTCTCCCCTCCGGTGTCCTCTACGTGACAGCAGCTAAAGTGGCTGTGTGCCGGCTGCTCGTGTAACGGCCCTTGGGGGGAGGTCCCGCCGGCCCTCGTTACAGGGGCAGGGTCTGGATGGCGGGCCCAGTGCCAGGCTTCAGGGCTGTCGGCACTGTCCCCAGATGCCACACGTGTCTTCCCTGGTTCCCTCTCTGGCCTCAAAAAGCGGAAAACCCTGCAGGCTGCCACCACCTAGGGGAGCAATGGCTCAGTGTCTAGCCTGCCTCCCTGCCCAAGGTCGCCTGAGGGTGACGGCGCAGTGCCCAGGTCTGAGGGTCTGCCTATGTCCTGGGGGGGCTTCAGGCTCACTGATGCACCAAGCTTCCTGAGATCAGGCTGGGACAGTGGGTGCCGTCTCCCTGGAGACTGATCCTGGCGCCCACGGAGATCGGGGAGTTGGGCCTCCGTGGGCGCCATGCTGGCTGCTCCTGGCCGGCAGGCTGTGGCCAGACAAGGGGCGACCTGGGCTGGCGGCCAGGTGAGCTGTGGATGCTGGACTCAGCCAACTCTGCAGACCCCATCCGTTGCTCTTCATTGTCCAACAGCTCAGCAGAGCCCAGCAGGGAACTCTGGCAGTGTGCTGTGGCCTCCCCAGAACCGCAGCAAGTCTCCCCACAATGTCTCTGGAAGCTTCTCACGGTGTCTTCGACCCCTGGGGTTTTCCGGCTCCAGCTCCTCTGTCCCGGCAGCGAGCACGCACTTCAGAACCTTCTTCTCCACAGCGTGGAGTGGCGTTTATTTCCTCACCCATCCCTGGAGAGCTCTCAGGCGCCTCTTGGGGCTCTGAGCGGAACCCAGATGTTCCCAGCACCTCCCACAAGAGCGCTTCATTCTGTTTTCAGCGTATCAACCTGTCTCTTCCAGTTGGTGCCTTTTATACCTGCCTAACGCACTGTTTGGGTTTGTTTCTTTGCTTCAAGGTCATGGAAGTATTCTCTTTTTCATTCTCCTGAGAGCTTTATCACTTTAACTTTCATATTTAAGGCCATGATCCATTCCATATTAATTTCTGTGCTTGGAGTAAAGCAGAGGTCAGGATTTTTTTTTTTTTTTCCTTTATGGAAATCCAGGTACTTCAGAACCATTCATTTCAAAGAGCTTCCCTTCACACCCCCAAGTTGTGAGCAGTTTTACTGTCTGCTGACCACATCTGTGCGGTCTCTGTCTAGGCTCCATCCTGGCCCGTGTCCCCTTCTTACCCAGCACCACGGGACCCAGCTATGTGGCCCCAGCTCTGGCAGTGTGGGTCCTCCACGTTTACTTTACGGTGGTCTTGGCCATTTTTAGGGCTTTGATTCTCATAGGATCGGCTCAGTTACAGCCAAAGCCTGGCAAAGCTTTTGAGGGAGGGTGTGTTGGATGTGCTGCCAGCCTTGCCCTCCTGGGTCTCCCCAGCTGTTCCTCTCTCTCTGTCCCAGGACCTTACCCCACCCGGAGGGCCTGGCACCACCCAAGGGTGGGCTCCACATGCAGCATGGCTGTCTCGGAGGCCCGGCCACCATAACGGCCAGAATGGCCCCATGTCCCCGGCGCTCCTCGGACGACACCTCACGATGCGGGCATTCTGACGACTGTCCGCAGGTGGTCTGTCACTGTCCAAGCCTTGGAGTGTGGATGGGTCGTCCCTCAGGGCGGCCTCTGGGGGTCAGGGAAGGTGTCGGGGCCTGGTGAGGGCTCAGTAGCGGGCCTCTTTCCTCTGGGTTCCAGCCAGGCACTCGAGACGGAAACATAACCCAGGAACAGTAAATGTGAGAGGCAGGAGGCTGCTGCCGGCAAATGCGTGCTCTGTAGTGAACTGCATGTGTGTGGTTCTGTGGTCGAAACCCGGGGTCTTCACACTGAACTACACCCCCAGACCTCTACTTTTCAAACAGGCTCCTTGCTAAGTCAGTAAGCTGTCCAGGGTGGATTTCAATTAATCCTCTGGCTTCAGGCTCCCAGATGCTGACATAACAGCAAGGTTTTTTCTTTTTAATCAGTCGGACTACACTCTAACGAGAGAGGTGTTAAGTCCACAGGCCAGCTGCGCCTTTCACGGTGCAGCAGTGTGTGCCGTGCATAATGGCGCACACTCACTGCCACAAACCACAGGCAAGGCGTTGACAGGCAAAGTGGCAGGGACTCCATCGTTAGCCCATTGTATGTGTGGTCCTGGCTAAGCATCCTGGTGTGGGTCACCGTCCTGTAAAGTAAGGCTGGGAGGACGGGAGCGCGGGGACACCCGCCAGCACCTGTCCCCACCATGTGCACGCGGGACCCCTCAGACCAGCCGCAGACGTCTTCATCCCCCACCCCCGCCAGCCCTGGTGCAGCTGTCCCCTCCCTACGCAGCTGGTCTGAGGGCAGGAAGTGAGCGGGGAGATGGGACCAGGGTCAGGGTGGGGAAGGGGCTGGGCCGGCGCCCCTCTCGGTGCGGGCTGGTGCGGCTGAGCATGCACAGCACCGGCGGGTGCCTCCTTCGCCTCTTCTCCTCCGGCACAGTCCCGGGAGGCTGGGATCCCACCCTGGTCGGCTGCTGGCCCTGGGGCCTGAGGAAGGCACCCAGCGCTCCCTGCTCTAGAAGGAAGGACTGGGGTCTCAGGACTGCAGCCCTCGGGGAGCCTGTGCCAGGGCGTCAGCGTCAGCACTCAGCCCGTTCCCAGCGCCCTCCCCAGGCATCAGACTCCTGCACCGAGGACCCAGGAGAGACGGAGGGGCACCCCGTGCCTCCCTCCTTAGGGCAGCCCTGGCTCCCGGCCCCTCACACCCCCATTCTCTCCCCTGCGAACACGTGGAAGACCCGCTCCGTGATGCCCTCTGGGCACGGTGGCCGCAGCACCCCCTCCCCGGGTCTCCCCACACTGTGCTGGGGCAGCGCAGGGGCACCTCGGGGCTCCGCGGCTGAGCAGGTGCCAGCTTCCCGGGCACCCAGCTGAGACAGACCCACCTCGGTGACACAGAGCCTCGTCCTGCTGTGCTCCACGCAGCTCCCGCCCTAGGCCTGCTGCTCGGGGTGGACCGTTCTCGGTGGCCGCTCCGCTCCAGGCTTCGTGTGATGCTCACAGCGTCCTGCACCCTCCCTGACTGCCGAGTCTCCAGAAATCGCCCTGCATCCTCACAGAAACCACTGCCGGAGAGGCTGGGGTCCCTGGAGAAAGGGGGACGGCACTAAGAAAGGGGTGGTGTGAGCAGCCCTGGGGCCCTGATGGAGCGGTAGGGAAGGGGCTGTCTCTGCTTGATGTCCCTGTCCCGCTGCATAAGGTGCCTGGCGGGCAGCCAGTCCTGCGCTGGCCCCCTTGGCCTGACCGGGGCAGCCTCATTAATCTCCCATTAGCTGAGTTAATAAGCAGCTGCCACTGCTCCCTGCCCGGCCCTGCCCGGCCCTGCCCAGGGCCGAGGGACCAGTCATGCCAGCATGACGCGTGGAACATGGTGCCCAGCCCCAGGTGTGGCTGCCCCTCCCTCTGCTGCCCACTTCTCAGGGGCAGCAGCGCCCGGCTTCCCCTCCAGGAAGCAACTGCTGATAGGCCTTGGTGCCCGGTGCTGTCTCAGGTGCTGAGGCCCAGCAGCACCAGGATGGCAGGTCCTTGCCCACAAGGCATGGGAGAGTGGCAGCGAGCCATCAGGAGCGCTGAGAGGGCAGCAGCTGTGAGGCCTGGGGCTTGTCCTGCCCCGTGCCAACCCTGTCCTGGGAGGCCAGTGACTGTGCCCGCAAGGGAGAAGGGAAGGGGGGCTCAGGAGTTCCCGGACGCGGGAGGTCTAAATTTCCGAAGGGGGAGATGAACGGGAAGATGAGGCCTGTGTGCGAGGCTTCGGCGAGGCCCGGGCCTGGGTGCCGTCCTGGCGCTGTCTCTCAGCCTCGTCCATCACTGCTGTCCCTGCAGTCTGTGTCTCCGTGCGTGAACACGTGGGCTTTCTCTGCTGTGCTCTCTCACCTGGTCCTGCTGCCTGCCCCACCCAGGGCGGAGCGCGTGGCCGCGCGCGCGCGCGTGTGTGTGTGTGTGTGTGTGTGTGCGTGCGCGTGTGTGTGTGGCCGCAGTCTCCCCAGGCCGGGAGGCCACCCCGCCAGTCCCGTCAGAGGCCGACCCTCCCGGCTCCTCTCCCCGCCCAGCACCTGGGTACCTGGCTCCATGAGCGGCAGCTGCGGTCACTGTTATCAGAGGGCCCTGGGTGGGGCGGCTCCATTTGCTTAAGGCTTAGTCTTGAGGGCCCCAGCCCCACTGCGTCAAACCTCGCCCCATATAAGACAAGGGGTCCCCAGCCCCAGGTCCCAAGTGGCCACCAGCTCCAACATGGCCCGGGTGCCCCACAGCCTCCGCTCCACTTTTGGCCTCCTCTTCCTTCTAACGCCTTGGGTGTCAGGTAAGATGCCCTCGGGGTGAGAGGTCACCATTACAGCAGGATGGACTCAGGAGAGGACTCCTCCCTTGGATTTTCCGGCCAATCCTAGACATGAGTGAAGGACGGTGGGCATGGGGTGCCACGTATGGTTGTCCGGAGTGTTCACCGCTCCAGTTTTCCGGCTAGGGCACAAGTAGGAGACAGAACGCAGCCTCCGCTGTGCTCCTTAAGATGTGGCCTGCAGGGCTGCCCCAGAACTGGGCTTCTTCAAGCTTGCTCGAGGCGTGGGTGGGCTGGCGGCCCTAACTGTTAGGGGCCCAGCCTGGCACCGGTCGAGCACCTGCTATTTACAGAGAACTCGAAGACCCTGGTGCTGCTTCATCGCCTCTTCTCTCCTCGTCGTGCCTGAGGTGGTCAGAGAGGAGCTTGGAGAAGCCAAGGGGCCGGGCAGAGACACGGACTGGAGCGGCGTGGGGACGGTGGGCGGCAGCCGCTCTCCCGGGCTCAG
>NW_022900932.1:741152-782595 GCF_012274545.1 Fukomys damarensis
GGGCAAAGCAGAACCGGAGAGGAGACCCAGTCAGGGAGCAGGGCTGGGTGAGGCAGAGGCTGCCAGGTGACCGGGCTGCAGCCGGGTGCGGCAGGTGGGCTGAGGCAGGAGCTCCTTCGGCCTGGGTTCTGCAGGCCGGGCCTGCTGGACAGCGGAGAGGCCAGGCCACGAGTCCGGGTGGTGCTAGAGACCCCTGCAGTAAATCTCCAGTCCCCACCTGGCCAGAATAGGACAGAGGCCTGGACAGGATTAGGACAGAAAGCAGGAGCCAGGACAGTCGGTGCTGGAGCAATGGACAGAGGTGCTGGACAGTCCCAGGCACTGACTTTTATTGGCAATCAATTGGGGTAAAGGGGAACCATGAGTGGTGCCTATGGAAATGAATGTAAACAAGGCTCCTAAAGGACAAGACAAGGCATTCTCAAATGAGGAACAGAATAGACAGGATATGTGATGGTATCAGAACATCGTCCTTCTAGTCTGAAGGTGTTAGCTGTGGGGATGGAATTTGGGTGCACGTTGCTCTGACCTCAGCACGTAGGCTTCGGCCTGACTTGCTTCTATAAACAGCCAGTTGTGGGGTTCACTTCTCACAGCTGCTTTGGGCAGAGTCGGTATCCTCTGCGGGGTAGGAAGGAAAGGGGGGCATCTGGAGAAGTGAAGCCCTGGGCGCAAGGTCTTGGGGACCCACTGGCCTCTGTCCCTGAAACCAGCTAATCCTGGCCTCGGGGTTTGCCTCTCGCTCATTTTTCCACATCATTGCACGTGGAGGAAGCCACTGCGCAGGGCAGGACAGCAAAAAGCTCTAGGAATGACTTCTTGATGAGGCTTCCCTGACAGGGTTCTGAGGCATGAGTGGCTCACAGGACGTCCGTCTTTTCAAACAGGCAGAGGGAGCAGAGGGAAGAGACCTTTAGAATTATAGATTTGGTGATGTGAGATTTGTTTTCATTTTTTAAACCCAGGTTGAGAAGCTATTTGCAGTGTCTTCTTCTTCTTTTTTTTTTTTTGGTACCGGGGATTGAACTCGGGCCCTTGTGCTTGCAAGACAGGTGCCGGAACCACTGAGCTAAATCCCCGGCTCTATTTACAGTCTTCTATTAAGAACAGATTTTACTTTTTGCACTCCCTGCAAATACTTCAGTGGCCAAAGCTGTTCTCTCCAGGCCTTTATTGTAGTAAATGAAATAAAGATCCCCTGGTAAAAGCCTCAGGGAGATAAAGCAGCTGCCAGATCAGTCTACTGGGGAAAGAGATGGGGTAGCTCATCCCCGGTCGGTCACTGATTTAGCCTGAACTCTAAGCTCAGATCAAGAAATTTCCTGAACATCCACTCCAGATTTTGCCATCCCTGGTCCACAACTGCACAGTTCAGGTCTGGAATTTTAAGCGCCGGGACCCGTGTCTGGCTGCTGCCTGATTTTGTGGTAGGCAGCTGGCCCGGCTCTGGCTGGTCCCCGGCCTCTGTTCAGGATCATCTCATCAGCTCGCCTCAGCCACGGAGGTCTGTGGAAGTCACGGACACGCCGGTGGTGTGGGTAACGCGCACAGCTGGCGGGGCTTCCCCGTGTTTCCGACGGTCCTGAGCACCCTGTGTCCACTCAGTGACCACGTGGCGGGGCGCCTCCCATGGTACTGCTCCAGACACAGCAACTGAAAGTCCTGGCCGTGGAAGCTAAACCGCGTCTCCCGTGTGCTGGTGCGGGCTGGGCGTGGCAGGAAGGGCCGGAGAGACGGCTGCAGGGCCAGGCAGGAGCAGGCGAGGAGAGGGCAGGGCCGCCCTGGACAACGCAGCACGAAGCTGCTCCGAAGACTGCAGATAGCTGAAGACTCGGGGCTTCGGAGCAGTAGCATGGTCTGCGCTCATGCGGAGCCGATGAGGGGCGGAGCCTGGACTCAGCCCTGGCCTCTGATTCTTTGGGTCTCACGGGCTGTGCCACCCTGGGCACCGTCTGTACCTTGGCAGCTTAAAAGCTCCTGGTGTGTAGCAGAAGCCAAACTCCGATTACTTTGCCTCTTTGTTTTAAGTATTATTATTACGTTTTGAGACAGAGTCTGGCTGTCATTCAGGTTGGCCTCGAACTCATGGTGCTACTCCTGCTTCAGCCTCCTGAATGCAGGGATCACAGGTGTGCGCCACCAGGCCCAGTACTGGGCCTCTTTGAATATCCTTTCCGCACATGAAAAACTAAGCTCATACCTCTTGTTGCATGGGTTTGTGAAAAACATGAAGTAAACAGATGCATGACTAACAGTTTAGGGCTTCTACAGATGTGTGTCCTTCCTTCCCCAAGAGACAGGAATGATTTATGAGGTGTGTACTGTGGTCTTAGCCCATAAGACAGTGCGCCTGGGAACCAAGAGTGTGTGTTCAAATTCTGGCTTCACCTCTTCCTTGCTGGTTGCCCTTAAGGAGATGACTTAACCACTCTGAACCTTGATTCCTCAATGCATGAAGCTGGGAGAATAGTAGACTGTTCTCAGCCACAGTGGGCTCCTGTGAGAAGTCAGTGTTAGTGTCTGTTCCCACTCACAGGACCTGCCTGCCCCAGTAGTAATGGCTCAGAAAGGCTGGCTGTGGCTCTTGCTGGAGGACTATGTACAGTTATTTTTCCTCCAGGAGTCTCGAGTCAGGGGAAGTTGACAGTTTCTAAGGAGCCTTGTTGGAGTCCCGTGACAGTCACCAAAGAGAATCCAAAAAGAGAAAGTCTGTGAGGCACACTGCCAGGCACCTGGCAGTGTGTTAGTATTCTGTTACTGTAACAAAATACTGGAGACAATCAACTTATAAAGAGGAAAGGTTAATCTTGATTATGGTTTTGAGTCCATGAGCACTTGGCACCACTGCTGGGGGCCTGTGGAAGCTCATTATACTGGGAGCCCATGGCAGAGCAAAGACATGGTCAGAAATAAACCACATTTGGGGCTCCATTATCCTCTTCAGCCTGAAGAGATCCCACTAGGTCCCATCTCCTGAAGGTTCTACCACCTCCCAACTGGAGCCCGAACCTTTAAAATGAGCTTTTGGGGGACAGTCCAGGTCCACTATAGCACTTAGAGAAGGTGTCTAGTAAGTGACAGCTATTACTGGGGTCGTGTCAAGGGGACCAGAAAACAGAACTGGCAGAGAAGAGCAAAAGCCTGATGACTCAGCCCTTCTCTCTCCCCCAACCTCAGCTCCCTTTGGGGACGTGGCCTCCTCTTTTACCCTCACGCTCTTCTCGTTCCACCCATATTTCCTTTGAGGCCCCAGCCCCATCTTCCTCATCAGCAGAGAGGATTGGGAGTGGGCCCGGGTTCTGGCTGCCACCTCGAACTAACAGAAACTGGAATCCCAGTTAGCCCTGCAGCCTCCCTCATGTGTTGCGATCTCCTGGTTCTCACTCTTCTGGCGATGTCAGAGCATGCCCTATGTGCCCTATCCAGCTGTTTCCCCGTGGAATGAAGGCCGTATCTGCCACTTGATAGGGGTGTTCCGTTCACACCCTGTCCTTAAATATAGTCAGATCCTCCTAAGACCTTGCCGCCTTGTTCATTCCTGTCAGAACCTCTGAGGAGATATCTTTTCCTGTCAAGAGGGCCCTTCGTCTATCCCCAGATGGCATCGGGAGTATAAAAAAGAACCTCACGGGGAACCACAAGGGTTAAATCATCTTATCTATTTCTCCTTCTTGATTAAATTTTATCACAAGAATGGAAGTTTCCCATCTCCCTCCCCTACCTATCTGCCATTTTTCTTCTTATACACCTCTCACAAGTTCTGTCTACCTAATTTCTATAGAAAATTCTTCCAGAAGTCTTACCTCAGTCTCTCACGCTATTACATTTGGAATGGAACTAGGCTATCACGGAAAGATGGAGGTTCTGATATTTGTTCCTTTTTCTCTCAGTTCTGCCATGGAAAGGGAATTCTATTGCTTAAGTCTGTGAGCCCTGAAGGAGCTCCTGTAAAGCAAAAAACCGGTCAACCCCTGCTCTCACTACTTCACATTTGATAGGCAGCATAGGAAGTTGATGTTGCCAGGGACCAAGTGACTGTAATGCCCAGGTGAAGGTGACAGGATGGAGTGATTAATGAAGATATGTTTGAGCGCTGAAATGAAGTTAGATCTTTTCTGCTTAGTGGAACCAGGGAAGATGCCAGAGGGACCTGAAATTAAGCATTGAGGAGGAGATGTGGGAATAGAAAGAGGCAGTATTTTTGCAGAAGGCATGGTTTGAGAAAAAGTCTGGAAGCTGGAAGAAAGAATGGGTATTAGATATCATGGTACTCTGAGGAGACTGGCTAAGGAGACATATCTGGAGAAGCAAGGGACCCTGGAGATAGAGGGAAGAGGGAAAGAACTTAGGGGGTAGATTCTTTTTTTAAAATTAATTTTATTAAAAAAATAAATAAAACTAATTTTATCGTTACATTTTAGGCATACAATATAATGACATTCATCATTGAAAATTTGTACCTTTACATGATCTATCTTGGTTCTTATTTTTTTCCCTATTTCCCTGCCCTCCCTTCATCTCTCCACCTGGGAAGATCTTATTTGCCTCTCTCCCTCCACAGGCACTACATCTCAAGAACTTCGGAAAACTGGTGAATCCCC
Organism: Fukomys damarensis; assembly: GCF_012274545.1. Taxonomy (NCBI): domain Eukaryota; kingdom Metazoa; phylum Chordata; class Mammalia; order Rodentia; family Bathyergidae; genus Fukomys; species Fukomys damarensis. The sequence continues at coordinate 745,754 of NW_022900932.1, forward strand.
AACATCTGACCACTTATCCCCCTTCACCCTGGGCCTTATCCGTAGTGCTCCCTCTGACCACACTGCTCTGCATTCAAAACAAAGACCTCCAGATCTCCCCAGACCTACGGAAATTCAGAGGTCAAAACGCCACTGCAACACCACACGCCGTTCCAGGCCAACTCCCAAACCTATAGACAACTCTGGAGGTGCAGACCATGAGAGCTCTGGAGTTCAGCAGAGACCTTCTCCCACTTCTGAACAAAACATCAGCAAGCAAAAAGAGGAGCCAGTTATCCAGGATAAACCCTCTAACCGTCATGTGGATTCCACTAACATACACAAAAGATCACCTAACCAACAGCATTCAACCTCAGCACCCACGAGGAAAACAACTTGTAAGTCCACAACAAGAAAAACAAAAGTAACAAAAAACACAGCTACAACTGTAAGACCTGTGGAAAAGACTCCCATTAGTTTGAATATTTCAACCATCACCTCCTACAAGACTATAATTCCTTTACACAGCTCAGTCAATTCAGAGATCAACATAAAAAACACAACTTACTCAGAAAAAAATACAGAAGCCACAATGACATCATACAAAACTACAATGAGCCCAGAAAAGTCAGGTGGAGTTAAAGACTATAGGACTACAGCTGTCTCAGGCAATACCCTCACAGAGACTATGAAAGACATAAAAGAGACATCAGCTAGTGAGAAGACTACAGAATCCAAAATGATACCTAAAGAACATGGAGAAAAGACTACATTGGCCCATGAGCTCACAGGAGTCCACACAACACCTCCAGAACATGGAGGAAAGACCACGTTGGCCCAGGAGACCACGGGATCCCACACAACACCTCCAGAACATGGAGGAAAGATCACGTTGGCCCAGGAGACCACAGGAGCCCACACAACACCTCCAGAACATGGAGGAAAGACCACGTTGGCCCAGGAGATCACGGGAGCCCACACAACACCTCCAGAACATGGAGGAAAGACCACGTTGGCCCAGGAGATCACGGGAGCCCACACAACACCTCCAGAACATGGAGGAAAGACCACGTTGGCCCAGGAGACCACGGGATCCCACACAATACCTCCAGAACATGGAGGAAAGACCACGTTGGCCCTTGAAATCACAGAAGCCCACACAATACTTCCAGAACATGGAGGAAAGACCACGTTGGCCCAGGAGATCACAGGAGCCCACACAGCAACTCCAGAACATGGAGGAAAGATCACGTTCGCCCAGGAGATCACAGGAGCCCACATAACACCTCCAGAACATGGTGGAAAGACTACATCAGCCCAGGAGCTCACAGGAACCCAGGTGACACCTAAAGAACATGAACAAAACACATTAGCCCAGGAGAAGACTGCAAAAACCCTAACGATGCCTCCAGATCGTGAAGAAAAGACTACGTCAGTCCATGAGAAGACAACACAAGTCTCACTGAAGTCCACAGAACACCTAGAAAAGACCGCATCAACCACAGAGAAAACCACAAAGGTCTTCAAAAGTCCTATAGTGTACCCAAAGAAGACCACACTGACCACTGGGACCACAGAAATCCTCATAAAATCCACAGAAAAAACAGCCACAGCAGCAATCACAGAGACTACAAGACATACAGTCAAGGTCACAGGAGACAAGTTGATTACCTCTTCTCGTTTAAACAAAACTGAGGTTACCCATCAGGAGTCTGCTGGTTCTTTGACACTCACCACATCTGGAACGGACCAGAGCTCCATCACGTCAGAAGCCCCAGGCAACAAGAGCTATCCACAGCAGGGTAACAATGCCTCACAGGCAGGCCCCTACACTGGAGAGAAGGGGGGAAGTGATCCATTCCCTGCATGGGCCATAGTTATTGTGATCCTGGTGGCTGTGATTCTCCTGCTGTTGTTCATTGGTCTAATCTTCTTGGTAAGGGACAGAGAAATGAATCCATGAAATGGGGATCGAGGAAGGATTGGGGTCCGAGTGAGGAAATGATGTGTCTAGGAAAAGAGATGGTGGACGTGGAGCTTGGTAGCTGGTGGGTGGTGGTGAAAGCTAAGGGAAAAGAATGAATACACAAAATGTGAAAGCTGGAGTTGGGGAGGAGGAGGCCGAGACAAAAAGGGTATGAAAGAGAGAAATTTGGGGGTTGGAGAGAGTTGCAAGTGTGAGAAGGACAAGGTTTAAGGGCAAGAATAAGATGAGGGGGCCTGGAGATAGAGCCTGGGCTCAGGGTATTGGATCTGGGGCCGGAATAAGGGCAGAGGTTTGGGTGGAACCTTGGGAAAGGAGCCAACTGAAGGGCCAGGGACTGGACAAACAGAATCAGGGCCTGAGATGTGGTGCTGAGGAAAGCGAGCCACAGGGCAGATGGTTCTCACCCCTCCTTTCTCGTCCCAATCTCAGGTCTCCTTTATGACTCGAGCGCGCCACGCACTGACCCGGAACGCTGAGGACAATGATGCTCAGGATCATGATGGCCCCAACTCCTACCCAGTCTACTTGATGGAACAGCAGAATTTGGGCCGGGGCCAGATCCCTTCCCTGCAATGATCCGTTAGAAAGGCCCCAGCTCCGGCTCTTCCACTTCTCTGGATGATGAATCAGACTCACGGTTCTGGTTTCCCGGACTCCAGGAAGCGTGGAGAACACCGACAGCGAACAGCATTAATCCGCCGTCAGCCTTGCTCTTAGTTGAAACTGGCTGGAGGATGAGGTGGTTATTAGGAAGGGTGAGAGTTTTGTGGAGTGAGAAGAATTGACTAACACAAGGGAGAGTGCTCATTGCAGAGGTGACGACCTGAGAATACGAAGGTGCTTCGTGGACGTGTGGGGTGGGCAGCAGCGTGGGCGCTGAGTCCCGGGCCAGGGAAGGAACTGTCGAAGGTCAGATTGCCTTGAGAGTGGGGAATCGGGGAGCAGAGGAAATGAGCACAGGGCTCCTGGTTCCAGGACTGATACATATGAAGTTTGTCTTTTGTTGTTAGGACTTGTCTCAGAGTTCCTGGAATACTCGCCTTTCCTTCTTCAATGAAACCAAACCAAACCAAACCAAGATCTAGGCAGGAAAGAGGGTTACAATATTTCCTTCTCCACTGTCTCTATTCTCTGGAGAAAGGAAAGTCCTGGAAATCATAAAGAACCATAAATATCTCTCATTCAGATGGGTCCCCTCTCCTCCTCCTGAAGCTCAGTTTTTTTAAATGCCAGGGTGGGTTTCCTGCTGGTCTGGGTGGGCACGCAGGGCCAGGATGTATGTTTGTTCTGAAGTCTCGTCTGCCCCTCACCATCCCAGCCCTTTCCCAGTGGCATCCCGCCTCATCGCTGAGTCCCTCACTGGAAGCCAGTCTGGGGTGCATCTTCTCCGCTGTCCTCACCCTCTCCCCGCACATTCACCCAGACTCCACTCCCCTGGGCATTTCCTCTGCGTGTGCTTTATGGATTTTCTCAGGCATTGCAGCCTTTCACCTATGACTGAACAGGTAAGAGGGGAAAGGACAGCAACAGATCATTTCCTTCTTTGCAATTTTTAAAAAATAAAATGCAACATATTTATAAAGTAAGGACTTAGTGTCCCATCATTGGGGGAAGGGACTGTTCAGCTCTGGTGGGGACCTTCGGGATGGCTTGACATTGGTGGTTATAACTGATATGTATTGACTTATAATTGTCATGTTATTTTCCTGTTGTTGGTTCTTTTTTATTTTTCTCCCTCTCCCTTTAAATTCTTGCCTATTTGATTTGCTCTGTTGGGCCTCATGGAGTTGTGACCTTCATTGTCTTTTTCTAGGATATTTAAAAAAATTGGAGTGTCGGTTTGGAATTCATAAAATTTCTCAGATATTCTTTGTCATGATACTCTTCCATCAATTTTGAAAGATAATTTTGCAGGATACATCAGTGTAGGTTGGAGGCTGTTTTCTTTTAAAGCTTGAAATACCTCACTCCAGGCTCTCCTTGACTTGAGGGTTTGTATTGAAAAGTCTGTTGTGATTCTAATGGACTTTCCTTTGCATGTAATTTGTTTCTTTTCTCTGACTTCTCGTAGTATTTTGTACCTCTGTTGGGCTTCTGGCATCTTGATTTATATGTAGGTGTAGATTTTATTTTATTATAACTAGTTAGAGTCCTATTTGACTCACTTATCTGTATTCAAGTTCTTCTGCTCTGTTTGGGGAGTTTTCTATCATTAATTCTGTGAACAGTTTTTTTATGGCGTTTGTGCTTATCACCTGTTTTTCTGTAGACTAATTTATTTATTTATTTTTGTACTGGAGATTGAACTCGGGTCCTTGTGCCTGCAAAGCAGGCAGTGGAACCACTGAGCTAAATCCCCCGCCCACATGGACTCCTACTAATCTTATATTATTCTTCTTTGCATTGTCTAGAAGCTGTTGGATTGAATTCTATAGTCCCTTACTATTTTTAAGAGATCTCTCTTTTCATGGTCACTGACCACCATCCTATCTTCTATGTCTGATATTCTGTCTTTAGATTAGGTTAGTCTGCTATGTATACTTTTAACAGAGTTTTTTTATCTCCTGGATATCAGTTTGAATCTGTTTCATGGATTCCATTTGTTTCTTGTGTTGGGCCTTCATAGTTTCCATTTCTTTCCTATGCTGAGAATTCATGGCTTCCATCATGGTCCTGAACTCATCTATTGTTTTATATCTTTCTTTTTAGAGTCTCTAATCATGTCTTTTATATGGGAAAGTATTTCTGTTTTGAACATTTCTAGAGCCTCATTCACCTATTTTTTACTTCCTGTGTTATCAGTTCAGATTATCCAGGTGGTTGATTATCAGACTTTTCCATCTTTGGTAAGCTGGAAGACTGTGTCTTGTTTAAATGTCTTTTCATTTCTATTATTGTTGTTGGTATAGTCCTTGGATTAATTCCTGGGTTGATACTTAGATATTACTTATTGTAAGGAGACAGGTCCCTGGGGAAAACAGCCTGGGGCACAGGAGACACCATGTGGGTACCAGAGGAGGGCTGAGGAGCTGGAGGAAAGTGGAAGATCTGCCTGGCTTCCAGGTGCCTGGTGTGTGGCAGCTGCCATCTCACTGGGGGGAGGGACATGCAGAGACCCCCAGCCCCAGCCCCTAGCTGTTGAATTTCCTGAGTCTGAAATTAATTTTTTTTTACATGAAAAACCAACCAACAACAAAAACCGAAACCCACCTCTGCACAGAGTCCTAAAAATCCAGACTCCCCTGCCAGGCACCAAAAATGGGGCCCAGGGGTGGATGTGGGTGGCAGGGGAGGCTCTTCCCACCCTCAGGGGACTCTCTTCTTGCTAAGTATCACTGGGAAATCTAGGGTGCCCTCTAACAGGCCCCTTGGGCCCTCGTTGGGATAATTACTTGACGACAGGTCAGGAGGGAACCCTTCCCTGAGCCCAGCTTTGGTCCCTGGGGTCACCGCCCCAGGTGGGCCCAGAGGGGACAAGGGAACAGGGGCTTGGGTTGGGAAGTTTCTGGCTCCTCCTTCCCTGCACCTGGAGGGTGACCTGGTTTCCCTGGGGAGCAGCCCAGTGACTCTGTGCCCAGTCACCAAAGCACCAAAGCATGCCTGTGCTGTGATGTCGCAGCTGTCACCTGCCCCACCCTGGCACCCCTGGGCTGAGCTCCTTGTTCTCTCTCCATACCTGTCTCCCTCTGCTCCTCAGGGCCTAGGCTCCAAGTGAGGCTGTGGCACAGCCCAGCTGGGCGGGAGGCTGGGGCCAAGCAGCACAGTCCCTTCTTCGAGTCCAGATGTCCTCTTTCAGCTCCTTGAACTTCCAGTCTTGCTCTTCTGGCCTCAGCCTGGTCAGCTGCTGAGACAGGAAGTGGCCGGCTTCATCCTCCTCTCCATAGGCCCCTTGGGCCCTCGTTGGGATAATTACTTGATGACAGGTCAGGAGGGAACCCTTCCCTGAGCCCAGCTTTGGTCCCTGGGGTCACCGCCCCAGGTGGGCCCAGAGGGGACAAGGGAACAGGGGCTTGGGTTGGGAAGTTTCTGGCTCCTCCTTCCCTGCACCTGGAGGGTGACCTGGTTTCCCTGGGGAGCAGCCCAGTGACTCTGTGCCCAGTCACCAAAGCACCAAAGCATGCCTGTGCTGTGATGTCGCAGCTGTCACCTGCCCCACCCTGGCACCCCTAGGCTGAGCTCCTTGTTCTCTCTCCATACCTGTTTCCCTCTGCTCCTCAGGGCCCAGGCTCCAAGTGAGGCTGTGGCACAGCCCAGCTGGGCGGGAGGCTGGGGCCAAGCAGCACAGCCCCTTCTTCGAGTCCAGATGTCCTCTTTCAGCTCCTTGAACTTCCAGTCGTGCTCTTCTGGCCTCAGCCTGGTCAGCTGCTGAGACAGGAAGTGGCCGGCTTCATCCTCCTCTCCCAGACAGCCCCCTGGAAGCTGCCCCTGGAGATGAGTGCGTGATCACAGTAGTTCATATTTCTGCCTCCTACACAGGCTTCTGGTGAGAAGCAGGTGCCTGCTGGCATCTGGCCAGTGATAGATCTCCTGTCCCCAGACAGTTTATCCCCGCCACACCCTGTCCTCTCTCCTACTGTCAAGGAGCATGGCCTCAGAGAAGCAAGAGGGTCCAGACGTGGCAATGGTCAGTGCCACAGATGTGGGCAAGCAGGGTCAGAAATCAAGCTCACAGACCGTGGGTGCCCAGAGCCCACTGGCCCAGTGCCCTGCTACCCAGAACCTTCCTCAAGCGATGCTCCTCCTCCGGGACCCTGGGCCCTGCAAGGTGCCTGCAGCTGCAGGTCCCGCTGAGACACCAGACCTCTGCTGTGTGTCTCTGCCCTCGAACCCAGGCCTCACTTCCATGCCAGTTATTTCAAGATGAAGGGAAGGAAATTACGCCCACTTCCTACATCTGGGTGCTGCTTCTCTTTGAAATCCGGGGACCCAGTAAATGAATTTCTCACCAATCAGGGCATCGGAGCCAAAAAAAGTCTGGAGGAGACTGTTTCTTCTGTCCTTGGCCACTGCTCGCCTATCCTCATCTTTTTCTGAAGGCAAAGATGATGGAGCTCTTTGCTCATCTTGGTGAAAGTCAGCACCGCTCTATCCCCTTTGGGCCCTGAGCCTGCCCCACCTGCAGCCTCCATGCGGTAACTCCCCCATCCTCTCCCCAAACCTTGGCTGCAAACAAGAACCAGGAGCACTGCTGCGCTCTCTTTCCCGTGGAATTCCTCGCTGTAAGGGCTGCTTGGTGAATATATTGCATTGAACTTGAAAATCCTAGTTTCATTATCCTCCTTAATTCCATCTTAGAACTCGGCTCCAAGCCTAGGGCAAGTCCAATGAAAAAGATCCCTTTCAGAAACCTCCTGGATTCCACTCATCCTGATCCCAGATGACGCCCTAGCGGAGGGGGTCCCAGGCCTGGGGCTGGGGAGCCCAGCATGAAATTCACCTACAGAGAAGAAAAGCTGAGCTCAGCCTGGCCTCTCGCCCCACCTTTTCCGAATTTCAAGTTTTCCCTCATTACTGTAAGCAACATCAGAAACCTACAAAGCCCTGAGAAAGTGTGGTAGAACAGGGTGAGAGGTGGGCACTGGGTCCTCGGTGACTGAGCAGCAGAGAGCACAGGGGACTGCAGAATGAACCCAGGCTGCCTTCTTTCTGGGTCCCCTGCTCTCTCCCAGGGACTCCCAGAGTCTGCAGCTCCCTGCCTCTCGGTGGGCTGGTTCTCGGGCGGCCTCAGCTGTCACTGCGGAGATGCATCACTCTAGCCTGTTTGCTCTGAAACCGACCTGTTTCCAGCCGGTTTCCAATAACATGCTGGAGGCCACATCGTATTCAGCAGATTTCCCGAGCCTCTGTTCTGGGCTGGGTCTGAGGATGAACTGTGAACAAAGCAGCTACAGGTGCTGCGTCAGGGAGATCAGGTGCACGGGGAAGGTGCACACAAAGGGCCGCCCGTAAAGAGACACAGCCGTAAAACTGCCAGCCTCATTTCCGGTCCTTGTTTTCTTCCACCACATCTAAAGAGCCACCTCCTGAGCTCGCACGCTCAGCTCACCCGGGCTCGATCCCAGCCCGCCCTGCCTGCCGCTGTCTCCCCACCTTCTCCCTTTTCCACCTCTCCTCTCTGCGCTCTAGCGTGCACAGGAAGTGGCTGGACAGGGTTGCTAGAAAACGTGGATGTCCACGCTGCCCTCGGGGTGCTGAGTCAGGTCTGGAAGCTTGGGGAGGGGGTTGTGGTCTGCGTTTGAATAGCTCCCCAGGTGTCCTCAGTTGTCCCTGGTGCTTAGCGTCCAGAGATCTCACCTGGGAAAGCTCTGCTCCGCACCCGAAGGCCCCCAACCCCTGTGGCTCCACCCTCTCTCCACTCCCCTCATCCCTGAGCCTTCTGGAGTAATCTGCTGTCTCCCTTTGGTGACTGCCTGCTCACTGTGTGCGTCTCTTCGCAAGTTTTACCAAAGCAATCCACGCCTGTAACCTAGAGCCTAACTGCCCCGTGGAGTATTACAAATGAGGCAGCCATGCAACACCAGCTTCCTGCTCAGAGCTTTTCCTCCTGGTATTTGCAACTACAAATATCACACCATACTGTATTACCACCTATAGGACTGGCAAAAAGACCTAAAATATATCTTTTGAGGGGCTAAATAATAGCTTCCTGTCCCAACCTTTCCTCTCAAAAGATTTCATTACTTAAGTGTAGCTGCTGTGGACTCAACTGTGACTCCCTCATATGTTAAAGTTCTAATGTCTAATGTAACTGTCTCTAGAGGAAGGGTCTCTAGGAGGAAAATAAAGCTGAAGGAAGTTATGAGTGGTACCTTAATCTAAGTGGTACCTTAATGACTGTGACCTTCTAAGGAACAGACAGACAGAATCTTTCTCTACTTTGTGAAGAAAATAAAGCTGAAGGAAGTTATGAGTGGTACCTTAATGACTGTGACCTTCTAAGGAACAGACAGACAGAATCTTTCTCTACTTTGTGAGGACACAGCAAGAGCACATTTATCTGCAAGCCAGAAACACAGCCCTCACCAGGAACCTAGTATGCCACCTTCAACTCCCAATCTCCAGAACTGTGTGGAAGCGAACTTCTGCTGCTGAAGCTACTCATTCTGTGACAATTGTCACGGCAGCCCCAGCTAAGACGGTAGCCTCCAGTATTATGGGGGATGAATTTCCTTGCTCAAACAAAACTAATCTTTAAAATTCTAATTGTTTATCAGTGAACTTTCCTTTTAGCAGCAACTACAGAATAAAATAGAAAGGTCATACTTCAACACTAAATTATAGGAACCCAAAAGGGGGAAAAACCATACCTATTGTCTCATTTGTTTAGAATATAGTTTTTCTAGAGTTTGGCCTATAGTTTTTAAAATCAGCTGTATTCAAACATGATAGTACATTTCCTATTAACTCCTGTTTGCGTCTTAGGAAACCTCTTGTGGAAAGAAAATAAAGATGCTTCACAGATAGTGGACACGGACTAGTACTTGGGGCCTTGCTAACCAAATACTGGGCTTTATTAGTGTTCAAGACCCTGGTTGCAAGGAAGCATGCTCTTCTGTTCACCTCCAGCTCTGTGAACTGGCATGGCATAGTTTTTCCTTTCCTTTTTCACCTCACAAATCACCAGCACAGCCCTGAGTAGTCACCTTTCCCAGCAGTTGCCATCGTGGTAATGCCACCCCGCTTGGCCTGGGGCTGGCTACTGATTTCCTCTACTTCCTGTTCTCTGCCTGCTTCTGCTTCTCCTCCTTTTCCTTCTAATTCTTTTTCTTCTGCTTCCTCCTGCTCCTCAGTAGAAATTTCTTTTTAAAAGTTACGGTGTGTGTTAGCTTTCCAGTTCTATTCCAAAACACTTGAGACCCTCAGCTTACGAAGAAGCTGTACCTTGGCTCACAGCTTTGGAAGTTGCAGTCCATGGTGAGTTGGCCCTGCTTCTTTGGGCCTGTGGTGAAGCGGCACATCACAGAGGGAGAATATATGGTGGTACAAACCCTCGTGCCTTCATGGCCGGGAAGCAAAAGGGAGAAAAATGCAGGTACTGGGGTCCTGCAATCTCTTTCAAAGACACAGCTCGAGTGATCCAAGGCCCTCTGAGGTCCGTGTCCTAAGGCTCCACCGCCACCCACCAGAGCCACCCTGGAGACTGAGCCTCGAACACAAGGAACTCTGTGAGGCACTCACCCAACCATAGCCTGATAAAACATAAATAAAACCGGCCCTTTTGGAGCCTGAGGATGTAGCTCAGTGGTGGAGCTCTTGCCTAGAATGTGAGAGGCCCTAGGTTTGATCCCCACTGTTAAGAAAATAAAAAGGAAAAGTTGGAGAAAATCTATGGTCTCAACCATTATTAAGAGTTCCACTTAGCACCTGTAAGTTAGTTCCCATGGTTGTACCTCCATTCCTGGCGACTTCTCAGTTTCTGCTGGAGCCGCCAACCTTGGGCTGTGCGCATGACCGCTGGGTGGCTGCAGCCTCTGGAGCTGCCCCGGAAGCGGAAGGGCGGCCATGACTCCACAGCGCCTGCGTGCTGGAGACTGGATACGCAGCTCTTTAGGGGAGCGGGGCTGTGCTGCACTGTGCTTATGACCAATGAGAAAATTCAGTTTCCTGCTAAATACTGTCTCTTTCTGAGTAGAATGCTGCCTTGTGTGTCCTGCCTCCTGGTACCAGCGGCCTTGTGGCTTGTCCTAAGGCTTCATTGGCCGGGTGAAATGTTCCTCATTTTCAAACCTGTGGCTGTTCATTGTTGTACTTGTTTAGCATTTTCTGGATTCACATTTTCTAGGAGCTTTGTAGCTTTTTCCTGCGTGCGCCATTTTCTGGATGCAGCACGTCAGCTTTCTCAACCTTTGGGTAGTTTTGTGTGCCCCCCCCATCTTGTTCTTTAGGGTAGTGAGGGGCAAAAAGTAAGCATAACCTTGCCTGTGGTGGCGACTCTGAGAAGTTGAAAACCTTTCCTGTCTGTAGATCTTGGTTTACATCTCTTAATGTTATGTATTGGAGCTGCATATAACTTGTTTTCCAACCTTTGCCATAGTGATTGGGAGTCCCTGGGACTTGAATACATATAGAATCACCTCACTCTTGCTGAATATGCAGACACCTGGGTCACATCTCAAATTCCTATTCATTTAGAGGAATCTAGGAATTGTTATTTTCCACAAGCTCACCCAGGTGATTCCTATGTGGGTGTTTTCTGAATAATATTCAGAAAAATACTTTCTAAGAAAGGAGCAATGCTACTTTGAGAACAAATGAACAAGGCTGGGGATTTAGCTCAGTGGTTCCACCACCTGCCTTACAAGCACAAGGTCCTGAGTTCGATCCCAGTACCAAAAACAAACCAACATCTATTAGCCTCACCTGGTCCTATAATTCCCCTCCCCTGTTATTTTTGCAGGGTCGGGGGTGGAACCCGGGGCCCGTGCATGCTAAGCAAGCACTGAGCTGCCCTCCAGTCCACCATCCCTTCATGACACTCTTCATCTGTATTGAGTCTCCCCCAGCACAATATGGAATAAGCTTATCTATCGGTAAAACCAGGTCGTGTAACCCCAAGGTGGGGAGAAGTCGGAGGGTGACTTACCTCAGCACCTAAAAGCACTGATTTGGTAGCCTGGGTTCAATAGCCGGTTCCACCACCCGCTAGCCTTGTAAATTTTGGCAACCATCAACATTTCTAATCCTCAATTTCTTCATCTTATCTGTGATAATAACAGTATCTGTGTTGAAGGGCTGTAGTGAGCATCAATTACAGTACCCACATAATGAATTTCATCAAGCATGGGTAAAATATTTGTTACTATTTATGATTATCTCCAGGATTAACCTTTGGTAATACTAGCACATCTGCCAATGCCAGATCCAGTACAGAGTCTGTTGGGACTAGCGTAAGCTCCAGGGCTGTAACCAGCATGAACTCTGGGACCAGTACAGTGGTCAACACTGGATCCAGTGTGACCTCCAGTGAGACCCACACAACCTCCAACACTGCACCCACTGCAACCTCTGCTGGGGCCACTGTGACCTCCAGCACTGCATCCACCTTGACCCCTAGTGGGACTAGGACAACCTCCAGCACTGTGTCCAGTGTGAGTGCTGGTACAGCCAGCACAGTAATCACCAGTGGATTTGATATGACCCCCTCTGGGGCCAGCACAACCTCTGACACTGCCTCCAGCGCAATCTCTAGTGGGCCTAGCACAGTTGTCAACACCGAATCCAGTGGGACCTTGGTGAGACCAGCACAACCTCCAGCTCTGAAACAACTGTAACCCTCACTGGGTCTGACACAGCTGCTTCACCTGGGACATACACAACCCCCAGCAGGACCAGCACACGTGTGACTACTCCAGCAAATGGTAGGAAGCCAAGTGGGTCCCTAAAGCTGTGGGAAACCTTCCTCCTCACCCTGGTCATGGTAGTAGTGGGTGTGGGGCTCTTTGCTGGACTCTGTTTTTATGTGGTGAGTACCTGATATGTAGGAAAACCACTGGGGAAAAGAGCAACAGGAACAATAGGATATGAAAGGCAGGCCCTCAAGTCAGGGGTGGGTAGGAGGAGAAGGAGACCAGAAGGGAGGTACAGATGAAAATGGCAAGTTGCAAGCAGAGAAGCCAACCAATGTGTGGAGGAAACTACTGACCTGTGCGCAAAGGGTGTTGAAAAAGGAATAAAGGCCGGAGGGAGGAGAACTAGGTGAGGGAGATGGTTGGACAGGAAAGATAATTCCAGGGGAATCACTGCTGGACAGTGCTCTGCGTCGCCGGCTTGCGACAGGAATCCATGTTGAAAGATGGGAGAGAGGAATATAATTCTGAAACTATTGACTTTTCTTTTGTAAGAGAAATTTCCTATCCCCGAGAAACACCTTTGACACGACTCTCATGGCACCTACCTTGGTCCAGACCCTCCAGGGAAACCCAGAGTCCCCCGTAGGTCTAACGGGTTCTGGAGGAGACTAAAAACCTCAGTGGCCATGGAGATAAGTAGGCCTCTGAGTGGGCCTTGAAGCTGGAGTGCCACTTCCTTCGGAGCGGAAGCAAGCCTGGGGGTCAGGTACCCGAGTTGCCTCTTGTTCCTCTCAGCTTGGTGTGGGCCCCTGACATCCTTGAGGAAGGTGTTTCTTCTCCTCCCGTGCTTTAATCAAAGGAAAATGGAGTGCTAGATTGGTGATTTATCTGAGAAGTAAATACATCCAATACATCTGACAAAGAGAACCAGTGTGTACACATGAGTGGGTGTCAGTAGCTGAGTCGAACTTTTCAGTTGTGTGAAAGAACGCCCATGCTGGAATCCACTTGGCCTTCAGAATCTCCACAGTGAGATCCAGAGACCTTCCTTACATCTGTGTGTCCCTATTTCCAAGTCCTCTTGCCTCAAGCAGGGCCACTGTGTCCCCAAGATTCATACAGACTGATGGGAACTCTGAATTGAGAGGGATGAGGCAAGAAGGGCGGGTACAGTGTCAACAACATACAGAGATTGGATTGGGTCACACAACTCCAGAGTGGGACGATGTGGAGAAGGGGTAATTACATGTGCTGCAGCGCAGGCCATGGGGGACTCAAAGTCACAGTGCCCAGGCGCTTACAGCAGCTCCAGGTCTGGACCCCTTGTCAGAGCGAAGGTGTGGCTGATGGTGCCTCTCAGAGTGCTCTCCAGAGAAGCAGTGAGGGAAAACAAAAGCTTCCCAACCTACTAAGATCCAACCTTTCAAGAGGTTCTTGGCAGACACCTGGGGGAAATGAGATTCTCATGAATCAGCTCCTAGAGGGCTACAGGCGTTCCTTTCCCAGGTTGAGGGCAGAAGACTGCCTGACCCTTCAGGTCTTAGACAGAAGGCACTGCTTTGGCAGCAAAGTTGCTCTGAATCCGCGGGGTGGTGGAGAGCATGGAGTCCTCAGAAGATAACTCATGTATGTTGATGGATTCACCCCAACTCACAGCAGTGGACCCTGCTCCGTTTCCCACTACACACTGGGTGTCCAAAGGCCAGCGAATCAGACAGGTGACTCCTACCAGTGAGACCTTGCTGAGCAGTCACCACTACTATCACCACCTTCTCCACCTCCACCATCACCACCACCACGACCACCACCAGCACCATCACCATCACCAAAATCACCACCATCGTCACCACCATGACTATCACCATCACCAGGACCACCACCACCACTACCTTCACCACCATCACCACAACCATCACCACCACCACCACTGTCACCAATATCACAACCTGTGCGTATAACTTAAAGTGTTTTCTTTATGTTTTCTTCTAGCAGTTTCAGAATTTCAGGTCCATTTCGAGTTGAACGTGTGGAGAGAGGGAGGGATTTCATGTCAGTCTTCTACACGTGGATATCTAGTTTTCTAAGCACCATTGTATTGGGAGATACAGACTTGACACTTTAGAGTCTTGTAAGTCATGGGAAAAACTTTTGAAGTTTATCAATACATTTTGATTCGGGGAAACATGATAAGATGATCAGGAAGAATCTTTCTGGAAAAAAGTGCTATAGATTCAATGACACGGTGTAAAAGCAAAACTATAGAGATGGAAGAGGCTCTCCAGCTCCTGCATCTAGGTCGTTAGATGAACTGGGTGCTAAAAGAGGAAGTGCGTCTGGTCTGTACACTACAGAGCAAAGGAGTCAAAGGAAACTCCAAATTGATGATTTTGCTTTTATTTGCATAACGCTTACATCCAGTTCTGTGGTGTATAACAGAACATAAAGCCTCAGTACTATAATTTACAGTACGATCAGCAAAAATTACAGTATAAACAAGATGAACTTTACAAAAAAACTTTGAGGCTCTAGCGACAAGATGTGCAGAGCTCTACCCCCCCAATAAGTCCGAGGTGATCTGAAGGGTGCCCCTGGATGGTTAGCCCGAAGAGTCAATAAACAGGTGGGTCGTTCAGGGAGTTATGGCTCCCGAAGGTCGGTGGTTGCCGGGCTCATGAGGGAAGAGGACAGGCAGAACATGGAAGGTTAGCGCCGTGGAGCTATTCCGTGTGATGCCGCAGCAGCAGGGACGTGTCATCCTGCCCTGGTCAGGGTGAGCAGATCGAGCAGCACCTAGAGAAGCTGGGGTGAGAGGGCCTGTGCCCACGTGGATTCCTCACCTGCAGCCAGTGTGCACCTTGTAATTATTAAATGATGATAAAAATTTTGGATGAAGCCTACGGAGAAATACGTGCTTTTCCAAAATTCTTTTTGAGAATATATGCACAGAATTACTACTTATTTCTCTTTTGTGGTGCTGGGGATCAAATCAGGGCCTCCTAGCAATAGGCAAGCACTCAGTCACTGAGCTACACAAGCACACAAGGACATTTCCACACAAAGGTGGTTCCGGGTGAGCTACAAAGTCTGGGCAGCCTTGGAAAGATCTTCCAACCCAGAGGGGGGCGGCGCTGCCACCTCCGGGCAGGAGCCGGTAGTAGGAAGATGAGTCACGAACGTACAGTGATCGCTGAACATCTTTCCCTTCTTAAAAATTTTCTTGTGGTGCTGGAGATTTTTTCTTACGTGTGCTGAGCACGTGCTGTACCCCTGAGCTGCCCTGTGTCACACAGGACGGCACCTCTGAGGCTCCTTCTACCGACAAGGGCCATGCTGGAGTTGCGAATAGAAGAAACTTCGAAAGACAGAGCAGGCTTCTCGTCGAGTCAGGAGAAGGATCGATTTCAAATCGATGCTGTGTTTATAAATTGTCTACTTTATGTGAGTGCTTTGTCTCTGAGTTCTTTACACTATGATACACTAATCTCTTGCTCTACAAAACAAACACAAGTTCTGAGCTCTTGGCTTCTACGTGCTTGCTCCTTCCTTCCCAGTCGGGAATTAACTCTCCAAACAGCCACTCAGAACCTGCCACCGACGAAACAGTTGCCCTGCCCTCCTCTCCTCATCCCCACCCTCGGAGGGGCCAGGGTCAGCCGTGTCCTCCAAATCTCCACCTCCCCGACAGACGCCTTTGCCCTTTCACATGTGCCTGCTTCCTTCACGTCCCCCTGGGAATGAGGCACTGGCAAGGGAAACCGTTCCAGACCGCTCTGGGACAGCGGGCGGCCCCTCTGCACAAGCTGGGTCCTCAGGCCCTGCTTCCCGCCCTGCCCTTCCTGTGTCTGTGCCCCTGGATGGGCCAGCGCGTCCCTCTTCCACTTCTACCCCTCCAGGGCACCTCGCTCGAAGCAGCCCTGAATGGCAAAAGCACAGAGAGTCCCCTAGCCAGGGACGGAGGACTGGAGTTCCGGCCTCCCCTAGCTGGAGCAGTTACAAACCACAAAGCTGTACCAGCTACCAGAAAGAAGAAAGATAAGAAGTCAAACTATGGAGTGCCTCACACCCCACCTCCTCCACAGGCTGCCCCAAATCCAGTTCTTTTCCTGCAACTGGATTTTCCAGCAAGGCCCTGGGGCAGCCTCCTTACCCTCTGCCTCTGTGGCCGTCTTTCCTCTGGTCCCTGGCTTCCCCACGACGTCCACCAAATCACCGACGATGAGAAGAGGAAACGAAGAGTCTCCCCCGCTAACTGCTTCCTGTAGCTGCTTCTCTCCAAACTCTTGGGACCCAGAAAGATTTCGCAGTGCCTGAGTGGGAGGGTAGGGGGACCCCGGAAGTCTGAAGGAGCCGGCGTCTTCCAGAACAAAGCTGAGGCAGCCTTCGCGTACTGATTCCATCTTCCGGGGCTCCAAGCCCTCCCAGGTCGCAAACCCACATTCACACATGGCTGCTAGTGTGGGGTTGTCTCACCTTTCTTTGAATCTTGGAAAAAAATGTTTTCTTTTTAACTGGAAAATTCTAGTTCCAACTGTCTTCTTTCTAAATCAGAACTAGATTTGGGGCCTAAACTCTCCTTCCTCCAGTCATGTCTGATGTCAAATTCCTGATTCATCCTCTCAGGGTCCCCTGATGGGAGGAAATTGAGGCTGAGCTCTGGGGTTCGGGCCCAGGCACCCAGAGCCTACTGAGAAAAGCTGGGGGACACTCATTCCCCACCTGCTGGAGCAGGCTCCTCCAGCTGGCCCCTAGTTCTCTCCGGGGTTGGCCTCTGCTGGCGGACAGAGCCGAGGTGGGGAGGCTCGGGGATCTCCCACCGCTTTCCCGACGTAGCTCTGTCTCTTGTGTCCTCTTCTGGCTTCACATCCTCTCTCTGCTCCAGCGCTCGCCTTCACCATCCTCGCCCTGAATGCTGTCTCCACCCACAAAGGACTGTCAGCCCACTTCAGCCGCATCCTAAACCCCAACTGCTCTTCTCCATTTGATTTTAAACAAGGATCTCTGCCCCTCTGATGGACCTGCCGTTCATGTAGTCATTCAGCAAACATTTACGGAGTCCCTACTCTGAGCCAGGTAGCGGACCACAGAGAAGTACAAAGCAGTAGAAAGCTCAGTCACTGCCTATGGGAGTAGCAGTCTAGTGTGAAAGACACAAACAATATTTCATTATAAAACCAAACAAGTGTGTAAGTTGCTCACCAGCACCTCCCTGCCTCCCCACAGATCTGTACAGCAGCCGGGACTCCTGTGTTCCCTCATGGGGAGCAGCAAGGGGAGCGTGTGTGTGCTGGGCCCCCACTCATTAGGAGCATCTGGCTTTCACCATCCCACCATGTTTGTTTTGTTTTTTTCCACAGAATGTTTTGTTCCAGAAATGTAAGTTTGGCTGCTACCCAATGTATCTCAGTGGTTTGTGACTGAACTGTGTGACCTTTCAGGAATGTTCTGTTAAGCTCCACCCCCTTTCAAGAATGTTCTGTTAGGCTCCGCCCCCTTGCAAGAATGTTCTATAACTCCAGCCACTGCATCAGTGAACATGCTCACCTACTCTGTAGATTCCTATATAAGGAGGCTCTCATTTCTGATAGAGCCAGAATGAACTCTGAGCCCTCAGGGTAATAAAGGTTTTTCTCTGGAATTCTTGAGTCTTCAAATTGTAACGCTGTAACACTGGGCTATGACAACCTCACCATCCCTCACAGCCGCTACCTGCCCCCCCAACCCTTCCCTCCAGCAGCCACTTTACATGCACAGGTGATAACTTGGGTCCCTGGGGCTCCTTTTGCTGTAGAATGCAGACACCCCACTTCATATGAGTGAGAAGTCACCTTGGCTTCAAGCTGGCCAGTCCCAGATCCCCATTTTTGAAGATCACCTTCCTAAAATCTCCTTATACTAGATGCTATTATAGCAGTCAAGCTTCCCCTCTGAAAACAGAAAATTTTGGATATTTCAAAGATGAAGGAATCCGAGTGAGAGGTGCCGATGAAGCTACTGGAAAAGCAGAGGCGTTAGAGTCAGGGTGACAGCTAGTGGGGTTCAGGCTCACTGATGTGGAGAGCAGAAAGCTACTGTCACCCAGGGGAGTGACAGGGTGTGGAAGGGACAGGAACTGTACAGCGCACCACACAGCCCTCACCAGGGGCCGCGGCAGCTGCAGAGCTCGTGAGAGTCCAGGTGGCTGGGTGTGTGACACGCACCTGAAGGACGCTGGGGCTGGGGTCCTTGGCTTACAGAGCAGAGCGTGCATGGCTATGAAAGGCATCTAATGCCAGTGACAGCCACGGGTGGGGAGGGCTGCTGTGGCCCGGAGGCCACATTAAAACTGGACAGAGAAGGCACACTTCTTATCTAGATGTCTTAAGGCGATCTGAATTAGGGCATGCTAAAATCAAAGGACAGGGCAAGAGGAATCTGGAATTCAGGTCATTCCAGAGCTTTTAATTTTTTTTTTTTTTTGGTCAATCAACTGATGAGTAGATAAAGAAGATGTGGTTTTTCTATACTTTATGGTGCTACTCTGCCATAAAGAAGGATGAACTTCAGACATCTGTAGCTAAATGGATGATGAGTCCATGCTCTTACATGAAATAAATTGGACACACGTGTTCAAATGCCGCATTGTTTCTCTGGTGTGAGAAAATGAAAATGGAATGGGATTTGAGGGGGGGATGGGATAAAATAAAATTTAAAAATTTTTAAATTAAAATATCTCCAAAAAAAGACAACTATAAAATATCATTTTATGTATGTCAACAACAAAAAAATCTCAAAAAGGAAAAAAATCAAATAAAATTCCACCTGCCAAAAAAAATTTTTTTTGTTTTTTTGTTCAAATTTGGACGAAGAAATATTCCAAAGTTACACTGTGCCTCTGTGATTTTTCTGTTTATATGCAAATGTTTGGGTCCTAACGTTTCTGATACTTGGGTGCATCAGTCTCTCGCCCTGTGAACAGACAAGGTCTGCTCTGCTCCTGCGCTGGCTCCGGGCTCTCGCTCGGGCTTTGTTCTGGAGTTGGCCCTGGTGAACCTTAGCAGCTCTGAGAGGCTCTGGCATCGCTGTGCCCCTTGGCGGGAAGGGGATCACTGGGTGCACTGAGTAGCGATGTTGGCAAACGGTGCTGCTTTTCAGAGCCTGGGAGTGTGGCACGGGAGCCAGAGCCTGCCACGTGCCGGCTTTAGGAGCCGGGGCGAGGCCAGCAGAGGCAGCTCTGTGCCTGTTTCCTCATTTATAAAATGGGGACCATGTGGCACCCATGGCACTGAGGAGCTGTGAACACTTCATGGCCCCGTGTCTGTGAAGCTCTGTGAATAACAACCGGACACGGAATACCCAACAAAAGTATCCTTAGCTGTAGTTATTGTTTACTCATGGACGTTTTGAGGAGGGGAGGAAATACATTTGGGGCTTTGTGAGAGCTACTTTCGTACACCGATCGCACTACTCAATTAGATTTTGTGTTTCCTCAGGGTGGCTTTTGCAGGGGGCAGCTGGAATTGAGGGGAAGGTAAGCAAACACCTTCTTTGCCTCCACAGGACTGCTATCCCTTTTCAAAGACGGATGGGGCCATTTAAAATTTTTCTATCTATACTCAGGAGGCTGAAGCAGGAAGATTGCAGTGAGTTCAAGGCCAGGCTGGATTACATGCCAAGATCCTGTCTCAAAAAAAAAATCTTTAAAAAAGAAAATGTTTTAGGGGTCAGGGATTTAGCTCAGTGGTTCAGCCGCCTGCCTTGCAAGCACAAGGACCTGAGTTCGATCCCTGATACCAAAAAAACAAACAAATAAAAAATGCTTTACACCTAGGTGAGGAGGATCATTGTTAGAACTCATCCCAGTACATTCCCCTCTGGCAAATTTGACTCTTGCCTTCTGTGGCTTGTCCCAATTCAAACTTAGGCAAGGGGAGAGGGGAGAGTTGATGTTTCTATCCCCTGAGAAGTGTGACGGGTGCGGAGTGCAGCCCCTCTCAGGAGAAGGCAGGAGACGCAGGAGAAGGCAGAGGGCAGGGAGCGAAGACCCATGCTGATTGGGAGCTCTTCAGACTCGGGAATCTGGGGAGAAAGACGGAGGATAAAAGAAAGAACAGAAACACTGTTCAGTGTGTAAGGGGGCCCGGGAGGAAGCTGTCACTAGTGGGCAGGCTTCCCCGAACTCCGCGGTGGGCCCGCTTTTACTTAGTCGACAAGAAGTGCAGGGGAGGGTGTCGTATACCATCCCGGGAGCAGCGACTGCGGTAAGTTTAGGGACCAAGTTCAAGCTCAGAGAGGAACAAGTTGCTGCTCTTCTCTACTCTGGGGTGTCTGCAGTTTTTACTGCCCTCAGCAGAATGCTGTCTCGCCTCAGGAGCGCTGTTTATGGCTTTCCACACAGCCAGGAAGTCATACTTCTCTGTTCCCGAGGCAAGTTAGCCCGTGGGACCTGTGTGGTGGGACCTGTGTGGCCGGTAATCTGGCCCTCACCAGTCATGGCTGGGCCCCAACACATGGCGGATAAGTGAGCCCTTGAGCCTCAGCCTTCCAGACTTACAGCCCACAGGGGCGTTTTTTTGGAAACAATGGAAAACATTAGAAAGCACCTGAGCAGGAGATTTTGCTTCGCTCCCAAAACCCCCAAGCTGCTTAGAGGAGTCCCACACCCAGTGGCCTCTCTGCCAAGCGCGGTGCTGCCCATGCTGTAGATTAGAAGTGGGGAAGGGTCGGCTGGGTGCACCAGAGCACAGCCGTGTGGGCTTCCTCCTCCTGCACTGTGGGTGAAGAAAGCATCCCGGGTCCCAACAAATCAAGGGAGTCCTGAGAGAAGCAGGACAAAGAGGCAGCAGAGTCTGGGCCCCAACACAGAGACCACAGGGGAGTCCGCACTTCACCACCTCCCAAAGACCAGGAGCACAGGATGCTCACGGGGACCAACAGGGACCAGAGCAGCTCATGGGACCGTTAAAGGGGACATGAATCTCACCTTCTAGTAGAGACCTACTTGGGAAAGAGATGCGAGGGAGAGCCCTTGAAACGTCATACAGGCACAGTATTGACCCAAGGAGCTGTGATCCGACAGTGGAATAAAATACAGTGATACCTTGGCTCACAAAGGCTTCTGCTCGGCAACAGTTCAGCTCCCGGACAGCAGCGTTCTGCAAAGCCTGTCTGTGCGCTCCACTTCAGGTAAGGAACACAACGACCGCAGCCCTCTTCCTGCACGAACACGATTGCAGCCGGCTCCCCCAGAACCGTGGAACAATTAAGTTCATGACCCAGGTGCCTGTAAATGTAAGTGTCAAACTTAGGTCCTTCTCCGCACTTCTCTGTGCACTGCTCTCCCAAGAACGATCCTCCAAAGTCAAGTGATATCAATCACACAAAATAAATGTTTATGGTTTCCTGACCCCGTAGGCTGCATCATGTACAATAGGACTACCCTGAGGCAGGCAGTGTTTGGGTCTTGGGTTAAGACCTTTGCTCCTGGCTCAAAACACCTTCTCCAGGAGTGTGGCTTGAAGGAGCAATAGTCCTCTTGACTGTGAGGAGGACAACGTCACCAGTGTCTTCCTGTGCTGGCAAAGGCGTCCAGCCAGCTCTCTGTGCGGAACAGTTCTGACATACAGCACTTTCTGGCTTCCGTGGTGTAAGTATTCACATGAATGACCCATTCGGCTAGCATTACGATGTGACTGACAACAGGTTTGAGAAGAAGCACATACTCGCGAACTCATATATAGTGACATGTCCACCCCCACTTTTGTACTGGGGATCATAGCTAGCATTACGATGTGACTGACAACGGGTTTGAGAAGCACATACTCGCGAACTCATATATAGTGACATGTCCACCCCCACTTTTGTACTGGGGATCGAACTCAGGACCTCCTTGTGCTTGCGAGGCAGGCGGCGGAACCACTGAGCTAAATCCCCAGCCCAATATATTTTTAAAAAATAGAGATATTTTGATTGTCTATTGCTTTGTTTGTAATTTAAAACTGCAAGCTTATGTAATTTAACTTTTAAAAGAGATTAATACGGCTGGGGGTTTAGCTCAGTGGCACCATGCCTGCCTTGCAAGCGCAAAGTCCCAAGTTTGACCCCCTAGTACCAAATAAATAAATAAATATAAAAGAGACTACTTTTAGAGCACTTTACAGTTCATAGCAAAATTCAATAGAAAGTAGGTCAACTAGTGAGATTACAAGTACAGTGGTTTAGATAATATTGGCCCAATGGGAAATCACAAGGTGGACAAAAGTATGATCAGCCAATAAGATTACAAGTATAGTCACTTAGGTAAAACTGACTAGACGGGGATCCAATGGGGAAGCAAGTCACATAGCAAGTGTACAAGGAGTGCAAGGATTTTAGGTAAGGGGTGGGTCAGGGATTTTCCTGGAAGATCTTGGGTCTCCCACACAGTTGATTGATACCTATTTAGAATGTCAATTACTGCTATTCATCCCCAGGGGAAGTTTCTCTTCTTTTACAGTGCTGACCTTCAGTGAATATGTCTCATTGTCCTCCATGTTGGCTCCTTGAGGGCCGGCCCTGTGACTGCCTACAATATAGCTAATCAACTCACCTATCTGCAAAATTCCCAGGGAGAACCCGGAGGTCAGCCCTAAAGACAAGAGGAAATGGTGCCACCTGGGGTGAGATACAGCTGTGGAACTGTGAATACAGGCCCAGGAGAGTCCATGGCTTACCATCCAGGTCCCACAGATTCAGGCCCAGCAGCGAGGCCCAGCTGGGAACTATCCTCGTACCCTGGCCACCCTCACGGCCACTGTTGTGCTCAGCTGGATTTGGCTACCCTGTGGGCCCAGGAATGGGAAGGACAGGAGAGGAAGGAGGCTAGCTGAGTAAGAGGCGAGGAGGTGAAAGGCAGAAGTTGAGAGGTGTGAGGAAGGCCGGCTCACGCAGGCCTCTAAAGCCCCACCGTTCTCCGGGGTCACCGGTGCCTGTGTCCTCTGGCCTCTGCCTGAAGAGGGGAAGCCGGAGCGCAGGCTCAGTCAGTGGGCTGAGGTTTAATTCCATTTAATTCCACCGTGCATTCCAGAGGACACTAACAAGAGGAAAATGGAAGTGAAAGTAGCCATGTGTGCTGGATTCACACGAGAGCCACCTTCAGTGCTTGCTGTTAGGTAGAAAGAGCTGAAAACCAAGACCAGAGCAGGACCTTAACAAGCCCTTACTATGGGGAGGACCTACTGGGTTGTCTCTGAACAAAGGAGAGAAAGCAATGTGGCCAAGACAGGGAGCGCTTCTTATAGGACCAGGGTAGGGTTGAGGGACATAGTGGCTAGGGATTGGGGGAGCTTGTGACACCACTAGGAGGGGCTTGTGACATCACTAGTTGCTAGAGGGTAGCAAGTATCAGGTGACTCTTTTGGGAGGAAGAAAGGCATGTTGGGAAGAAGACTGTCCTTTGGTAGAAGCCATATTTTAGGCGAGAAGAAGGGCATCATGGGAAGGAGAAGGCTGTTTTAGGTAGCGGCCATCTTAAGGCGAGGGAAATCTAACACTTGCCTGTGGGGGATGGGGTGCAGCTCTGCGCAGTGTTAGGGGAGCTTGCTTCTAAAAAGTGGCTCACCAACTAAACGTGACCAGGTTCTGGGTTGCCCGCCTCTCCTTCTGGAGCCAGATTCCAGGTTCTTCTTATCTCAAACAAAGAATTGAATGAAATGAGCAAAAAGCAGTGGCAAAGTTTATGCAAGAAAGCAAAAGTGAGGAGTGGTAGAGAAACTGGCTCTGCAGAGCGAGTTTAGACCAAGTAAATAGAAAAAGGTGGGCCAGGGTTTTAACTCAGTGGTGCTGCTGCTTGTCTCATAAGCGCAAGGACCCAAGTTCAATCCCCGATACAAAGAAGAAGAAGAAAAAGGGTGAGAGCAGAGGCACAAGTCCGTGCTGCGTCTAGGAGACAGTGCGGGCTATCGTGGAAAGCTAGGGTGGCAGAGCCTTCATGGCGTCCACGCGGCCTTTTATGCAGTCGAGTCCGGAGGAAACCCACCAGAACTTCCACACCCAGGTCCTGAGAGGCGGAGCTGAGATCCCGTGCCTCAGGCTGACATCAGGTCCAGGCCAGGATGGGGAAAGGAAAGAAGGGACAGGGAAAGAGAGAGAGAATAAAAAGGAAAAATGGAGACCAAAGCTTTTGTAAATAAGGAAGGGAAGAGAGGTGGAAGGGAGGAGAGGGGAATGGGAAAAAAGAAGAATCAGAATATAACACGGGGCCGGGACTTAGCTCAGGGGCTCCACCGCCTACCTCGCAAGTGCAGGGTCCCGAGTTCGATCCCTGGGTGCCAAACAAACAAACAAACAAACATGTACAAGTACAAATTCCTATGATGAATGTGATCATTAGGCATATCTAAAATGTACGAATAAAAAGGTCACCCCAAAATTAATTAACATCAGTTCTCTCAAGAAGTCCATATGTGGGGTCGGGGATTTAGCTCAGTGGTTCCGCCGCCTGCCTCACAAGTGCAAGGCCCTGAGTTCGAGCCCTGGTACAAAAAAAAAAGTCTACGTGTCAGGCTGTGGGAGCCGTTCTGCACCCACGTCCAGGGTCTTGTGGTTAACAGGCCTCGCCCACCTCCCAGCCTGCTTTGCCTCGCCCTCCTCTCCTGTCTTGGTGGAGCAGGTGCTTAGCATGCTGGAGGTGGTGGGGTCACCCTCCAGTAAACAACACAAAACTAAAATGGAACACCTAAAATTTGCCAGAACCTTCTGCACCGCACAGTTGTCGGAAACAAGTAGGTTTCTGAGAAGCACAGTGAGAAATCAGAAACACTTCCTGTAACCGAAGGGTTCTCGCCTCCCTTCTAAGTGGTGACACGGAGCGGTCCCAAGCCCTGCCACCGCCTTCGTACCTTGTAAAGGCTAAAAATGAGGTGGGTCAGAGGACGCAGGAAGAGGAGATAGGAGGAATAGCTGTGTTCCCAGACATCCTAATTTTTTTTTTTTTTCAGTACTGGGCATTGAACTCAGGACCTTGCACTTTCAAGGAAGACTCAGTGCCACTGAACTAAATCCCCGGCCCACCCAAACATGCTAAATTTTTAACTTTTCACCAACATTTTTTAAAAATAAGAATTATCTCTAGTTTTATCCCGTCCCCTAATCCATCACTTATCAAATATTTTTTTTGTCTTTACAACGCCAGTATTTTTTGGAAATTATGCATCTCTAGGTGCATCAGGATCTGAAGAAAACTTTGACATAGGGAGAGTTGGGGAGATGGGCAGGGGCTAAGAGGAACAGCCTCAAAGCCAGAGGACTTTCCTCCTCCCTAGAAAAATGTTTCTGGAGTCCATTAAAACCATCGCCGTGGCTGTTACCACAGACTGGAGTTCATCCTCAGGAGGACCGGCCAGGACTGTGATCGGTTCTAGAAAATCCCCTGCAGGACGGTGTGTCCTCAGGCCGAAGGCGCGCGTGGTCTCAGCTCACCAGCCTCTGACTTCTCAGAGCCGCTCTTCCATTCTTCAACGTGAAAGAACTGGGTGGCTTCAATCGCATTCGACTGGTGTTTCTCAAATCTCTGAAAAATCCTTTCAAAGGAAAAGATTTTTGAGACCTCCTGGTGTTGGCTTAAATTATTTTTATTGTGTTACCTAAGCATACATAAAACAGGAAAGGAAGCAAAAACTCCCTGTGCTTAAAGCTCTGCTGCTCCAATAAAGCTAGAAATCATAGCAGCAATCTAAGGTGAGCCCTGACCCTCTTCTGAGGAACTCGGCTCCCAGCACTGACCCCGGGCACGAGTTCCCGCTGAGCCCTCCGCTGCTTTTCCAGGGCCTCCTAAAGACACAGCTCTTGTCACTCTGAGGCCTCCTGCAGCTCGGTAGCGATTTCTGCAAATCCTGCTGAATGGGCCCTCAAGAACCCAGCAGGGGAGGCTTAGAGGCGCAGCCTGGTGGGGGCACTTGCCTAGCCCTGTGCCTCCTCGGGCTGGATCCCTGGCACTGGAATAAAGGAAACAAGGAAGGAGAGAAGGGAGGAAGGGAGAAAAAGGAGAAACAAGAAAAAGAAAAGCGGGAAAGAGAGAGGGAGATCACAGAGGATGAATAGACTTCTAGGATACCTCTATCAAAGGCCAGGCGAGGTGGCCCACACCGGTAATCCCAGCACTTGGGAGGCTGAGGCAGGAGGGTCAGTGTGAGCTTGAGGCCAGCCTGGGTCACGTAGTGGGTTGAAGACTACCCTAAACTACGTAATGAGACCCTGTCTCAAAGAGAGGAGAGAGAGAGAAGAAAAGAGGGAGGGAGAGAGAGAGAGAGAGAGAGAGAGAGAGAGAGAGAGAGAGAGGAGAGAGAGAAGAGAGGGAGAGAGAGAAAAGAGAAAGAAAGAAAGGAAAGAAAGAGAGAGAAAGGGAGAGAAAAGAAAAGAAGGAGGCAAGGCAAAGCTCTAGAGATCCATGTGGGAAAATTCTGCAGTAGGGTCCTTTCTAGTGCAGAGCTCAGAACCAAAGCTGGGGGCAGAAAAACAGTGATAAAGCGACCTTCCCCTCCGGCCATGGGGGCGGTGGGTGACGAAGGGAGAGCTCTGTGGTTTGAGGCACCAGCAAGAGTGTTCGTTCACTGCAGGAGAGGACAGTGACAGCAGAGAGTCCTTTGGTTAGGGAACAATCGGGTCAGCGCGACGCCGTGAGCCCTCCCCTAGCAGCTCAGGCCGCTGAGGCCCGGCGTGGCCATCCAGGGTCGGACCCTGTGTCCACACGGGAGACAAAGAGGTCCGCGCCTGCTGGGAAGTCTGCGGGCTGAGTTCCCACCGGTCACGGGCAGCTGTGAGCGGCTGTGGGCCCCGTGCGACCCGTGGGGACAGCAGAGCAAAGCTTAGCCGGCGGGAGCTAGCAGAAGGCTCTCTCTTCAGGCCGGGGTGCAGAGCACTGGGCAGCACGGTGGAGGCCCCAGCTTGTCGGTCAGAACACACGAATCATTTCAGCTGTCACATCGGAGGGAACTTCAACCCCAGTCCCTTCCGCTGCTCTCCGAGGCCCGGGCGCGGGGGACACACTGCGTGGCCCCCGGCCTGGCCTGCTCCCCACACGCCGGCCGCTTTGTGCCCGCAGGGGGACCGACGGGGTGCGGTGGGGACACGGAACCCCCAGCCCGGGGAGTCAGACCCTGAGCGCGCACTGCAGCCCGAGCACGCGTCTGTCCGAAGGAACAGCGGAGGTTAAGAGACAGCTCCCCAGAGCCCGGCTCCCCCAGCCACCTCTCGGAGGAAGTTGGATAGGACAGCAGCTGCAGTGCCCCCCGCAGGCTCCCCAGGCGGGCCTGCGGCCGGCCCCACCGATGCCTCCACCGCAGCAGCGCTGTCCCCGCGCCCGCTCTGCCTCCTCGGCCTGCGTCTTCCTGGCTCGGCGGTCACAGCGCCTCGGCCGCAGAAGGGCTGGGATCTGAGCACAGTGCGTGAAACCTCGAGATGTTCAGGCACCGGCCCAGGACGCACCGCCTGCCTCAGCCCAGTTACTGGGGACGCGCGCGTGACGAGCGGTGGTGTCAGCTTCTTCCTCCTTGGGGACACCGATGACGTCCCCTTATCCTCCATGAAACACGTCTTGGAATAAATGCGCGCAGGCAGGGCTTCTTCGGTGCTATGTTCTCCGTTTTGCTCTTGTCTAGGAGCACAAAGAGGTTAAGATTCCTTTAAGTGAGCGTGTAGTGTGTGCCCGACTCCTCTGGGAACAGACAGGACTCCCCCCGGGGACAAGAGCGGCCTCTGTGACAAGGGCGGAGCCCCGGGGGACCTGGGCAGCGCAGGGAAGTCCCAGGGCCAGGATAACCAGGCAGGCTAGCCTCACGGGGCTTCCACGGAGCCCCCCGTGTGGTTTGGGGGAAGGAGGGTAGCAGGGAGCCCGAGCCCCAGCCCGGACCCTTTTGCCCTTCACGTTGGAACCGTGAGATGCCAAGAGCGTCTTCGGGATGGGAAGGCTGAGGGTGAAAGGCAAGGGAGTTCAGCCCCTTCCTCCGCTCCAGGATCTGCTACTTTTTGCCACATTTGCACCAAATCCCAAGCGAGAGTAGCTGTTCAACGCCCTCCTCTCGTCTCCCAGGGTGTAAGCCGGTCTCCTCCCTGGGCTTGCGAGGACAGGCCCAGGACCTTTCCTTTTACTGGTTTGGGTTTGGAGCCAACGAAGAGGAAGCAGACACTGCCCTCCTTCCGGGGGAGCCCCGGGCTGCAAACAAGCTACAGCACCCAGGAAAATCATCCTGGCCCTGACAGGGCAGAGTAGGGAATAAACGTGTCATCAGTTTCAACACCTACGGCATTTGTTCGCCTTTGCTAGTGAGTTGTGTTTTTAAAAATATTTTTTAAAAAATTTCCAGCAACCCAGCCCACCCTCCAAGAGTGAAGGCCGGACACCAGCAGAGGTGCAGCTTCCGGTTCCGAACCCACCCCCAGCCTGTGGGGCAGCGACCCACCAAGCCGCCCTCGAGGTGTCTGTGATTTACACCGGAGGAGGGAGGCGGGCGGGACTCAGACTCCGTCCCTCTCCCGCCGGCAGGGCTGTAGTAGATGCCTGGGTGCCACACTGGCGAGCAGGACAGCCCGGGGCAGCCAGGTAACACACCTGAGCGGCTGCAGCGTGGAGCGGGCCTGCGCTCCTGCACCGAGACAGCTGGCCCACACCCTGGTTTGGATTAGTATTCGCCCCACGCCTGCAGCCGCCTGCAGCAACACCCAGGGAGCCATGGAACTGCAGCACAAGGCAGTGTTGGACACCAGATCACAGAGGCTGCAAACACTTTAAAAAAAGCAGAACTGATTAATAGAGTGAACTTCTGTGACTGATGAGAACTGGCCATTAGAAAAGGTTTGGACATGGTAAATTGTTAAATTGACACGGATGGAAATCTGATCAGAATTTATGTTCAGCATGCACAAAAACATCATGGAGAAAAAGCAGTGCCAGTCAAAACAACTCTGGAAACAGTATCCATGGCAACCAGCAATGCCAGTCAAAGCAACTATGGAAACTGTATCCATGGTGACCAAAGCCCTGGGGAGTAAAGAGGCTCTGGGCTGCCTGCTTCCTTTTGAGCCGCCAGTGGTGGTGACTGTGTGTGGCCCGGGGGTCCGGGACTCCTGGAAAGTGGTCGCTGACTTCTGAGTGCCCCTGGCAGATCAGGGTGGAGCCCTGGCTCCGTCCTTGACTTGCAGCGTTCGCTGGCTCAGAGGGGCACCAACCATTTCACACTAACCTTGCAGGCCCCACTCGCCGGAGGACACGACATCATCTTATACCACTGAGGAAGAAAACTGTTGCCGGGCCCTGGAGGAGCATATAACCTCAGCACCAGGAAGCTGAGGCAGGAGGATTGTGCATTGCAGGCTACATAGCGAGACCGCGTCTCCAAAGGAAAAAGAGACCAACTGACCGTGATGTCGCTCACCGTTGATTCTAAGAGGCTTCCTTTTTAAAAGATGCAAGCCTTTATGGGAGATGTCAAGTATAAAAACATTATGTCTCATAATCTACAAAATATAAGTGACGCGGTGGATCACTTAACACTTCTGGACTCTGTTTCCTTGTGTGTAAGGCAAATGTTTGCGCCGTTCTGTGCACCTTTTGTTAAATGCTAATTCTGGGGCTCGCACCCACTTCAGTGCCAGGAGCCGGTGCCGCCTTCCTGGGACTTTGGCTCCCGTGGCTGCAGGTTTCTGGGGGTCTTCGCCAAGCTGCCGAGCCTAGCCGGGGAGCCCAGGAAACTCGTTCTGTGAACGAGTCACAGAAGGCACAGGCACCAGTAAGACAGGAGGAGCCTGGGTTCCCGTCCTGCTCTGCTCCGAGGTCTTTGACCTCCCTCGGCTTCGGTTTGCTTAGTTTATCCACATTGGCGGCAGATATGGTCCCTTATTGCCTGTCCCGCCTTGACCGTGGTTAAATAAAGAAATCGTTGTGGTTCTCTCGTAGCGCGACCCTTCCTACGACACGTGATGAAGGTCAACGCAGCACGGCCGCGGGGACCCGGAGTCCCTGGCAACCGATCCCCTTCCTTCCTGCTCCTGGATCCAGATCCAGAATCTTCTCGCCACCAGCAAGTGTCAAGCAGGGCCATTTTATGTAGATAAACCCGCATCCTATCTTCTTCTGTTGTCCGGTGCAGGGCCTCTCAGGACACTTGATGACCACCTTCATGTGATTCTCTTTACTGCAGCAAACTTAGAGAGAGAGAAGGGCAGAACAGGAGCCCTGGCCTGGTGCGAGGGATTCCGCAGACGGCCGGACGCGGGAACCCTGAGGACGCGGAGGGAGAGAGCGGCCAGCCCCTTCCCCTTCCACAGGCGGCCAAGGTATCTCCGTCCCTGCAGGCCACTCCCAGCCGGGGTGGGGCTTTCTGCTGCTGGCGGAGACCTGGCCTCTTTCCTAGGAACTCAGCGAGCGGCCGGGGCCATGGCTGTGTCCAGCGTCCCCAGGAGGCATCCGAGCTGGGTGCATCACTGCCCTGGGGTGGCTCCAGCTGGCTCCAGGGACTACCAGTCCAGCAGAGTCACACAGCTCTGCCGCAGGCAGGCAGCCTGGCCCCGATCGTGTCTCCACCGCGGGACTAAGATCGTTCTTGCTTTGGTCTTTGGTTTTCCTGGATTTTTATTATGTATTTATTTATTGATTGAAACCAGGGATCAAACTTGGGTCCTTGTGCTTGCGAAGCAGGCAGTAGAACCACTGAGCTAAATCCGCAGCTTTCCTGGATTTTTAAAAGACACGGTTTCCCTATGTAGTCCAGACTGGCTCTGGATTGTGGTGATCCTCCTGCCTCAGCCTCCTCACAGGTGTGCACCACCACACCCAGCTAATCATTCTTACTTTGAGAGGAAAAATATGAAAACCAAACCAGGGATAGGGAGTCACCAGACACAGAACACTCAGACCTCTCTCAGTGGATTTTCTGGGGTCACAACCAATTTCCCAGGAACCCTGCAAAGTGTACACATTTAATTTTCTAAATGTTCACTCGAAATACACCAAATTAATTGTAGAGGTATCTGGCCAAAACTATTACTTTATTTTCTATAGTATGGTTGCTGTTTAACCCATTTAGTTGTCAAGATCGTTCATCTCCTACTTTTTTTCTGTGCAGTGGTGCACCCTGTATTCTCAGCACAGGGAGGCTGAGGCGGGAGGATCCCCGTGAGTCCGAGGCCAGCCTCAACTACAGGAGACACCCTAAGTGCAGCCCCTGCAGCCGGCGGAAGGCGCTCCTCCAGCGATGTCCCTCTGGTGCCCTCTAGTGACAAGGCTTGCTATTGCGCTCCGCCCGCGGAAAGCCGCTTCCCTTCGGGTCCTAGCTGTGGAGAGCGCGGGGTAAGGTTGAGCAGCGGCCCCTGGTGACCAACGTGCTCATCTTGCGATGGAAGCCACCAACGTGAAAGACCGGGTGAAAACACTTTGAAGGAACGGAGACGACACAAAGAAGCAAATAATAAAGTCTGCTGCATAAAAATGAAACCAGCCGGACGCCACAGCACACACCTGTCGTCCCAGCACTCAGGGGGCTGAGGCAAGAGGATCACAAGCTCGAGGCCTGCTGGGCTGCATAGGCCCTGTCTGAAAATAATAATGCAGAGGGCTAGGTTGCGGCTAGGTGGCCGAGTGCTTTCCTGGCATGTAGGAGGCCCCGGGTTCAATCCCCAGTACTACACAAACAAATAATAAAATAAAAGAAGATATTGTCACACAGAAAGAGAACACGGTGTTCCTGGGCGTGGTGGTGCACACCTGTAATCCCAGCACTAGGGAGGCTGAGAGGCAGGAGGTCTGATGCCAGTTCAAGGCCAGCCTGGGCTACATATCTCAAGCCCAGCCTCAACTACACAAGGAGATTGTCTCCCAACACAACAGTAAAACTGGGAATGCAGCTCAGTGCAAAAGCCCGGGTTCAATCCCCAGAACTGCCAAAAAAAAAACCAAAACAAGAAACAAAATCAAGACTCTGATCCTGGGTGCCAAAAAAATAAACCCTGGTGTCGCTCTATTTAGGATGTTAAATATCTCCCAAGCCGGGCGTGGTGGCGCACGCCTGTAATCCCAGCACTCGGGAGGCTGAGGCAAGAGGATCGCTGTGAGTTCGAGACCAACCTGGGCTACATGGTGAGTTCCAGGTCAGTCTCAACTACATAGTTAGACACTGTCTCAAAAAAACCAAAAGAAAGTCTCTAAAGGCCTAAGATGTGAAGGTTCAAAGGTCCAGTCCTGGCCAGTGGTGCTAGTGGGGGTGTTGGAACACTGAGGAGCTGGGGCCTAGTGGAAGGACATTAGGTCCTTGGGGGTATGGTCTTGAAAGGAACATTGGGACCCCAGCCCCTTCTCTTCCTCTCTGCTTCCCATCTGTACGAGGTGAGCAGGCCTCCTACCCTGTGCTCTCCCACCATGACACAAGACCACACAACCAGGAACTGAAACTTCTAAAACCATGAGCCAATATAAACCTTCTTTCTTCTAAGTTAATTATCTGAGGTATTTTGTCACAGTAACCAAACACTGACTTGCACTGATGGTAAAGGCTTTTCAACAGTGGCACTGGATGCTAGAAGACAATGGAGCAGTGCTTTCACACAGATGTAAATATGGCAACTTGGGAGTTTATCTTCAGTAAATCTATTAACTGACTGTGATAATAATAAAAAGGACACTTCAGAAAAACCTCAATGATTTCTCTCCTTTGCCCCTTTCCTCGGGAAATAACTAGCAGCGTCAGAGAAATGAAATTGAGGTGTGTGTGCTCAGAGCCCTGGCAGTGGGGCTCTGTTCCCTCAGCGTGGGGTGTAGCTGCAGGGAGATGGAGACTCGGGGTCCTCCCAGGAGTGGGGTGAACAGAGGCCCCGCACAGTGCAAGCGGGGGACAGCTGTGGGGAGAGCAAGGGCTCTCCGGGCCCAGGTGAAAGCAGGGGTTTGGGACCCAAGGCTGAGCAATAAAGAGGGACCTTTCCCAGCTCAGAAGGATGTCGCTGAGAAAAGACACAAGTGCTTATGGGTCTCCCTCATCTAAGGACTCACCGGGTTACCGACCTTCAGCCTTGGGACAGGAACGCAAGAGGCAGTGCGGCCTTATAGTGGCTTCTTCTACAGAGCAGCGCTGTGGTTTCTGCTGATTGCACGGCACCGTTCAGCCCTGCAGTTTTATGTTCTGTTATACATTACAGCACTGCATGTGCAAGTTGTGTATATTAAAGCAACTCTGGCCATTTCTTTGTTCTGAATATTGTAACGTCCACGCGGTGCACAGCTCCTCATCAAGCAACCAATTCAGTTAACAACCCAATGGCAGAACAGAGCTATTGTTAAACAAGGAATGTCTTTAATTATCACGCACTTGAATGAAGAGGAAAAATTACGCATCTGGGGAAATTTTAGTGGAAAATCAGTGATAAATTCAAGACACGTGACCAAAGGTCAACCTGGTCCATGTGTGTTGCAGAGGCTTTCGTTCCAGACGGCTTCACGCCTGCTCTTTCGGGCCTGCTAAAGATTTCAAAGGCTCCTAAGGCTCCTTACAAAAGCCTCTCCTTTCTCATGCGCCTGCAGTAATCACTATCTCACCGCCCCGTACGTTGACTGATAGATACCAAGGTTTAAGAAACAAGAAAATAGGGCCGGGGATTTAGCTCAGTGGTTCCACTGCCTGCCTCAGCAGCACAAGGACCATGAGTTTGAAAAAAATAGGAAAATAAAAACTGTTGAGAGCGAAGGGTCTAACTCAGCAATAGATGGCTTCCCAGCATGCATGAGGACCTAGCTTTTGCTATAAGGCCTTGTAGAGCCTGTTAGGTTTTCAAACTACATGTGTGGACAAATTTGGTAAAAAAAAAAAAAATTAAAATAGTCAAACAGAAATTAATTCAGGAGGTAATACATATTAAAGCACTAGACATGTAACAGATTTATTTTATTTTATTTTGCTTTGCTTTGTTTTTTGAGGCAGAGTTTCAGTATGTAGCCCAGGCTGGCTTTGAACTCAAGTAACCCTCCTGCCTCAGCCTCCCAAGTGCTGGGATTACAGATGTATGCCACCACACCCAGCTAATACTGGGTTTAGACAAAGGGGGCCAGGGATTTAGCTCAGTGGCACTGAATCTGCCAAGTGCAAGGTCCTGAGTTTGATCCCCAGTATGAGAAAGAACAAACAAACACAGAACTCCAGGACCCACGGCTGCCTCTTCTCTTTAACAGTGGCACTTGGGCATTTCTTCGTTCTGGATTGGCCAAAGAAGGGTGGGACTTTTTTATAAATTCATAAGCCTCCCACTTTTCCCTTCTAATGCACTGAAGCAGGAAACTGAGGACCCCAGAGAGACCACTCTTAACATGAACATAGGAGCAAAAAAAGGGGCCTTTAATGCCGGCAGCTCCGTGAGTGACTCCTGTCAGTCTCCAGGGCCCGGAATAGATGTCTGCTGTCTTTATGTACCACTTTTTACATCTACAAGGCTTGCTTTCATTGGCTTTTCCCTGGGAGTATAGCAAGCAGGACTTACACAAGCGGAGCGGTGTTGGGGCCAGGGTTCTGGCAGGACTCTCTGAGTCCCTTGCGCTCCTCTGGTGAGAGTACAGAGCTGGCATGGCCGCTCAGGTGCACTCCACGAAGTGCGCAGTTCCCCAGTTAACCCACAGTTGCCCTGCTCATGCGGGGACAGGGGGTGCGATCTCCTCTCAGCATTGCTCACCCAACCCTGCTGTGAACACAGCACCTCACACCTCAGACCACCAGCAGAGCCTGTGCTGCAGGGCCCTCTTCTGTGTCTCCTGCTTACAGCACCCAGCTCCGGCCCTGCCCACAAGGCTGCTGTGGTCAGCCTGAGCCCGCACCCGGGGCTGGATCCCGGGCGTCCTGCTCCCCACCGGCTGCCCAGCAGAGCCCCAGAGAGGCCACTGCTCTTGCGGTCTGAGACACGCAAAGGCAGAGCTCTAATCGGCCCTGGGCACACCTGGCCACGGCTCAGCTCCCTGCCGCTGCCGGGTGTGGGGACTCAGGGGTGCCAGGGGCAGGCTGAGGCAGGCTGCTGCACACCCCGCCCACTGAGGCAGAGCCCCTGAGATAACACGTGTCACTAGGCAGTTCTCAGGTGGGAGGCCACAGCGGAGTCTGGGGCCCAAGCTCCAGGACGAAAGAAAGTTCGTTCACCCGGAATGGCCTTGGTTTTTATGTGAGAACAGATGTCCTTCTTACATAAGTTTTTACACAAGGACCTATCTCCTCTGCCTCCTGTCCCTCCTCCTCCTCACGGTCCTCCTCTTTCGTCCCTTTTGGTTTTGAAATCATTATAGTTTCATAAAGCATTGCAAAAATAGTTCAGAGGCGTGGCACACCCTCACCCCCTCCCCAGAGTGGCAGCCTGTGAACCTCAGCGCAGGGTCAGACGGAAACGGGGTCTTCGGCCACACAAGGCGGGCTCAGGGCTGAGACCCAGCTGTCAGTTGTCTGTGGTAACTAACAAAGTAGGTGTGTGATTCATTCTCTCTCTCTCTCTCTCTCTCTCTCCCCTCCCTCCCTCTTTCCCTTCCTTCATTTCTTTCTTTTTAAGGTGCTGAGGCTGAATCCCAGGACCTCATCTATGCTAGCCAAGCCCTCTGCCATGAGCTGAATCCCATTTTTGAAGGTGGTCCATTACCAGGTACGCTGGTGCAGGTCAGTAATGCCAGCCCTATGGGAAGCTACGGCAGGTGGAAAGTTTGAGCCCTGCCTGGGCAATTTAGAAAAGCCCTGTTTCAAAACAGAACAACAAAAAAAATGTTTTTTAAACCGAGTATGGTAGTACACACCTATAATCCCAGCTCTCAAGAGGCTGAGGCAGGAGGATCATTGCAAGTTCAAGGCCAGCCTGGGCTACCTAGTGAGGGTAACAACAGCTTGAAATAAATAGCGAGATCCTGTCTCAAGAAACTAGAAAAACTGAATTTTCCATCCCATAACGTTTTCAGAGGGGTGAGACAGAACATGATGTGAGGAAATAAAGTTGCTCCAGGTTTGGAAAACTTTAATAATTGCTGAGGCTGCACAGGAGGTGAATAGAGGCTCATCCTCCTATTTCCTTTTCTCTCAAGGAAGTTACAGTTTTTCCACAACAGAATTGTTTTATAATTGTCCCAGCGTGTCCCTTGCCTCCTCCATGGCTGAGTCCAAGACTGAGGGATGGTGCCGACAGCGCCGCCTAGGGACGAGAGCACTCCAGCGCCCTGCTTCAGAGAACGCGAGGAGCCGAGGGCCTCGCCCCTAACATAAGACGGTGCTGTCCGTCATCGAAGAAGTTAATAAAAGAATTATGAGAAACATAAAATTTGAGCCAGAGATACGTATAGCTCAGTGGTAGAGTGTTTGCCAAGCATGTGCGAGCTTTGAGCTCAATTCCCAGCACCACAAGTTAATTAAGCTTAGAGTTATAATCGTGAAAAATACATAAAATGCACAAAAATGCTTTCATTTTGAGTTCAAGGCGAGCCTGGATTACATAGACTTTGTTTCAAAAAAAGCCCTCCAAGACAGGACAAATCCAGGGCCCCTGGGGGTTTTCAGTTTGTGCGCTCTCCCCCCCCCCTTGTTAGTTAGAATGGAAGGAGAGCGGAGCTAGGGTCTTGTCTGGGAAAGGAGAGAGAGGGG
>NW_022900932.1:783110-784000 GCF_012274545.1 Fukomys damarensis
GGCTAGGGCCCTGTGTGTCTTCCCCGGGGAGGCCCTGTCCTCTCACCCCTGTGTTGGTTTTGCTGCCGGGGCTCACCTTGAGCAGATCCGCACGCACAGCGGTGCTTTGATCTCACACACACGCACGCGTGCACACACGCGCGCACACACACACACACACGCACACACACGCGCACACACGCACACGGGCGCTGCTCCAGCCCCCTCCGCCTCCTCCGCCCCCTCTCCTTCCTCCTGCCCAAGCTCCAGCCTGGACAAGTGCTCCGGCCTGGACAGAGCCTGTCGGGTGACCTCCAGTCCAGAGCCAGCACGGGCTGAGGCGGGGCCCCTCGTCCACAGCCAGAGTCAAGAAAGAGCTCGAACGTCAGACAACCGCTGAGGTCAGTGTGAACGTCAGGCTGGGAGGCGGATCTCGCGTGGAGGACTGAGCTGTCTGGCGGCCCAGTTAAAAAGGGAAATACTGTCCTCGGGCTCCCGGGTCCCCAAGGGAGGGGCAGAGGTGCAGGAGGGCACAGCTGTCCCCTCTCGGGGCTCCGCAGGCGGCGGCCCCGGGCCCTGCGGGCAGGAAGTGGCGGCGCACACCTGGCCGCACACGCGCCTGGCAGGACTCCGAAGCTTCCTGGTCGCCCTCTGCAGTGTGGGGCTGCGGCGGCCTGTGAGAGGGGCAGGCAGCAGAGGCTCCCGGAGCCCTCGTTAGCCAGAGAGGACGCGAAATTAGCATCTCACTCGTAAATATCCGGGAGTCGTCGCAGCCGCGTCCCGGGTAGGGAGGGAGGGACGCCGATGACCCAGTTTTACAGGCAGGAAACTGGGTAATTACCTGGGTCACGCAGGGCAGGGCAGGGCTGTTTGCGGGCTGTGAATGGCCCTGGGAGAACGAGGGGGTGAGG
>NW_022900932.1:784055-785363 GCF_012274545.1 Fukomys damarensis
GGGGAGGGGGAGGAGGGAAGGAGACTCAGGATCTGGAAGCCCCGCCTCCCGAGAGTGGAGCCCGAGGGGGTCGCGCGTTGCCTGCGGTCTTCTAGCTCTGGCGCGTCCTTGCTCCATTCTTCTGGGCAACGTTGTTTGCTCTCCTGGTTTGCGCTCGGAAGACTGCTTTCCAGGGCTCGCTTCAGACCTGTAGTTCTCTTCTAGGTAGTGATCACCCTTGCGTTTCTACAGTGTTTTAAATTAATTTGTTTGTGATTTGCACGTTTGCCACACATAATGATCACATTCGTCGTGGAGAATCTGTACCTGTACACGATATATCTTAATTCTTTGTTTCCCAATCCCCTCCCCTCCCTCTAAGCCTTCTTTCCTTTCACATTTACAAAAGTTGTTTCCACTTCTCCCCCTAAATTATTATTTAAAATCCCTTTTCCAGGGGCTGGGATTTAGCTCAGCGGTTCGGTGGCCTGCCTTGCAAGCACAAGGACCCGAGTTCAATCCCAGGTAAGAAAAAGTAAAATAAAATAAATAAAATAAAATCCCTTTTCTGCCGGGTGTGGTGGCGAACACCTGTAATCCCAGCAC
Source organism: Fukomys damarensis (assembly GCF_012274545.1). Classification (NCBI taxonomy): domain Eukaryota; kingdom Metazoa; phylum Chordata; class Mammalia; order Rodentia; family Bathyergidae; genus Fukomys; species Fukomys damarensis. Next base: position 784,641 of record NW_022900932.1, read on the forward strand.
TGGGGAGGCTGAGGCAGGAGGATCACGGTGAGTTCGAGACCAGCCTGGGCTACATAGTGAGTTCCAGGTCAGTCTCAACTGCATAGTGAGACCCTGTCTCAAAAACCAAAACATAAAAATAAAAAATAAAATAAATAAAATAAAATCCCTTTTCCCTTTCTTCTCTTTCTCCTCCCCCTCCCTGTTCCCCTCCCAGTTTAGCAAGTGCTTCTCCTTGCCAATATCCGTCCTCCATTCTTCTTCTTATTTACCCTTCCGGTTTCTCCCCCAAGAGAAACAATGTGATATTTAAATTTGTGTGTCTGATTATTTCACTTAAGATTATGCTGTCAAGATTTACCTCCCTGCTCGTTAATCTTCTTTATGACAGAGTAATACTCCATTGTATACTGCCAGATAAAGAGAATGTGTTATTTTTATTTAACATCAAAGACGACTCAGTACATTAGTCTTTCCTCGACGCCCACACATTTTCTCTCCTCCTTCCATTGCCCTCGGCCCTCTCCCAGGATGCCCAGGCTCTGAGATAGTCTCTTGGAACTGGAACCTGGTGAGTACAGAGAGCATAGAAGAGCACAGAACTCGGCTTCAGGACTTGGCGGGGAGATCACACATTCATTCTGCAGACAACCAGAGTGAAGGGCGCCCTGCAGGAGACGCCGCCCAGCCCACCGGAGGACAGCGCAGGGGGAAGCGCGCCCAGGTCGGTCAGCCTCCGGCCCC
>NW_022900932.1:785621-796606 GCF_012274545.1 Fukomys damarensis
GGGGGTGCCGGGAGGCGCAGTCCAACAACACCGGGTTGCATAGTCCGATGTGGCCGGGAGATTCACGCAGCTCCAGGGCCTCCGGGCCGGACAGCCTTCGCGGTTCCTGAGGCCCCGGCGCCCACACCAGCAAGCTCCGCCTGCGTCAGGAGCGCCACCCCAGCACCAGCTTCGGATTCCAACGCCGTCCTCCTCTTCGCTCGGACGGGACACAATTTTGCCAGCCTCGGACAGTGGACCACAGCTGCAGAAAGAACTCAAAAAGCAGACCCCCAAATTGAAAGACCCAATCAGAAATGCAGTCAGTGTGGAGTGTCCTCAAATTCTAAACCTAGAAATTCCGTTCGACCCAGCTATTCCCCTGGAGGCTGCTCCCCAAAAGGGTTAAAATCACCCTACGCGCATACCCGTTTATGGCAGCATAATTTATAATAGCTAGATCTTGGAAACAGCGTACAGAATGGACAGAGAAATGTGTTTACACACAGAGGAGCACTGTTCTGCCACAAAGAAGGGTAAACTGCAGGCATCTGTAGGTAAACGGATGCGACTGGAGTCTATAAGGTGAAATGAGCCAGACATACAAGATTAAATATCACGTGGTTTCTCTTCTGTGATAAATTCAAGATATATACATACATAGACATTAGTAGAAAGTGGGAGATTCACCTGCCTGTAATCCTAGCACTTGGGAGGCTGAGGCAGGAGGGATTCCTGAGTTTGAGGCCTGCCTGGGATACATGGTGAGTTCAAGGCCAGGCTGAACTACATAGTGAGACCCTGTATCAAAAATTTTCTTTTAATTAAAAAAAGAAAGAGGGCCGGGAATTTAGCTCAGTGGTTCTGCCACCTGCCTCGCAAGCAGAAGGACCTGAGTTTGATCCCTGGTGCCCCCCTCCCCCACAAAAAAATAGTAAATTAGAAGATAGATAAATAGGAAGTAGGCAGAAATTAAAATAATTCCCCAAATTACCCATTCTATTGTTTCAAAAATATTTTAATATATATGCTAATTTGTTTCATTTCTACTATTAGCTTCACTTAGGTCACAGAAAAGCGAGTTTTTTGCTATTTATTGGTTTGTGAAGAGGATCTTTTTATCAGTCTTGTACTCTGGGTAACTACTTTGAAGATGACAATTCGCAGTGTATTAACTATTGTTATCCTCTTGCTATTATGTTATGAAGTCTAGTTCTTCACAAAATTTTAAAACTTTTTAAAATACGCTCTCCACTTCCAGTGACAAAGACCCTGGATGATTCCTCGTATCCTGAGGGGGAGAATGAAGTGGGGCCTGGATGCTCTGTGGCTGCAGAAAGCCAGGCCACCTGGGGGCCTGGAGGGGCTGACAGCGAGGCCAGGGTGGCACCGTGCTCAGGGCGGGCAGCTGAGTCCTGGCGGTGAACCCAGGTAAACTGAGGCTGCAGCCGGCCCTGAGGTCACGTCCACCGCAGACCCGCATCACAGGTGGCGGTTGTCAGAACGAAGGATGAGTCCTTAACACGCTCGGGGCTGGGCAGGGCGCTGTTGGTCTGCTCCTGTTAATCATGCGTCTTTCACAAGGCCCAGGTAGGTTCTTATTTTCATCCACGGAAGCAGAAAAGAAACCCACAGGGAAAGGCGAGAAAGCCAAGCAGTCCAACCCAAGTGACCTTTAGGAGAAACATGAATGTTTGGCTCGGTGGGGTGGTGCACACCTGAGATTCTAGCACTTGGGAGGCTGAGGCAGGAGGACTCAAGGTTTGAGTTTAGCTTGTGCAATTTAGCAAGACCCTGTCTCAAAATTAAAAAAAAAAAAAAATTAAAGGGTTGGAAATGAAAAACCCGGCCCAAAAATAAAAAAAAAAAAAAAATTAAAGGGTTGGAAATGTGGCTTAGAGTGAAGGCTCTGAATTCAGTTCCTAGTACTGTAAAACAATAATCAGAACTGGACAAAGAACTGGAAAGACACGGGAGGAGGGAGCGGGGTGTGGGGGGTGCCCAGGGCCGGGGCCCGGACACAGCGCGGGCACCAGACTCCAACCAAAACCCCACTCGGGGGCCCCAGGTTCTGATGTCCCAACCAAAGGCTTCCCGGCCTCCCCCAGATGTGACAAAGACTTGAAAACCACTCTCCCGCTGGTCCCCGGCCTCCGCCCATTGCTGGCCCTGGCTGCCCCAGTCCTGACCTCCTCGGAGATGATTAATCTCGGAGAGGTGAGGTACGAGCGAGCGTGCGTAAATCTTCACTAAGGCCTGCTGGTAACAACAACAGGAAACAGAATGTGGGGACCTAAGGGAGCGGGAAGGGATTCACAACAGGGGCCCGGTGCTGCGGGAACCGCAAGCTTCACGCCCAGAGACACAGCCGGCTGGGCCCAAGTCCGCGTGTCGCAGTGCTCGCTGGGGTGGGATGTCCAGGACGGACAGATCCACAGACTCAGAAAGCGGGGTGCTCCTGCTGTCCCCCACCGCCCTGCCCTAGACAGGGGAGGCCTCTATGAGCAGCGAGGTGCCCCAGGCGAGGCCTCAAGCCCTGGAACTACCTGTCTGCAGGAAGCCGGCATTAGCATCACCCCTGGGAGAGTGGAGGGCGCTATGTTCACCTGTGTGTGTGACGCGGGACGGAGCGGGGCACTGAGCTGAGGGACACCAACGCCCGGCTCAGCCCAGGGAAGAGCGGGTTTGGGACCAGGGGAGCCTTTCACTGGCCACCACTGGCCCCGGGCAGCTCCAGGGCCAACACCGGTGAGGTGAAGCCACCTGGTCCTGAATTCAGGGCTCCCTAACGCTTAGAGAACAGGATCCAGGCTGAGCTTGTCAATAAAGCCACCCACGGGATGACAAACGGGCAGCAGGTGCTGCCAGGTCCCTCGGGACACAGACTCGGAGCGGGAGAGGAGCAGCTGCGGCTGGGGGTGGATGGGAAAGTGGGCACCAGCCCGTCCCCCCGAAGGGCCTCCCAGAGCCGCCCCGCAGGACAGCCCTGCCCCACCACTGTCCCCGGCGCAGGCTCAGGGCTCTCCAGTCACAAGTGCACCTCATCGTTGTCTTAATAAAACTTCACGGCCACCCCGTGGGGTAGGCCAGACGTCTGCTCTCATCCCGTCTCACAGAGCTCACGGCCGGCCTACGTCAGCGCGCAGCTCCAGTCCTCCAGCTTCTGAACACCTGCTCTGTCTACCCCCGCACCTTCCCTCCTCTCGTGAGAGAAGCAGCTCCTCCTGCTTCAGCCACAACTTCTTAGCACCACTCCAAAGGCACCACTCCGCGCACCAGCGGTGAACCTCTGCTACGTACCGGATTAAGCGCCAACTAGCCTTGAGCCAGAGAGCGCTCCTCTGACTGCCCACGGCGGCCCAGCGCCCTGAGAGCCACCAGCACCGAACTGCAGACCAACTTCAGCCCCAGCTCTGGGTCCCCGGCCCGCCCTGGGCCTCAGTATCCCCCTGCACAAGGGCCCCTCAGTGCCTCCCCGTGGGGTGGGAGAGGCCCTGGTACAAGGGTGTGTAGAAAGCCCCCTTGTCCAGGGCCTGGCGCAGGTGACCAAATTCAGCTGATATTTCTGCTAACTGCGCGTGCTTGAACACTCCTCGGACAGACAGGAGAATGAGGTTTGATCCACTGCCCGTCACGTGTTGCTTGGTCTCTCCGAGTCTGTGTTTCCATCAGCGGAAAGAATCTTAAACGCCTTCGTCACACACAGCGACGAGGGCTGAGTGATGACTGTGGAGCGCGGTGTGAGCAGAGAAAAGCTCGGAGAGGCGCTGGGAAGGGCTCGGCTTAGACTGTGTGCAGCTGGGTGGCTCAGGAGAAGAGCAGAGGAGCGAAAACGGCAGAGACTTGGGCTAGTCAGCTTTCTGTTATAACGGACTCCTGAGGGGATCAACTCCTGACAAGCAAAGCCTTCTCCTGGCCCATGGTCTTGGAAGGTCCAGTCTAGGGCAGGTTGGCCCCGTTGTTTTGGGCCTGTGGGGAGGCAGTGAATCATGGTGGGAGCAAGAGCTGGGGCAAAACACTTACTTCAGGTGAGCACAGGAGCAGAGAGAGGGAAGGGCCAGGTCCCGCGGCCGAACTGTCAAGGGCACCCCCGCTCCAGTGACCTGAGGACCTCCTGCCTCTTACGCTTCCCGCCACCTCCCGGGACTGCCCAGCCGGAGCCAGAAACACCTGGGCCTTTGGAGGCCTCCGAGAGGGAGAGACAGGGTGCACTCCCCTACTTGCCCAGTGTTTGCTGAGGGCCTTCCCAACACTGTTCTTGGTGCTGGGGGTGCAGTGTTCAGCAGACAAAGTCCAGGGAATAGAGCAGGGGATCGGGATATAGAATCTAAAACTCCTCCCTGGGTGTTGTGACACACACCTGTAATCCCAGCATTCTGGGAGGCTGAGGCAGGAGGACTGAAAGTTTGAGCCCAGCCTGGGCCACTGAAGGAGTTAGGGAGACCCTGTCTCAGAACGAAAAGGGGCAGGTGATGCGGATCATTACAGAGGCCCTGCATTCAATCCCCAGTAAAGGAAAAAGATATCCAAATAAGAGTGGGGCAACCAGAAGAGCAATAAAGAAAAACAAGCCCTCAATCCTGAAAGAAGGCCTGTGGGCCTGTGCAGGAGTCGGAGCAGAAAACAGCTCTTGTCCTCACCCCAGGACTAGGAAAACCCAAGAGAGCTCCAGAGGGAAAAGAACTGGGCGAGGGGGGAGCTGACAGAAGCCAGGGGGGGACCCAGCACGGACCGCAGGAGCAGCGGGATAGGGGATGCCCTCCCTCAGGTGGGCGCCTGTGCTCGGCCTGGGCTTGTCCTCCTCTGGCCTCCTCTCCCCCAAGCTGCCCGGTGCCTGGACCTGGGATCCCAGGCTGTGCACAGTGGGGATGCCTGGGTCCCTGAGGGCCAAGCACAGGACCTGAGGGAAAGAGAGCCTAGAACCCAGCCCCTCCACTCTACTGCCCAACCGGCTGACGGCTGGCATCGTTCCCCGGCCCCGGAAGCTCTGGTACAGGAGCCACAGCTGCCTGGAAACCGAAGGTTCGTGGGAGATAGCGAGGGAGCTTCCGCAGGGTGAGTGTCTCCTCCTCTCCTGCGCTGATTCTCCTCTCCGGTGCCCTCCGTGTGTGGGAGGCGCCCCCGGGCCCCGGCTCCCTGGGCCCTGCACGTCAGCTCATCCTGGGCCTCCTCCCCTCCCAGTCCCAGGGCCCAGGACCCAGCTCCCCGCCTGCAACTGGGCGGGTGAGGCCCTGGACCGACCACAGGCCGGCTAGAAAAGGGATGGACGGGGTGCCCGGAAGCAAGGACAGGAGAAGCATAAGTCGAGAACTGCTTGTGTTTTATTGGGGATCAGCGTGGGGCAGCCAGGGAGGCGTTGAGCTCTGGGCACCGGGCTGGAAAATGCAGGGTAAGACTGATTCCACCCTGGGCGGGGGCGGAGCCAGCGCCCCTTTCCAACCTTGGGCTCCCCTGTGCTCAGCTCCAATCCCACTGCAAGCCAGGATTCTGAGGAGCAGGGAAGCCAGCTGGGCTGTACCAAGAAGGGCCAGGGGGACGGACGACCTTGGGAGGAATATTCCCCCAGTTAGCACCAGGATAGCGACTGTTATTCCCCCAGCTGCCCCCTGGATACCGGTTAACACTCCCCCCGCTGTTTCCAGGATACCGGTTAATACTCCCCCAGCTGCCCCCTGGGTACCGGTTAATACTCCCCCAGCTGCCCCCTGGGTACCGGTTAATGCTCCCCCAGCTGCCTCCTGGGAATCGATTATTACTACCCCAAGGGTAGGGCATGGGCCTGGTGCCCCATCCGGTCCCCAGAACTCCACCTCCCCAAGGCACACTGGGACTCAGGGCCCCCCAGGGGAGACCAGGCAGCAGCCGGTGGATGAGAGACCAGAAGGGGCGCTGGGCGAGGAGCTCTCCGTGGGCCCCCAGCAGGCTGGCCAGGGTCAGCTGTCTCGCTTCCGAGTCCTGCGGGACGGGCGAAGCTTCTGGTGAGGGTGGTGCCGCCGGCCAAGGCCCACTGTCCAGAGGGAGGGCACCGGCGCCAGAAAGGTAGGCCAGGTCCTCGTGCTCCCCAGCTGCCCCGGCCGCCATCGGCCAAGGGGCCTCGGGGGGCCAGGACTCTGTGGGGGGCAGCCCCCAGGATGGAGGCCACATCTGCCACCCTGAGTGTCCTGCAGCCGGCGGGCCCCCCAGAGGGACACGGAACTTGGAAGGAGCCCCCACGAAGCCATGAGAGCCCGGGTCCATGTTGGGCTGAGGACGCCCGGTGTCGGCGGGGCCGGGGAAGGGCGGCTGTCCCGGCACAGGCAGGTGGGCACCCAAGTGCGGGGACCCCTTCTCCTCCGAGGCTCCGAGGCTCCGGGCAAGGAGGCCTGAGGGGAAGACAAAGCGCCCAGTGGGTGGGACGCCTGGCACTGACTCCCGCCCTTCCCGCCTTCCGTCTCTGCCCTCAGCCGAGACCCTGTGTGGCCCCTGCGCTCCTCCTGCCCTTCTTCCTGGCCTCATTTCCAGTGCCCGGTGGCTGGTGCCCGGTGCCTCCTGCCCCAGGCCGCCCAGCCTCTGTACCTGGGAAGTGTAGACAGACCAGGAGCAGCCCCAGAGGGGCCCGGCGCGCTGCCACACGGCCCTGCATCCTGCTCGCCTCCGGCTTCTCCCTCGGCCCCAAGACGGCAGCCCCTTTATCCTGTCGGTGGGGCGGGGGCCACAGGAACAGGCCGGGCCGGTGGCCGTGGAGACAATGGCTCTCCACGTTCCACCCCGATTCTCGACACGGTCTGTGGCAACAGGTGTCACTTGAATGTCCCCGAGAAGGCTGGGTGTTCCTGCCGCTCCTTGTCCCAGGTGTCCTGGTCTGTGGCTCATCCTGGGCTGCCAGCCCTGCCCCTCCCGGGTTCCCTACACGAAGCCCTCAGAGACTTCGCCTGCGGGGCCCGATGTCCTCCTGCTTCTCTCGGAAGTTAACAGGCCCTTGGTTCCCTTCTCTCTCACACCCGTCCCGTCTGCAGGAGGTTCTGGGGTACATAGGCAGACCCATCTAAGGGGCTGCTCCCACCAACTGTTTCTGGGGAAACAGGCCAGGTCCCATTCTTCTGAAATGACAGCATGTTGTTCCTGTTCCTGTTCTAACAAAGTGCCACAAATTTATCGGCGAACAACACAAGTTTATTGCCCAAAAGTCCAGCGTGGGGCCCTGGATGGGAAGTTTGGTGGCAGCTGCTGCCTTGCGTTCCGGAGGCTCCTGGGCCGGGTCTGCCCCTCCAGCTTCTCAGGGCCACCGTGTTCCCTCACTTTATCTTCCAAGCCCGAACGAGTTCTTCCCACATCATACCACATGGCTTCCTCTTCTGTCTCTCAGGCCCGAATTTAAAACCCTGTGATTATGTTAGACCCACCCAGATAATCCAGAATAATCCCTTATTTAAAGACTAACAACCTTAATTCCTTATTTTCCTTTGCCGTGCAGTCTAACTTGGGCACCTACCTACCACATGTGGCCAGAAGCGTGCACAGAAATACAGGCAACAGTGAGAGAGCTGCTATTCCTGGGCAAAGCAGAGGGGACATTTAAACCCTCCTCAGACGGCCATGACCCGATCACTGTTGGTCAGACTGAAGGGGGCGTGGGGACTCGGTCATTAGTCTGCTTTTAGGCATTGCTGTGCTGTGCCTCGGGCTCCAGTGGGTCCTCCGAAGGTGCACAGGTGTGGTCCCCGGTGTGGGGAGGCGATCAGGTCGTTCAGGTAGGTGATGGGTGTACTCCTCTCGGAGTGAATTCGTTCCGTGAGTGTGGGCTGTTACGAAAAGACTGAGCCAGGGCTGGGATGTAGCTCAGTGGTGCCACATCTGCCTGGCAAGCATGAGGTCCTGAGTTCGATCCCCAGTACCGGGACAAAAAAAGAGAATGAGCTGGTCCCGAAGCCTCTCTGCATCCAGCATCCTGCCTTGCCCCATAATCTCTCTCTCTCTCTCTCTCTCTCTCTCTCTCTCTCTCTCTCTCTCACACACACACACACACACACACACACACACACACACACACCTGTTCTTTCCATGATACCATCTGCCATATTATGATGCAGCCCTTGTCATATTCTTGAGCAAAATAAACTTCTATTTTTTACACATACCTAACCTCAGGTATTTTGTTATAGCAACAGAAAATAGACTGATACAAACATGTTTGGAAAAAAAAAATTTTTTTTTGTACCTGGGATCAAACTCAGGACCTTGTACTTGCCAGGCAGGTAGTGAAACCACTGAGCTAAATCCCTGAAATTTTTATAATAAAATGTCCTTGCCATTTCTTCTGGAAGCCACCGGATAGGCTCTCCTGGCTGCTTCAAGGGAATAAGCTCTGTCCTCATAAATGCTCCTCCCCAGAACTGCACAAGAGAGGGAGTTCAGTCGGCTTTTTGGGGCGGCATCCACCAATTTTACAGAAGCTTTTGGCCTGGACCACACCAGATAGAGGAATCCCACATCTGGGGCCTCCCTGTCCCTCTGTAATTCCCATCCCAGGAGCTTCTGAGGTCCTGCTGGCTGAACCCCAGGCTCTGGATGCTGGACCATGGCTGACTTCACAGTGACGGCCCCAACAGGGCTGTTCTGGGGCCCGGCAGTTTCCAGTGAGCCATGAAGTTCGGTCCAGTAGCCTCCTACCATTTTGTAGTTAATATAGCATACCGCTGCTGGTTCTGGACTTGGAATTTCAACTGTTCTAAATTCTAAATGGTGGTGTGTGGCTGCAGTCCTAGCACTTGGGAGGCTGAGGCAGGAAGATCACAAGTTCAAGCCCAGCCTGGGCCACTTAGTGAAACCGTCTCACAATAAAAAATAAAAATGCGCTGAGGATATGACTCAGTGTGAAGGCCCAGGATTCAACCCCAGTACTGAAATAAACAAACTCAGGACCAGCTTATCCACCACACTAGGAGAGAGAGGGTCAGCCCCCCACCCCGGGGTGAATCCCTTTGCAGCCAGGCAGAGGCCCTGAGTGGGGCCTGCAGGAAGTGAGACCCTCCTCAGGAGCCTCCCCTCCTCCCCAAGGATATGAACACTCCCTTGGGGACCAGTCCCGGGGTCCCACCATCAGGCTCTGGATGAGCCCCGGGAGCCACAGCGGCAGAAGCGTGGCCAGTGGAGAGGACACGTCGTCCGACCCTGCCAGAGGCTGGGACCCCGCCGAGCCGCCTGGTGAGTCACCACACAGCCACCCGCCACGCGGCCACCCCGCCTTGCTCTCTCCGCCCTCCGTCCCAGCAACAGCCTCCCACTCAGTGGCCAGGAATCCCGTCCAGGGAGATGGGCGTCCCGGAAGCCCAGGACGTTGGTGCTGGGGTCCCCGAGAGGACGGTGCCCAGAAGGTGAGCCACGGTAGTGGTGGGGACGGCCAAGGGGCTGAGGAGACTGCACGGGCGGGCGGGCGCACCCCAGGGTGAGCGGGCAGGAGAGGCGGGAGAGCCTCTGGGGGACAGGCATGCTTCCACTCCGGCAAATACTGCTGTCTCTTCTTCGTGGGAGAAGCTGCACAGGGAGGAAGATGTGGGGTCAACTTAGGGAGCAGAACCGGGGCCGTGGGGCGAAAGCAGGCAGAGGAGACGCAGAGGCCTCAAGTTCGCACAGTTTATTGAACCGGCCAGGGCCCAGAGAGAGCAGGCCGCCTGCTCTCTCCTCGAGGCACCAATGTCCTCCTCACACAGGGCAGCACCTGAGCGGCGAGGGGACGCCCGGGGGCCAAGACCAAGAGCTCGAGGGCAGGGAAGGCCTGGACACGGCCAAGGGCGGAATGGCTGGCGGAGAGGTAACAGGCGGCTCAATGAAAAGTGGGCACTGTTTCGGGGAATGGCGTGGACGTCGATTTATTTGGCAAAGGGGAAGAGTCGGGATGACGCGGACGGGTCTGGGCGTTGAGGTCCAAGAGCATTCCTGGGGTTTCCGGCCAAGGACTCGCAGGGCCAGTGGTCACCTCAGTCAGCCGAGGAAACAGCAGGGCAGTTGGAAAGAGGCTGGCACGGGGCACAGCAGCAGGGCTGGGCGGAGCCGCGGAGAGGAAGAGGAGGGACTGGGAGCCCGCCATCGGGTGATGGAGACGGACAGCAGGCGACAGGCGCGTGCACCTGCGGCTGCGAGCGCTCGGGAGGCAGCAGGGTGAGCCGACGTGGCCTGGCCGGCCTGGGAGCAGGCAGTGTGAGCTTGCGCCTGACGCCTGAGCACTGGACGGCCGGCTCAGGAGCTGGCAGGACCCTCTGCTGGGGGTAGGAAGGCGGCAGGGTCGGCGAGCTGGGGCCCCAGGGGCTGTATCTGGGCCAGGATGTCCCGGATGGAGCGGCAGGGAATCCTTCCAGGGCTGCTGCGGCCGCAGGGCTTGGCACCAGCAGATGGATCGGGCTGAGGAGAGCCGTCGGGACCCCCGCTCAAGGTCGAGGAGGAGACGGAGATGCAGGGGTGGCCAGCGGGGACGGACTTGCTGCCACAGGGCTGCAGGATGACCCTGGTGCCTGGCAGGGAGCTGGAGCTGGAGCTGCCGCTGAAGGAGCCGGGCCCTGGCAGGGAGCAGGGCCCCTGGGAGGAACCACCACAGGGCTGGAAGGACGAGCTGGAGCCGCCCTGCACGCTAGAACTGATGTACACCCGGGAACCCGAGGGGCCGCAGGGGCCCTTGGAGCCTGTGGAGCCGACCCCGCAGGGCTGAACCCCGCCGGAGCCCAAGGGCTGGAACACGATGGCGGGGGGCACCCCCGACTGGTAGGAGCCCGAGGAGGTGCGGCTGGGGATGATGGGGTTGCTGGAGAAGTATTTGCCCTCAGAGACCGGGGGCCCGGCTGCAAGAGGGGGACCCCCGGGGGCGCCCCTGACAGGGTTGTCCTTGGTGAAGTAGCCCACGGGGTAGATCTTGCCCCCGCTGTAGGTCATGCCCGGGACGAGGTAGCTGTTAGAGGAGCCGCCCACCACCTCGTAGCCTCCGTAGGGCTGCTGCACGGAAGTGATGGGAGGACAGGGCCGGCCCGGGGCGCCGC
>NW_022900932.1:796819-807802 GCF_012274545.1 Fukomys damarensis
CCCCCCGACTGCAAGGAGCCGGACCAGGAGGAGGAAGAGGAGTGGGAGGCGTCGTCACCAGTGGGCAGAGCGGAGCCATCCCCTCGTCCCCGGTAGCTGCCTCCGGACTGGATGGAGCTGGATGAGCTTTGGGAGCTGGAGCTGGAACTGGTGCCCGAGGAGTAGCTGACCTGGGAGTACCCCGTCCCCGGCTTGAATACCACCGGTCCTGAGGAGCCACCCTGGGAGCCGCCGGAGGGGCTGGAGCCCGAGGCAGAGAGGCTGGAGCCCGAGGCGGAGCTGCTGCCGCTGCCGCTGCCGCCCACCTGGCCCTTCGCCAGGACACAGGGGCCATTGGGCGAGGTGATCCGTGTGGGGTCCTTGCAGGGGTCCGACAAGATCCCGATGCTCTTCGCCGTGGTCGCTGGGGGGAAAGCAGTGGTCAGAAAGCTGCCCTCACCCGCCAGCCCACCAGGTCCCCGCCACACACTTCTCCCACCAGGAGTCTGCAGAAGTCTGAACACAGAGAAAAGAAAGAAGTGGTGTTGTCGCCAAGGACACTGAGCTGGCGGAAGGGCGGATTCTGTCCTAGGAGTGAGGTTTGAGTAGCCAGGAAGTTGACTATTTACCAGAAAGCAGGCAGCAAAACGCCAGAGTGATGGGCACTAAAGGAAGAAGCAACAGACAACAGTGAAGGAACAAATCGATCTGAAAAAAGACAGGTGGGCGGCTGAAGCTCTAAGACAGAAAAATCTGGAGGGAAAAAATCCAGTCAGCTGAGCACGGTGGTGCATGCCTGCATTCCCAATGCTCTGGGAGGCTGAGGCAGGAGGATCGCAGGTTCCAGACCAGCCTGAGCAACTTAGTGACTTACAGAGAACCTGTCTCAAAATAAAAAATGAAAGGGCTGGGCTGCGAATTTAGCTCCATGGTGCCATGCCTGTCTCACAAGCACAAGGTCCTGAGTGCGATCCCCAGTACCACCAAAAAAAAAAGAAAAAAATTTTTTTAAGGGTCTGGCGATGTAGTTAAAAAACAATAATGATAATAATCCAGAGCCACAGCATGAGACCGAATGGAAGGAGAAGATAAAGGGCAAAGCAACAGAGGGCTAAGGAGGGAAGAAAACACATAAAAAGGGATGCTGGAGAGAGGAACCAGTGTCAGGGGCTGCCCTAAAGGACAGGGTGCTTGAGGGCTGGCGCTGTCACCAGCTCCCACGGGAGAGTCCAGGCTGGGTGACGGACAGGAATCCTGCTCCCCGGGTCAGCGCTGGCCACGCCAGTAAAGCTGGGCAGGGGCCAGGGTGTGGGGGCATCGCCTGTTGCTTCAGAACCTGCTGGTGCTGGTGGACCGGGCACCACACCCTGCACCACCTCTGCCTTGCGGCCCAGCCCAGAGCCTCGAAGAGAAACTCTCCTTGGAGGCTGTGACCGCCATCGGCTGCTCGCCCGCCCAGCCCGCCTCCCTCAGACTGGAGCCACTTCCTGCTCCCGGACGAGGACCTTCTGTGCACCCCTGCAGCCCTGGTGGTGGGGAGGAGCCACACAGCAGCGAGTTATGAACCCCTCGGGGCTCCCGTCGGTGCACCAGGAGACCACCTGTCCTGAGAGCCTCCCTCTGCCCCTGTGGACAGTGAGGTCACCAAGCCCTGGACACCACGATTCGTCATCGTCTCTTGTCCTTGAGCCCCGCCACCGCCGGCTCTCCACCAGCAGTGACGTCCCCATCCTGTCCTCAAAAAGAGGACTTGGTGCCCACACCTCCCGGCCCCCATCCATCCACAGGAGAGGTCGCAGGAACCCCCGAGGGCTGCGAACCGAGTGGGGGACACAGCCCCCCTGGGCCCGCCTGGGCTGCGAGTCAGGACGCGCTGCTTCTCACCTGACCCACCACAGCCGGTTTCCTGCCCTCTCAGTCACGTCCCTCCTGTCCTCAAAAAGAGGACTTGGTGCCCACACCTCCCGGCCCCCATCCATCCACAGGAGAGGTCGCAGGAACCCCCGAGGGCTGCGAACCGAGTGGGGGACACAGCCCCCCTGGGCCCGCCTGGGCTGCGAGTCAGGACGCGCTGCTTCTCACCTGACCCACCACAGCCGGTTTCCTGCCCTCTCTCGCCTCAGGGTCCTTATTGGCAGAAGTCTCCCCTGCGGTTCCTGTAACCGGCTGAGCTACGGTTTTTATGTCTGAAATATCTAATCTTCGTTTTCTGGACTTCCATTGTCACCTAATAACAACTGCATGGCCCGGCCCTCGAGAACAGCGGAACCCCGAGTCGTGTCACAACTTGAGATGCGAGTCCATTTTAGAGTTCAGAACCCGAGGGTCAGAAAGTTTAAGTAACTTTCCAAGGTGACGGTGGTGAGGACGGACACGAAGGTCAAAGGTTCTGTCCCGAGACCCAGTGGGCACGACCTTCCAGGCTGGGTTTGCACCCCACCCCACCCCACCCCGGGGTCCCAGGCTCCTACCTGGCAGGAGGAGCCCAGCCAGCAGCAAGACCATCGTCCCGCGCCCTCCCACGCACCCTGCCGGGGGAGCCCGAGAGGAGCCCATCGTGGACGTGGACAGCGGTGCAGCCTGCTGACTGACAGCAGCCCGCGGACACCGGGGCCTTTATGCCGGGGCTGGACATTCTCCGGGCAGGAGTCACTGTGGGGAGGGAGGAGGGCAGAGGGGGTGGGTGCCTGGGGGAAGTTGGCGTGGCGGGAAGGGCTGAGGCAATCAGCCTGCGCATCTGCCTGCTCAGCAGCCCCGGCACCCGAGCTGAGGGGACCCGGAGCACGGCCCGGATCCTGCCACCTGACCGGCTGCCCTGACTCCTCATTGCCTAACCCGGGACGAGGTGCTCTGCCCCATGGCCTCCCACTCGGGGTGGCCACTCTCACCCGGGACGCAGTGGCCCGGCTGCTTCACGCCCCGCCTCTGAGCTTGGCCTGTCCAGCTCCCACCCTCCTGTCTTCCCTCTACACACAGAGGCAGGCATCTCGGCTTCCCCTCCGCACCTGCCAGTGCCCTGTGCAGTGGCCCACAGGGCTCCGTCCCCCTCAGTCCATTTCCTTGGGTCCCATCCCACTTTCTGCCTCTGGATGGGAAAGTCCACCCCCACCTCATCTCCCCAGCCACTGCCCAGCTCCAGCCCGTCACGGGCTGCCTGGCATCTCCCTCCCGGGGGCTCCAGAGACAGCGTGGAGGCACCGGTACCAGAGCTCAGCCTGGGGGAGGCAGAGCGGGGGTCTCCTCCACAGCGGGGCCTCGGTTACTCACAGGCTGCTCACAGCCGCTCCCCCAGATGTGACCCAGACTCACAGGTGAGCAAGAGGCTAATGAGACTAATCAGAGAGGTGGGCACGCTGGCCTGGATGAGCCAGCAGGAAGCAGCCACCGGACAGATGGTGTCTGGGTGGCACGGCAGGGCTGGGCGGGTTCCTGGGTCCCTGGAGGACAGAGGACCAGAGCTCCAGGACCTGCTCTGGCCCTGGCGCCACCCCAGCCAGCTGCTTAGTATCGCAGGGAGGGCCTGGCACTCTCCTCCCCCATGGCCTCTGCTCGCTGGCCTGGGGGAGCCCCTCCGCCCTCACCCACGCGCACTTCCGAAACTTTCTGTCCCTCCTCAAAGGCACCGCTTCCCCGGAGCCCTCTGGTTCCTCCCTCCCACTCCCTGCCTCCCAACAGCCTCGACCTCTAGGCCAGTGGTGACATCAGTGTCCTCTGTGCTGCCTGACCCTGTAGACAATGGCCATATGGTGGCCAAGCACCTGCAGTTAGAGCTGGTGTAACCCACTAAGGGAATGGATTTTAAATTTTACTTAAATTTAATTCATTGAATATAAATAGCTACGGGCAGCTACTGGCCACCGCCCAGGACAGCCCTTGACCACCAGCAGGCACCAAGAGCAGGCACAGGAGGTTGAGGGTTAGGGTTAGGGATTGGGTTTGGGTTAGATTAGGGAGCTGTGCAGAGCTCCCTGTGTGTTTTTTTGTTTGTTTTCATTGGGAAAACAAAGAAAAACCCTGTCTTTGGAAACAGAATGATGTAGGTTTTTGTTGTTGTTGTTGGGTTTTTTTTGTTTTGTTTTGTTTTGTTTTGAGACAGGGTCTCACTATGCAGTTGAGACTGACCTGGAACTCACTATGTAGCCCAAACTAGTCTTGAACTCAAAGTGATCCTCCTGCCTCAGCCTCCCGAGTGCTGGGATTACAGGCGTGTGCCACCACACCTGGCCAGAATGATGTAGGTTTAAATCCTGGCTCATCCTCTGATTTCATGCAACTCACCAAAGCTTTCTGAACTCAGTCTCCTTACCTTACATTTTCCTGGGCGTGGTGGTGTGTGCTATAGGAACCAAGTTTTCTAATCGAGGTGGTCTCCCTCTTTGCCCTTTGCTCAGAATAGCAAGACCAAGTTTTCTGGGCAGAGAGCATTGCTAACAACCTCCTGTTTTTCTGTTCCTCTTTTTCTGATTCAAGAATCAGCTGTTCTTCTTGTGAATCAGGCCTTCTTGGGAACTTCTTCTCACTTGCTGTTCTTCATGTGCATTTATCCCGTTTCCATATCTCCTGACAGTTGCTTAGTTAGAGACATTATCTGCTGAGTTTGCCTAACAGTGTAATTATGTAGGGTGTTCTTCACAAACAACACAGAACCCCCCGCTGATCTCCTCGTGGGTGTCCCTACCCTCCTATTCCCGTGGACACCCCAGTAGTGTCCTATATAAGCATGTCCTGAAAGTGAGTCGGGGCCTTCAGTTTGAAGCGCTTTGATGGTGACACTGAGGGTCCAGGCTGGAGCTTGCAATAAACTGTTGTGCTTCCATCGGAAGAGACTCCTTGGTGGTCTTCCTGGGGATTTCGCGATTGGGTACCACAATGCCTGTGCAATAATCGCAGCACTCTGGGAGGCTGAAGCAGGAAGATTGCAAGTTTGAGGTCAGCCTGGGCAATTTAGTGACTTAGAGGGACCCTGTCGCTCAGTGTGAGGGCCCTGGGTTTGATGCCCAGTACAAGAAAAGAAAAAAACAGGAAGGATATTTTAAATAATGCCTGCCCAGGAGGTTTTTGTGAAGATCTAACAAGAAATTAGCAGAAAAAGCACATGGGATACGGATGTAACCCCATCGACACGCAGGAAATGGAGCTGCACGGCTGCTCCTGACTTCACTGCCCCTTGCGGTAGGGCAAACTGGCCGCTTTACCTGCAGCCCGGCGCACACCGGAGTCTCTGCTCCCGTCCCTGCAGGCGGAGCAGCAGACACCATCAAGACAGGGAGCCCGCTGGGGGGCCGGGATTTAGCTCAGTGGTTCTGCTGCCTGCCTTGCAGACTCAAGGATCCGAGTTCTATCCCTGGTACCAAAAAAAAAAGACAGGGAGGCCGTTAGGAACCGGCTTTGCTCCTTCTGGACTGTGGGGCCTCCTCACCGCCCACAGACTCTCAGGCCCCTCTGGACCGGAGGGAGGCTCCGCGCTGGGGAAGGAGGGTGGTGGAGGGGAGAGGAGCAGCCCAGCCGGGAGCCTTGTGGGCAAGTGGGTGGGGAGGAGGCAGGAGACTCCAGGACTGTGGGCTTTTCTTCTTCAGCACAGGCCAGAAGTGGTGCAGTTTGTTGTGTTTTCTGCTCCGCATTCCTCCCCGCTGTCGTCAGGCCTTGGCGGGGACAGCCAGGCTGGAGGAGGCCCAGTCTCTCTCGGCCTCCCGCCAGCTCTCCAGCCGCCTACAGGTCACATTCCAGGCTGCTCTGTTCGCCTGCCCTGCCCACCTTGGTCCTCAGCCCCGTGCCGTGCCGCCTGCTGTCCTGTCCTGCTGCAGTCCCCTTAGTGGTCAGCCCTTCTGCAGTCTCAGTGCCCATGGTCAACCGTGGTCTGGAAAGAAATGGAAAATTCCAGATTCATACATTCTAAACGACGTCTGTGATAGCGCAGTGTTGTGATTGTTCTATGTCATGTCTTATGTACCTAACGTAGACACATCGAGCTTCACCTGGATCTGCACCATCGGGAAAAGTCATAGCACGGTGCATACAGGGTTTGGGGTCCCGGGTTACATTCCCTGTAGACAAGGGGCACCTACACTCAGTGCTCACCGGTAACCTTCCTCTCAGTTTAGGAAGAGAGACCCTGAAGCGAACAAGACAGAGGAGGGAAGAGGAGGGGCACTGCTGGGTGTCCACACGGCCCTGCTGCTTCCCGGGGACCCGGCCACTGGCGATGTCCACAGGCACGCAGGCAGGTGTGCTGGGCCCGTGCTGAGAGAATCCGGAAAAGGCTCCAACCCAGGGCTGCAGGACTTCTGAGCACATGGGTTTCCTCCGCCCTGCCCAGCTGGCACCCGTGTGAAGGGATGACAGTGGTTCAGGACAGCATCCCAGCCTGCTTATCCCTCATCAGTATGGTGCAGAATTCCTAGACAGAAGGTCCCTGCTGCTCTCAAAATCACAAAAGAAGCCCCAAGCCAGAGGGTGCCTGGCCCCGGAGGTCCCTACCCTGGCTGTTCTCCGAGTCCACCTGTGGGCCTAAAGTCAGCACAGGAGGGGCTGCGTCTGGGGAGGAGACAGAGTGCACACAGATGAGAAGAGGAAAAGCCTGAGAGGGAGCTCATTTGAGGCAGGGGAGTGGCAGCGGCGACCCAGAGCCACCCTGGGGCCTAGGACCTGTGGGCTCTCCTCTGCCGCCCCTCTCTGTCCTTGGCCCACTCTGCCTGTGATCCTCTCTCTAGGCACAACCGCCTCTGCTCCCTTGGGGAAGGTGACACTCCTGGCCTGGTCCCCCTGGGGAGGGCCCGACATAGCGCAAGCTTCCTGCTGGGGCATGCGGTTCCCACCATCTGCTCCCCAGGGGCCGGAAGAGGGCTCCCCGGTCTGCCACTTGCTTCTAGGGTCTTCCCTGTGGTCGGAGGTGGAGTCCACACCCCACCGGGCCGACTGCTTGGCCCTCTTGTCATCTTGTAGAAGAGACTTTCCCCAGGGTGCGGGGCCCATGGCGGCGCACAGCACAAGCTCACTCGCCAGCCACGGGCGCCTGGGCTTCGGGAAGGAAGAGAAAGCCTGCAGCCGGCACCCCTTCTGGCCTTACTGGACACGGCTCCCCCTCCGCGGCCCTGGCCTCCTTCCCTTCCAGCCACACCTACCGCGCGGGGCCCTGACACAGAGCCCGCCCCACGCCCTCGTCCCTCATTCCTCTCGCGTGACTGACTCCGGCCACTCTCCTGTACAGCAGGGCTCTTCCCAAGCCTCGCACAGCGCTTCCCTTAATCCACAGCAGCGCTCCCGTGCCGCGGGGAGCGGCCGGCCAGGCGTGGATCTGCTGCTGGGTCAGGGCGGGACGGTGCAGGTGGTTAGGAACTACCTGGGGGCGCAGGCGAGGGTCCCCACCGGCAGAACGTGTCCCTGGCCGGGACTCTCCGTGGGGAGCAGCTGGCCACGCTCGGCTCCGCTCGGCTCTGCCTGGCTCCCACTGCTTTCTCCGGCACAGCTGCTGTTCTGACCGCAGGCTGTCGGCCTCCGCCTCCCACGCCCTGCGTCACCTCTCGGCAGCCCACCCACCGCACCCCGCTCCTGTCCCTTCAGCCCCTTCCCCAAAGCGGCGGGGAGTCAGCTGAGGGACAATCACGTTCTCTGAGCCCAAGACTCCAGGCTTTGAGGCCACCACCTCCTGTTCCTCGGGAGGTGCGGCACAGAAGGGACGAGCTCTCAGAGTAACGAATATGCTCCCCCTTCTCTGTTCTGTGGAGCAGGGTTAGGGAGGCCAGGGCTCAGTCTGCTCGTGATGCCTACCTATTAATTAGTCATTCTTTCCACCGTGGCTGTTAGTGCTTCTCAGTGTTACTGGTCACCCCGAATGAGAGCCAGCTCCTTCCCCGTCCCGAGGAACAGACAGGACAGAGGGCAGGCGCGGGGCGGCAGGCGCACACCAGTGCGGCGTCCAGGCCTTGGGAGAGGCAAGGAAGCCCGTGCCAGGAGGACGCCCGTGCTGGGTGTGGCGCTCGGAGCCCAGGTCCGGGGTGGCGGGACCCCGCGGGCCACCCTCCCCCATCTTCCAGCCAGGCCGAGCCTCGCCCCGGTACCCTCTGCGTGCCGGTGCCTGCCGGGGACTGGCCTGGACCTCACATGCCTGGGTCACCTGGGGGGTCACCTTGGTGGCTAAGAGGACTGCTGGGGTGCGGACCAGAGGGGGCAGCCGGGGCCAAGAGCAAGGAGAGCGCGGGAGAAACGCCTGCCAGGCTGCCCTCTGGTGGCCGGGTGAGAAACAGCAGGTCGTGGAGACCCACGGACCTTCTGGAGCAGAGCAGGAGCCTGGGTCTTGTTCTGTGAGCCCAGTTGAGATTATGAGGGTAGGCTGGGGGCGACTGCTACTGCCTTTGAGAGCTTCTGGGTGGACTTGGTCGCATCTTTCAAGCCCGTGTCCGGTGCCTCGTAGGCGCTTTAAAGATCTGGAGCCAGGCGCGATGGCTCACATGTGTCCCACGTGCCTGGGAGGATGAGGCAGGAGGATCCCTTGAGCCTGGGTGTTTGAGAGCAGCCGGGGCAACACAGTGAGCCCATTCAAGCAGGAGAGGCAAGGAGAAGGGAGGAGAGAGAGACAGAAACAGACACAGATGTGGTAAGAGAGCTCGTTTAAAAAGCAATTTTCTCAGTCAAAGGAATCTGAAGCAAGGCGCAGAAGACCTGGGACTCCCTCCTGGGCTCCTACCCCAGCTGTGCCCCTCTCTAATTTAACTTTGATCACATCTTATTGCCACAGTGGACGTGTTTGTTTCCTCCCTAGGTCCAGAGCTCCTTGAGGGCAGGGAGGACTGAAACTGCTCCCTGAGACTGTCACCGCCACCCAGCACCCCACACAACAGCAGCTCAGTAAGGCCTGGCTGCGTGGGCAGACGGGGAACAAATGAGCAGGCTGGAGTTCCCCGGCTGGACAGCTTCACAGCAGGGCAACAAGCATCTTGCCCGCCTCATCCAGAGACAGTGGCGGCGGCCCAAGGCCTGCTCCCAGGCAGCTCAGCTTCCGCCTGACACCGTGATACCGGTTCTCGGTCCTTTTCTCCCCTTGGTCCGGCACTCACTGACTGCCTGGCATGCCCGAGGTACTGGCTATTGTTCATAAACCCGTGGTCCTATGTATTATTCAATCCCACGACTCCATGTTGACCCCGGATGGGACGCTGTCCCTGCCGTACCCACCCAGGGGTGAGGTCAGCACGGGAGTTAGGAGTGGGAACTGGCTAACCCGAGCGGTCAGGCGGCACAATGGGTCTCCCTGTGTGAACGCTGCACCCCGCCGTGTCCCACGCGGACTCCGGACCAGCTAACAAACACGTCATGCCTGAGTGCCGATACCCACCGCCTATTAAACGGTATTAAAATCCCCAGTTACACCCACCTGTTGTATCAAAGTGAAAAGGATTGGTCCGGAGCCAAGCCTGCACCTGGTTTTAACTTTGATATGCCTTCGACAGGAAGTTACCTCTCCCAGTGGAGCTTCCTTTGTGTAGGGGAGGCCGACTGGCCTCAAATCCACAGTCCTCCCGCCTCACCCTCAGGGTAGCTGGAATCACAGTCATAGCCTATCAGGCCTAGCTTTGGAGGAGCTGCTTAATCTGCCAAATGGAGCTAATAATGTGTTTAGAGAAGTAAAGAGTAGGAAACAGGCAAAGCCAAGTCCCCGCTTCAGGAAGCTTGTCCTTTACATGAGAAGAAAGACAGGGAGACCGCCAGGACGTGTGGAGTTTAATAAGGCAGCGTGTGGTCAAGAGCTTCACTGCCTACCTGGGCCACAGCTGGAACTGTTTCCTTCCTTCGTTTCCTCTCTCCTGTAAGAACTGTTTTCTCTTTCCTTTCCCACCCAACTCCATCTCGGAGGCTGGGAGGGTTCGTGTGAGGGGTCCAGACTTCCTCCTCCAGTTCCATCCCAGATGCCCGAACCTCTCTGCCAGGAGACCCCCAGACGTGACGCCCCTCCTCACCCCGGGCACAGTCCTAACACAGGAGCTTGCTGGCATGGGCACCTGAACCTGCCCCAGACCTGCCCTCATCTTCCCAACCTACCTGCCCAACAGCATCTTTTTCTCCAGGTATAAACTCCTCACTGCAGCCATCGGTCTCCTCTCCTGCCAGTACCTGACAGCGTTAACGGACTCTGCCACTCATAAGACGTGCAGAAGCATCCAGTGTGGCCCCCGCACTGTATTCCGTCAGGTCCCACAGATGACAGGGACGGAGGAAGGACTAGTGGTTAAAGTCGAGGGTTGCTAGCCTAGCACGGAGCGGAATTTACAACCCTCGGGCCGGGGACGTAGTCAGCAGTACAGCGCCTGCCTGGCAAGTGTGAGGTCCTGAGTTCGATTTCTTGTACCAGCCAAAAAGGAATTTACATCCCAGCTCTGTAATTGTCCCCTTTGTGACTTTGAATGAACCACTACCTCCCTGAGCCCTGTTTCTCTCTTCTTCAAAATGGTGACAAGACAGGGTTATCTTACAATTTCAACGAGAGCTTAATCTATGTAACATTTAGCAACAGTGCCCCAAGCCGTGTGCGCAGTAAAATGCCGCGGTGTTCCGTAGCAAATCTCTTTTCTTTAGTAGATTCCCCAGAAACAGACTCTGAAACAAAGATTCAAGTAAACTTTAATCTCAGCTCCTGGGGAGGCTGAGGCAGGAGAATCGAAAGTTACAGGCCTATTTAGACTTCTTTTTTTATTTTTTTTGCGCTTGCGAGGCAGGCGGCAGAACCTCTGAGCTAAATCCCCGGCCCCAACGTGGGCAGTTTCGCCAGGCCCTGCTGGAGGATAATGCTTCTGTTTGCTCAGACAGTGGTTCGTGCAGCGGCCTTCCTGGGGAGAAAGAACTGTCTGGGAGAGGAAGGCCACCCGGCGAGGGAGAGGCCACACGGAGACAGGGCCTGCGCCGCCGAGAACCCACCTGCTCCCCGGCCCCACAAGGTTGCAGCTTCGGGAGCGAAGGTACAGGGTCAGGGCACCTTCTGCGCTTGCGCGGGTGTGGGGGGGGGTGCGTGCG
>NW_022900932.1:807902-813895 GCF_012274545.1 Fukomys damarensis
GCTGCTGTGCCTGCTCTTTGCTGGGCTGAGGCTCTCTTTCCCCGCCCTCCTCCTGCGCAGCCGCTCTGGCTCCAGGTTCTGGGTTGATAGGATCTCGCGGTGCTGCTGCTAGGCTCCTGCTTTGGCGTTCACTTGTGGGGTCATTTAATTATATGCTTCCTCATTGCCTGTGATGTTGACATTTAACCTTGCCTGTCAGTCCTCCCTCTCCCGGCTTGTCTTCAGCTTCCTGCGAGTGGAAACGACACTGATTCTTGGGGTTGTTATGTCTTGCGTGACTTCCGGCGTGAGTGGGTGAAGGAGCCGAATATTGTAAATGGATGAATGAATGAATCGAGCTGCTGAATTTGGCCTACTAAATTCTACTAGCCTTACCCTTACGATTCTTTTTTCGGTTGTTTCATTTGCTTATTTATTGAGGCAGAATCCCCCTGTTGTCCACAGTAGTCTTCAACTCTTGGGCCCAAGAGATCCTCCCACCTCAGCCTCCCGAAAAGCTGGGACTATAGGCAAGCGCGCCGCTATGCCTGGCTGCCTCTACAAATCTTAGGTGTTCTAAGATGATTCTTCTTTTGCTTAGTTCGTTCCTTCCTTTTTCCGGAACCAGGGATTGAACTCAGAATCTTGTGCTTATGAGGCAGGAACAGCACCACTGAGCTAAATCCCCGGCTTTGATATTATTCTTTAACCCCCAAACTTAGTTTCGTTTTGTCGCCTGTCGGTTTTAATGGGAATAACCACGTTAGCGAGTGGGTATCCTGTGGGTGAACTTAGAGCACGCACCGGAGTTTCTCTTAGGCCCTCTTCAGCCCCACCCTAGTTAGCCACTTGACTGACCCAGACCACCAGGATGTCCGGACTCCTGACCTTGGGTTTGACTGTCTCACTGAGTTGCCCAAACCCAGGAGCTTGATTATAGGTGTGTGGCCCTGTGCCTGGGGAAGAGACCTCTCGAGGGGTGGAGTGGGCCAATTTATGTCACTGACCTTGGGCAGTTCCGGGAAGCGCAGCCAAGTCAGGATCAGAGGTGGCGAGAGATGTGGTTTAGGAAGGAGCACGTGTGCTCTGGAAGTTGAGTCCCTTAAAACTGCCCACAGCCCCTCGCAAGTCAGCACATACTCAGGGATATGCAAACCACATGCAGGAGCGTGAGTTTGGTGTCCTCCAGCCTCTGGCAGGTGCATGTCCAGTCCTGCACCCGAGCTGCACCCTTCTGCCTGGCCCATGGGCAGGGAGGGAAGTCAGATCACTTCCGGATCTCTAAGTTTAGGGCTGTAAAATGGGAGCCAAAGGGCCAGGGATTTAGCTCAGTGGCGCCATGCCTGCCGGGCAAGCGCAAGGTCCTGAGTTCAATCTTCAGTACGGGGGTGGGGTGGGGTGGGGATCTGAATATTCAAGACCTAATCATTGTAAAGAAGCAGCCTAGACTAGATTCAGAATTAAGAAAACATTTTTATTCTTTCCATTTCGCAGAAGCGCCATCCTTGCCTACTGAAGGGTCGCAGATGTAGGCCACCAGGTGGCAGCAGGGAGCACATGCTGCTGGCCCTGTCCAGTGTCCCAGGTCCCAGGGATGGGGAGGAGGAAGTGGAGGAAGGTGACTGGGTGAGGTAGGAGTGTGCACTGACTTCAGAGAAAAAAAGGAAGGGGAATGTGCAGGCTAAATGTGCATCCCAGGAGGGGACAAAATACCGAGGACACCGAGTTCAGAATAAAATTGAGGGATGAAAGGAATAGAGTTCAGCAAGATTGAACAGTGTAAAAGAACGCGGAAGGGTAGGGACAGGCCTGGCTGCACTCTGCCAGGAGGCCCGAGTCACCTGGGGATCCCCACTATCTGTGTTCTTCCCGGGGCGGGTCAAGGTCCGGTTCCTCACGGGGCTCGTGGTCCACCTCGGGGGCAGGTGGCCAGGGGTTTTCTGGGGGCTGGGGTCCTGCCGGCCAAGGGTCATCAGGCCGGGGAGGCTGGGGGGGATCCGTGCTAGGGGGCTCAGGGGGCCACACTCCACCGTCAGGCAGGTCTCCCCAGGGATGGCCGGGGCCTGCAGGGGGAGGATCCTCGAAGAGAGGCGGTGCCCCCGGCCAGGGCTCGCCAGGGATCGGAGGGCCGAGAGGCAAAGGTGGGAGGCTCTCCTCCTCTCTGGTCTCTGTGGGGGACGGTGGGGAGCGACCCTCACTGCCCGAGATGCCTGTAGAGGAGGAACAATGGTGAGAGGAGAGCCGGGCGTGGTGACGCACGCCCGCGATCCCAGCCCTCGGAGGCAGGGGCAGGAGGATCCTCGTGAGTTTGAGGCCAGTGAGTTCAAGGATAGCCTGCACTACAAAGTGAGACCGTCTCAAAGGTCACACAAACAGAACGGTAAGAGGTGGTGAGGGCCAATCTCCCCCACCCGGGCTGCAGGACAGGAGGCGGAGCCTCTGGGGCAGACACAGACTGGCTTCCTCCCCTGTAAAGGCTCTCACTCTGCAGACACCAAGTTCCAAAGCCAGCTCACAGTGCAGCAGCTGCTCTGGGCAGATCTCGACCAGTGCTCACCACCTCTGTGTGCCGGGACCCCTCTCCCCGAGGAGCTCACCGCCTGCCAGACGCCCCGCTGGCCTGGCCCTGGCCTGCTCTGCACCCGAGTGGTCTACAGCTTGGCCCAGGAGGCACCCGACCGACCCGTGCCGCGGCCCCGCTGTCCGTAACACAGACCCCGGCACCAGTGAGTACCTGTTCCACGCAGCTGGGCTCTGCGAGTGCCACGGGCTTCTTCACTCACCAGCACCCTTACTCCGAGCGAGGCCTGCGTGCGCTCTCCCCTCATCCCTTCCACCGGGTGTGGCTGCCCAGCGAACCCCTTGCCTCCTAATGGTCACCTTTGCCAAGGGTGGGGCCCCACGTCCACCCCTGGCACCATCCACTCACCTCCGACAAACAGGCAAAGGACCAGGACCCCCGGGAGCGCCCGGCTGAGCTTCATGGCTCTCTGACCCCGAAGACGGGGTGCTGAGTCTGGGCACCTGGGATCCCCAAGAGCCTTTATAGGGGAGGAAGCCAGTCTGGGAGGCCCGCCCAGCAATCCAGGAAATCCCAACAGCGCCCAACTGGTCAGACCCGTCTGAAGGCCTGGCCCACATGAGCTTTGGCGCGTCCCTTAGCCCCCAACCCCTCCCGATCAGTGACCCTGGGTCACCATACCCTGCAGGGACGGATACCCACCTGTCATCTGCACCGTCACAGGGCCCTGCACCTTTCCTCCCTGGTAGCTATGGAAACCAGAGCACGGGTGCAGACCTGGCCCAAGGCGGCGTGGGGAAGCTCAGTAATGACAGTAATGACAGGGGGGCGCGACGCGGGCAGTGGGGCCCCAAGACCTGCTGGGCCGCCCCTCACCTGTGTCTCAGGGGCCTCCTCCCCCTCCCAGGCCCACGCAGTGACATCGTGGAATTCCACGGGGAGCCACACAAGGATGGGGCAGAGGATGAGGATATTCTGGCCTCTCCGTGCCCACGGCTGGTCCATCAGCCTCAGCCAGAGGCTCCGGAAGCTGCCCCTTCCTCCTCCTCGCTCAGGGTTCCTGTGCCCCTCACCCTGCCCGGATCCTCAGCTCTAGCGCCTTCTGCCCCACCCCACCACTCCAGGCCTTGGCTGTCTCCGGTCCTCCTGGAGCTTGGCAGTGTCCACAGCACCACCCCGATTCCTCCCAGCGGGGCTGCTCAGGGCCCGCCCCACCCGCCTGCAGCTGTCGGACCTCCCTCCCCAGCCTGGCTCCCCTTCCCACGCTCCTGCCCACACATAGCCCCGGGAACTCAGAAATGAAAGCCAGTCCAGTGGTGCCGTAATCACAGCAGCCTGAGCGCCTAGCGCTTTCCAGTTCCGCAAACATACGGCAGGCAGCTGTTTGAAAGCTCTAAGAGGCTCACCATCACTGGCGTAGACTTTATAGCAAGACCTTGTCTTTAAAATATAAAAATAGGGGCCAGAGATTTAGCTCAGTGGTTCCGCCACCTACCTTGCAGGTGCAAGGTCCTGAGTTCGATCCCCACACCCAAAATAAATAAATAAAAATAAAAAACAGGCTGGATGTGACGGTGCACACCTGTAATCCCAGCATTCAGGAGGCCGAGGCAGGATTGCCAGGAGCTCCCAGCCTGGACTGCAAGTGAGACCCTATCTCAAAGAACCAATAAATGAATAACCTAAAACAAAGTACCACAGTTCTAAAAACACACCAAGGGCTTTCTGTTGACTTAGAATAAAATCCAAACTCCTTGCCAGCACGAGTCCCCCCCAGCAGCCTTCATCCTGTCCCCCTGGCTTCAGGTCTCAGAACAAGGGCCTGGATCCCCAGGAGGACTGGGGAGCCCTCTAGTGTCCCCTCCTTAGGCTGCCCCTCTCAAGGTCCCTGTCATCTGTACCTCACTTCTCTTCCTAGCATTTGTTGGTTGTGCTTCTTTGTCCTGAGGTCTTTACAAATTCTTTTGAGACAGGGTCTTGCTATGTAGCCCAGGCTGGCCTGGAACCCACTCACGGTGATCCTCCTGCCTCAGCCTCCCAAGGGCTAGGATCACAGGTGTGAGCCAGCACACCAAGCTGCCCTGAAGTTCTTGTCTCTACATCTCCTGGCAAGGTCACCACTAGACAGTGCCAGCCCAGTCCTGCTGAACGAGTGAATGTTTTCCTTCTCTCGTGACATCTACCATGTTCCAGAGAAAACGAGTTTATGCGTTTACTTGGTACTGGACACTGACCCCACGGCCTCAGCACTGAGCTACACACCTAGCTAGCCCTTGTGTTTTTTGAGAGGCTCACTACGTAGCCCAATCTGGTCTTGAACTTCCCATCCTCCTGCCTCAGCCTCTTGGAGTCCTGGGATGGGAAGCATGCACCACACCTGGTTAGAAAGCTTTAAAGCAAAAGGTGAGAATAAAGAAAAACAAGTTTCTTGAGTCATCTCCAGCGGGGACTGGGAAAAGGGACCACTGGGGAAAGGGCTCTGGGGGACACTTCACACGCCCCAGAGTCCTGCTCACTCACTGCGGGAAGTTCACACCCACCCCAGGCAGCTTTTCCAAGCCCACTGCAGTCTCTTTATTAGAGCAGAACTCAGACAGGGGAGCTGGCATCATGATGTGCCAGGGTCAGGCAGGGTTCCCCACCCGAGGGTCCAGTCCTCGCTGTTGGACTCAGCCCCAGGCCACCTCCCTGGCTCCGAGCGGCCACTCAGCTGTGGACCGGAGCTGGAGAGCCCTGGCTGTCTCCTTGGCAAACAGCTTCTTCCTTAGCGATGGCCTCACTCAGGCCCTGCAGGTTGCCCAGCAGCACAGAGAGGGATCCTGGAGAGGAGACAGGCGATGGGCCCAGCAGGGCGGAAGGGCCGGGAGGCAGGGTCTGAGGGAGTGGGCTCCCGGGGTGTCACCGCCCCTCCCCGTGCTCAGCCGTCACCTCTTCTGGGATTCCCGGTGGACGGGGCCGGAAGTACAGGTGCCTCGGACCCCGGAGGCCTGGAGCTTGACTTTGCGGACTTCTCCTCGTCCAGCAGGGAGGGGAGAACTGCCAGCAGTCGCTGCTGCTTGTAATGGGAGAGGAGACCCTCCTGCTGCAAGGTGGCCTGGGAAGGAGAGGGTGGAACGCCACCGCACCCCAGCAGAGCCTTCCCCCTTTCCACGCCTTCACTCATCCATCCGCCAGCGGCCCCGTCGTCCCCACCAGCATGAGGTTCTTGTCCCTCTCCAGCTCCTGCAAGCGCCGGCTCAGCCGCTGCCCCTCCTCCTTCCGGGCCTCCTCCTGCAGCCGCCTGAGCTCCTGGTTCCGCTCCTTTTCCCGGGCGGCTGAGCGCTGGATCTGGCGCAGGGAGACCACTGTGGAGAAGCCGGCACGGTGGGTGCGGTCAGCCAGGCGCGAGGCCCCGGTCCCCTGCCGGGAAGGGAGGCTCTCTGCTCCGCAGGGTCTCCTCCCCGCAGCGGGCAGCTGAGCAGCTCCTCCCCACGCACCCGCAGCTTCACAGCCA
>NW_022900932.1:814204-814542 GCF_012274545.1 Fukomys damarensis
GCGGCCACCACTAACCCGGCCAGCCGCGTGGCGCTCCGGGGACAGCGCTGACCTCTGCAAGGGTACAGGGCAACTGGGCTGTCTCCACCGGCTGCCAGCTCACTCACATCTCTCAGGACCTCGCTCCACCCCGCCGCCTGGCCCGGCCGTCCGGCTCCTCGCTCCTCACCGGCCTTGGCCTGCTCCCTCCGAGCCTCCTTCAGCCTCCGCCCTTCAGCGCTCCTGTGATTACAGTGCGGCATGGACTGGCTTATCAATGCCAGCCACTAGGTGAGTCCTTGTTTCCAAGTTATCTTCTATTTAGTGAGCAAATATCACGGGTCAAGGGCTATGGTAGG
>NW_022900932.1:814926-818916 GCF_012274545.1 Fukomys damarensis
CCCCAGCCCCCATCCATCCTCCGAACCAGCCTCGAAACGCCACAACTTCACCTCTCCAGACGCAGCTGAGCCAGGGCCAGTTTTCGAGCCATCAGGCCTGGGAAGGAAAAGGAAAAAAAAAAAAATGGGTTTGCAGTGGACAAAAGGGGAGACAGAAGAGCAGAGGGGAAAGACACAGGGGCTGGCGAGCAGGAATGAGGACAGCGGCGGGTCAGAGGAGCCGGGCAGGGCGGGCAGTCACAGACCTCCACCCACCCTGGATGGTGTGCACCTTGCGGACTGCATAGCTCAGTCGGTTGCTGAGGCCGGGAAGCCGGGCTGCAGCCTGTTCCAACTTTGCCGTGGTGCTCTGGAGGCCAATCTGGCAGCTGGAGAGGGCACAGGTCACTGACCCTCCACCCTCGGCCACCCTCAAAGGACCTGTTGGCCTCAGGCGGACCACATCGTCCATCCTGTGCTGTGCACAAGTGAGGAAAGCAGGGGGAGGGGCAGGAGCGAGGACAGGAAGCAGAAGTGGGGGCAGGAGGTTAGTGCCCAACTCTGCAACTCTGCGTGGAGCTAGGGAGCAAGAGAGGGAGACGGACAGGGAGGGAGGGAGGGAGGGGAAAACAGAGGAGAACCCGAGAGCTTAATGGCTTCAGTGTCAAAGACAATCCAGGTAACCAGCCGTGGTGGCACACACCTGCCATCTCCACACCCGGTAAGACCGAGGCAGGAGGGACACTGTGGCTTGTGTGTAGGGGTCTCCTCCAAAGCCTCACAGGTGGGGCTTCTTGGAGGCAGCTGGATCTGCAGTGTGTCACACTGGGATTAAGGATGTGTGGTAACTAAATTTGTTTGCTTTGGTACTGGGGATCGAACTCGGGACCTTGTGCTTGTGAGGCAGGTGGCAGAACCACTGGGCTAAATCCCCAGCCCTTGTGGTAACTAAATTCATCCACTGATTGGTTTATCCTAATTCTGGGTGTGGATAATGGGAAGGCCCACTGTGGGTGTGTGTGGCACCTCCCCAAAGGCCAACAGCCTGAATGGGATAGAAGGGAAAGAAGAGTCACTGCTGCTGCTGGCCGCCTGCCTGCCATAGTCTGTTTCTCCCCTTCGGCCACCCTGCCTTGGAGCCAGCTGACTGAACTGAAACCTCTACAAATTTAGCTGAAATAAACCTTTCCTCCTTAGCTGGTGAAGGTTGGGTATTTTGTCCCAGCAACAAAAAAAGCAAAACAGGAGCATAAGTTCGAGCCTAATTACTCAATTAGTTAGACCCTGTTTAAAAGTGAAAAAAGCAAAACTGTAGCTAGTGCAATGCTCTTGGTTCAAGTCTCTCGGTGCTTCCCCCACCCAATTCTAACCAGGCGTGGTGATGCACACCTGTAATCTCAGCACTCAGGAGGCTGAGGCAGGAGGATCATGGCCAGTTCAAGGCCACTATGTGCTACACAGAAAAACCCTGTCTCAGAAAACAAATAAACCAAACCAAAACAAGCTTGCAGGCATTGTGAGACTGACTCATCTACAGCTATGCTTGGCTTCTTCCCCTGCCGGATCCTGCTCCCGGGCACAGGGTCTGGCACCGTCTACCTCAACACACTTATGGTGTGTAAATTTAGGTGTGTGTTTCTAAGGAAGAAAGCCCATAGCTCCCATAGGTTTTTCTTTTTTTTGTTGTTTTCCAGCACTGGGGACTAAACTCAGGACCTTCATGCTGAGCTACATCCCCAACTCTTTTTGTTTTGAGACAGGGTCTTCTAAAAGTTACTAAGTTGCCCAGGCTAGGCTGAAATTTATGATCCTCCCACCTCAGCCTCCCAGAGTGCCGGGATTACAAGTACAAATCCACATGTGGCTGGTAGCCTTCCAAGCAACCAAGTTTACTTCATGCACCCCAATTTTGACCACTTTGGGGCATCAGAGAGCAAGTTACCCTCTGGAAGGAATGCAGGGGCACAGGTCCCTGTGCTGTATCAGCTGGCTAGGCCAGTGGCAGGATCCACATGGCTCAGGAAACAGGAGTGGAACTGAGCCCAGGGAGAGGCCAGCGCGTAACCAGGGCGCAGGCTTTTCCGGAGAGCTCACGTCTCCACCAGCAGCAGAACAAGTGGGAACAAAGCCAGCGTGCAGGAAAGATCGCGTCTGAACCCACAGTGTCTGTCAGAGCCATTCCCTGGTAAAGTCTCGAGGCCACCCAGAGTCACTGACAAACCTGGCACCCATGCTGAAGCCTGGAGTTCTTGGTACTAAATCGTTAGCCAAAGCACTTCCACGATCTGCTGGTACCAAGGAAAGCCCTGGCAAGTGAATCTCTTTCTGTTCTAGCAGTGATGGCGAACCTTTTAGAGCTTTCGGTGGAAATAGGTAGCCCACTGCGGCACACGTGGCACAGGTTCCCCAGCACAGGCCAGAGGCACAAGCAGGGAACTGAGTGTGGGCAGGGGTCCTCATAACTCATCTAATTCTGAGCAAGGGCTGGGGCCGGGGACTTAGCTCAGTGGCTCTGCTGCCTGCCTCACAAGCTCAAGGTCCTGAGTTTAATCCCTGGTACCAATAAAAAAAAAAAAAAGCTAACCTAATTCTGAGCAAGTTTAAAATTTGTGTCTTTTTTTGCAGGGAGGTGCTTGCTGGGGATTGGACCTAGGGCCTTATATACAAAAGGCAAGGCAAGCATTCTACCACTGAATCATAATTAAAGTGTTCTTTTTTTTTTTTTTTTTTTTTTGGTACCGGGGATCGAACTCAGGTCCTTGCACTTGCAAGGCAGGCCATCGAACCACTGAGCTAAATCCCCGGCCCTAAAGTGTTCTTATATGGTTTGTTTTTTGAAACAGGGTCTTGCTATGTATTTCAGGCTGGCCTCAAAATCACAGCAATCCTCCTGCCTCAGCCTCCGAGTGCTGAGATTACAGGAGTATGCCACTAGCATGCCTGGCTGTTTTCATATATATTTTATTTTATTTTATTTATTATTTTTTTTTTTTGGTACCAGGGATTGAACTCGGGACCTCGCACTTGCAAAGCAGGTGGCATCACCACTGAGCTAAATCTCCAGCCCAGTTTTCATAATCTTTAAAGATGAATGTGCCCCTAGTACAAATCCAAGAAAACAGTACAGTAAGCAAGGATCCAGCCTGTATCATAATTTTACAAAATCCAAGACTGTTATCCGCTCCATCATCAAAGCCAGCCTCTGCGTTAAAGGCTGTACCCGGCCAGGGCGGAAGTTGTTCCTGGTACAAAGCAGTTTTTGTTTTTCCTTAGCAGTTGCTGCTAAAGACTAAATAACAATTGTCAGGAACAAACAACCAGAAAGTCGTATGAGACACAGTGCCTGACTGAGAAGTGCTGTGTGATACATTTAGACGGCTATCTGGTAAGCAAGTGGGAACAGCTTTAAGCAAATAAACTCATTTGTTTTTCCCCAAGCAGCAAGTGCTTATAAAATGGTAAAAAGAAGCCGGGCGTGGTAGCGCATGCCTGTAATCCCAGCACTCAGGAGGCCGAGGCAAGAGGATCGCTGCTAGTTGGAGACCAGCCTGGGCTACTCAGTGAGTTCCAGGTCAGTCTCAGCTACATAGTGAGACCCTGTCTCAAAAAACCAAAATAAATAAAAATAAATAAGTAAAATAAAATAAAATGGTAAAAAGAAAGCAGGGATGGTGGTACACGCCTGTAATTCTAGCACTCAGGTAGTTAAGGCAGGACAGTTGCTACAAGTCTAAGGCCAGCCTGAATTACATAGTGAGACTGTCTCAAAAGAAAAACAAACACGCAAGACAGAAAAGTGAGAAAGTAAAGGAGGGAGGGAGGAGGCCAAGTACCCGACACACCCAAGCCGAGGGTCCCTGAGGCGGGGGCCTGCCTGGGCTGCCCCTCTCAGCTCACCTCCAGCCCGCACAGGGAGGGCTCCCACGTAGCAAGGGGCGAGGGCGCTGCCCAGGAGAATCCCACATGGCCGTGGGAGGGCGGAAGACTCCAGCCGGGCACCCTGGGCTGCCA
>NW_022900932.1:819162-824042 GCF_012274545.1 Fukomys damarensis
CTGCCTCGGCACCGACCTTGGCACCCATCCGCTCCACGTCCACTTCCGCGGCTCTGTCCTGCAGGCAGCGGTGCAGGATGGCCCGCTCCTGGCTCTGGGCTGTCACCTGCTCCTGGAGCTCTGCCACCTGGTGGAGGACCGGGAGCTGCGCAGGGTCCCCCAAGGCCACCCTGCTACCAGCTACGCCATCGGGTGCCCTTGGAAAAAAATCTGTCCTTACAGAGTACATGCTTGTTTGCTGCTCCCTCACCGCCTTGTTCAGTCTCCATCCTGGGATGCGTGCTCCTGGATCGTTCCATAACTTTTTTATTTTTTGCTTTTGCAAGAGCTACATGCCCAGCATTTTGCGCGCTCTCTCTCTTTTCTTTTCTAAACTTTATTTTGAGACAGGGTCTTTTTAAATTGCCCAGGCTGGGCTGGAACTTGGGACCCTCCCGCCTCAGCCTCCCAGCGTGCTGAGATTACAGGCATGTGCCACACCGCCCTGCTTCAGGAAGTATTTAAGGAGTGAATGGCAACCTCGTGCAAGGAGCCTGGGGAAGGATGCGGAGGGGCGGGGACACTGACCCGTCCCTGCAGCGCCTTCTGGGAGTCTCTGTGCTCCAGCTCCTGGGACCTGAGCTGTACCAGGAGGGCAAACACCTTCTCCCGCCAGCGGCTCAGCAGAGACTGGTGCTTCTTCACACACTCGGGCTCCAGGGAGTCTGACGGCGGGAGCTGGGGACAGGAGGAGGTGTGGGCTCTTGGCGGAGCAGAGGAGAGATGCCACTGGTCCTCAGCACCTCTGTTCTGCGTGAGCAGCAGAAGTCACAGCAGAAGCTGGTGGCCCAGGCACCGGAAGGCCTGCGAGGGTCCTGGCTGCACACCCGGCCTGCCACCCACTGGGTGCCTACCTTCCTGGTCAGCTCCTCTTCCTGCAGGGCGAGCACACACGTGAGGCTCTGCACGCGCACTTGCAGCAGCTCGGCGGTGGCACGCAGGCTGGCCCGGTCCTCCTGCAGGTGCTGGGGGGCGGAAGTGCCTGTCTCAGGCCTGCACAGACCCTGCAAGTCTCCTCCAAGGGCCACACCAGGCCCAGACCTGAAGCCCCACGGCCCCAAGGCCATGCCCGACTCTCCCACCTGCACGGCGTCCAGGAGCGCCTGCCGCTGGGGTTCCCACGCCTGGCTGCCGGCTTCGGGAGGGACTTGCTCCCCCACGTATTTCCGCAGATTCTCAACCAGGGCCACCTGAGCCTCCAAGTCTTCCTGGGTCTTGCTGGGGTCAGGGTAGGAACAGAGCAGCCGTCAGTGAGGCAGCCTGGAGACCCCCAGCCTCCAACCACTGGGACCCCTTGGGCACCGCCCGCGCTTACCTCAGCTGCCTCCGCAGCAGATCAGCCTCACTGCGGGCTGCAGCCAGCTCCTTGGCTTCCTCTGCCCTCCTGGCTTCCATGCCACTCAGAGACTTCTCCAAGCCCTCGGCCCTGCCGGTCAAACCGGCCAGAGCCTCCTGGTGAGCCTGCGTCAGGCAGCACAGCTGTGGGGAGAAGAGCACGCTCAGCAGGGCCCGGTGCGCCGAAATCGGGGCCTCCCAGGTCTCCCAAGCCTCCCCTGCCTTGACCCCGACCCGCCCACACCCCGTTGTGGACCTCAGAGGGACCCACGCATCAGCTGGGCTCCAGCTCCATCCAGGAGCTCAGGGACACCAGTTCCTGTCTCAGGGTGCAGAGCAGCCTGAGCTTCCTGCCTGATACCCCCGAGTCCTCTGCCCCTTTCACCTGGGGTAAAACAGGGAGGAAAACTACTTCTTACTAAAGGGGAAGGAGGCCTTTGGGTGATGGGAAGCCATCGAGCCCCAAGAAACAAGCGCAATCTGAGAAAGCCCCCCCCACCAGCTGTCCTTGGAGGGAGACCCCAGGGCTCTGCTGCTCCGGGGCCTTGACACCCGCTCTCCAGTCCGTCACCAATCTGCATCCCTCCCACCCTGAGCGCACCTGCTCTTGGTGCAGCCTCTGAACCTCCTCCAGCTCCCGCTGGCTCCCCTCCTCCAGGTTTTTCCGGACAACCTCGGCCCCGGCCAAGGCGGCGCGCAGGCCCTCGGCCTCGACTTGGCTGGCCTTCTCGGCCCACGCCAGTGCCTCCAGCTCCACAGCCTGGGCCTCCAGTCTCATCTTCTGCTGCAGCAAGGTCTCCCGCAGGCCCCGCACCTCCTCCTCCAGCCGCCGCAGCTCCTGCAGCTGCCGAGAGATGAGCTCCGCCTGCTCGCTCAGGGCCTGCGATCCCACCAGCTCCAGCGACCTTCAAAGACAGGGCGGCTCGAGGGAGGCGTGGGTGCCGTGGGTAGAGGTAAAGGTGGCAACTGTAGGAAGAGCCACCCGTGCTCACATGTGTGGGGGTGACGCTGGGCAGTGGGGACTCTGTACTCTGGGCGCCAGTCAGGGCTCACAGGGCCTAAGGGCCGGGAAATCGTGGGCCGTGAATTCTGGAGAGAGCTACACACAGGCAGGTGTATTAAACATCTGCATGCACATCATGAGCACAGCATTCTGTGTGGAACAGTTAGAAAAGCACCCAGAAACCTTTGAGCTCTGGTTTAAGGGCAAGAAGCGACAGAAGCCCTGGGTGGGGCGTCTCGAGTTCCCAGCGCCTATACAGCCAGACCGGGCGCCAGCTGCAGGCCTTCAGTGAACATGAGCACTGTGTGAAGAGTCCGAGAGCCGCACCTCAGTGAGGGACAGGGTCCTGAACCCAGGAGAACACTCTGGGTTCACAAAGTTTAAACCAGCGTGTAACACGGCTCCTGAGACAGCTCCCTCACCGAGAACCACAGGGGTTTTGTTTAAATCAAAGGGATCCATGAGCAAGGAAAGTGATTTGCTACAGACCCCAACCTAGAAACAGAATCTGTCTCCCGACACCAGTCTAGTACTCCTTCCTGCCTGGGTAATCCCGCTTTGGGTTCAAAGTGTGGCAGATCGACACTCCGTACATTTAGGAAAAGACGCAGCAGGAGAATTTCCAGAACATTCACAGGAAGCCCGGCCTGCGCCGATGGCATGGTCTCCATAAAGGCTTTCTTCAGCCCTTGGGTTAGAATAGCCCAGGTCTCTCTGCCCTGCAGCTAGCTTTAGACTGTGCTTCCATTAACTGCTGGTCAACTTCTCCCATCTTTTTGATATTTGAATTCCTTATTAATTGACTTTTTCCTTTTTTGGAGACAGGGTTACCAGGCATAGTGGCATATGCTTGTAGTGAAACCTTGTCTCAAAAAAAAAGGGCTGGGGATTTAGCTCAGTGGTGCCACCACCTGCCTCATGAGTGCAAGGTCCCAAATTCCATCTCCAGTACCAAAAACTAAATAAATAAATAAATAAAAAAGAGGACCTGGGATTTAGGTCAGTAGCACCTCTTGCGTCAGCCTGGCAAGTGCAATGTCCTAAGTTTGATCTCCAGTATCAAGAAAAAGAAAAGCGATAGTCTCACTATGCAGTTCAGATTGGCCTTGAATTCAATATTTAGCCCAAGCTGGGCTCCAATTCATGGTGCCTCAGCATCCTGAGTACTGGAATTACAGGCATGCACCCTCATACCCAGGTAAATGCTTTATTAATGGAGTCAGAAGTTTCTTATTCGTTTTTATTATTACCATCTCAAGT
Organism: Fukomys damarensis; assembly: GCF_012274545.1. Taxonomy (NCBI): domain Eukaryota; kingdom Metazoa; phylum Chordata; class Mammalia; order Rodentia; family Bathyergidae; genus Fukomys; species Fukomys damarensis. The sequence continues at coordinate 822,800 of NW_022900932.1, forward strand.
GTCTAACACATGAGCTTATTATTTATGCAGTTGGAACAAACAATGGCCTATGTAAAAACGCACAAGTAATGGAACCAGGGCCAGAATAAGGTAAGGAACTGTGTAAGTGAAGGTCACTAGCAAGCGACTCAGAAAATGGTGGGGATGGATCCCTACCTGCCTCTCCGACCTGGCCCTCGGCAATCGCCAGAAACATCCTGTTCCCACGGGGCCACCAGAGGCCTCTGCTGTCTCTCTGAGACAACTTGATGGGCCGGGGGCTGGGTGAGAGGTACATCTGAGCCCCAGGTTGGCGCCACTCTGGGCTGAAGAGGAAAGGGCCGGGCTTGGAAGTGGGAAGGGGGAACCAGCCCGGAGAAACCTGGAGAGTCACAGGAGCAGGAAGTCAGTTTTCTGGGGAGTGGCGGTGCACCGTCCCCCTGGCGCCCCGCTGACCTGAAGGTGGCAACATCTCCCCGGTATTGGGAAGCCCTGGGTTCTGTCTCCGGCCGTCTATGTTCCCCTGGACAACAGGAGACAAAGATACTCCGACTCAATTTCCAGGCCACCTTCCCAAGAGAAAGCCTCCACAACGCAGTCATAATCCTTAAATTACAGCCAGGTCCCCTCCACCACCGTAAGCAGTTTCTTCCCTGAAAAGGGCAGGCGGTACCCGACCGCTCGCTTGTGCCAATCCTACTCCTGACAGTGCGCGCAGAGTTTACCGAGATTAGAGCCTGCGGGAGGTACCAGGCTGCACCCCTACTTTAGGGTTCCGAGCAATGTCTTTACCCTGCTCCTCCGGTTTCTAGGATCCCCGGGGCTGCGGGCCGGAGGGCAGAGCGAAGGCCCCCAGCGCAGGGCCCCCGAGCCCAATCTCCAGAGCTCTCTCCACGGCTCAGGAAGGGCCGGCGGAAGCCCAGCCGGGCGCCACCAAGCCATGATTCCTGGGTCCTTCCCGATCGAGGCGCGGCCCAGGCCTGGCCACCAGGGCTGCACCCGAGGGACCCGGGCAGCTGAGTCCTGGACAGAAGCGCCAGCTCCCGACCTCACCCGAGCCGCTTAGCCCCGAGGCCCAGCCTTGGGTTTCCACCCCCGTCTCTGGCTACATCCTCACTGCTTTTCCCCAGAAGGGATGACTGGCTCCTCCCTCGCTGCTACCCCATCCCGGCTAAGATCCCGCTCGGTCCCACCACCCCGGCACCCCTTTCTTTCCTTTCTAGACCCCGAGCTCTAAGGCCACTCTGACCACCCCACGGCCTCC
>NW_022900932.1:824155-824466 GCF_012274545.1 Fukomys damarensis
CTCTGACCGCGCCTGCGCGAGGCGGCTAAATTGGCGGGCCCCTGGAAAAGCTCGACTTCAACCTGGGAGGAGAGGGAAGTGTACGCAGGCGCAGAGGCGTCCAAAGCTGGTCCAATTAACGCGCCCGGCGTCTCCGCGCCCTAGTGACTCCTCCCCACCCCGGGAACCCGGGAAAACCTGTGAGCCAATCAGAAAAGGCGAAAGGCGGGAGCTCGATGAGGGAGGAAAACCCTCTCCAAACATTGTCCAATAGAATGAAGAAGAAAGAATAACCAAGCCAATCAAAAATGGTACGGGGAGGGCTCGCTCAT
>NW_022900932.1:824965-831937 GCF_012274545.1 Fukomys damarensis
TTTCTGCCCTGCACCCGGATTTTTAAGGTCACCGGTCAGCTGAAGAGCCGGCTTTGCATTGCGTGCCCAGGAATTTGCGCTGCTCGGCTGTGTACTCAAGTGAAAGTCACGCCCGGGGGACGTGTGCAGCAGGCCGACTCAGGCCGCCGCGCCTGGCGATGGGCTCCTAGTGGAAGAGGCGGTGCGGACGCGGCTGCCCATGCTGCCCTGCTTCCAGCTGCTGCGAATAGGGGGCGGCAGGGGTGGCGATCTCTACACCTTCCACCCGCCCAGCGGAGCCGGCTGCACCTACCGCTTAGGCCGCAGGGCGGACCTGTGCGATGTGGCCCTGCGGCCCCGGCAGGAACCTGGCCTCATCTCTGGGGTCCACGCCGAGCTGCACGCCGAGCGCCGGGGCGAGGACTGGAGGGTCAGCCTGGAGGACCACAGCAGCCAAGGTGAGTCCTGGGCAGGGCCCCGCCCGGCCGCCCCAGAAGGTGCAGGCCTTTAACTTGCTCGCGGTCGGGGAGGCAGGTAGATCCAGGGCACCCGGAGGCAAGTGTCAGGGCAGCCGCGTTCGGGGGCCAGGCTGCACTGGACGCAGGGCGCGGCTTTGCAGAGGCGCCCCTCCCTCCCGGGGCTGGCCAGGCAGGAGTCTGCCTTGGGGATCCGGGCTTGTCTGTCGGCCTGTGCTTAGGGTTCTCGCCCCAGAGGCTGGCAAGACCTCAGGCCTGTCACTTGACCTCCCCAGGTCTGAACCTCTCGGTAAACACAGGCTTGGTGAGCTAACTCTTCTGGGGGTGCTGAGAGCATTAGGACTAGGGCGTGGCCGCCACTCGGCGCTTCCGGGTCTGAACTCGGCACCATCCACGCGTACCGATGTAGGTGTCTGACACTGTCCATCTACACACGGGGGAAGTGGCTTAGCAAACGGAGCTGGGGAGTGGTAGAGCCAGAATCTGAGCCAGGGAGAGCGACGCCAACCTTTCAAGTTGGAGCTGGCCAAAAGTAAGCCAGAGACTGGGACCTGGGTGCAGAGGAAGGCGCCCACTTACGGGAGAGCACAAGAGGAACTTGCCTCCTGCCAACAAGGAGCGTGTATGTGGGGTCCCCGGCTAAAGAGTCCTGCCCTGTGTTCCCCTGACAATCAAACAGGGTCAGATCTCTCCTGACTAGTTGTTTCTGTTCTTGTCCTTTGTGTCATGCCTGCCATTGACAGGGACTTTGGTCAATGATGTCCGACTCCCCAGGGGCCACAGGCTGGAGTTGAATGATGGTGACCTCCTGACCTTTGGCCCTGAAGAGCCCCTGGGTTCCAGCCCCTCGGAGTTCTACTTCATGTTCCAACAAGTGCGGGTCAAACCTCAGGACTTTGCTGCCATTACCACCCCTCGGTCAAGAGAAGCTGGAGCCGGGGCTGGTTTCCAGCCTATGCTGCCCCCCCAGGGCGCACCACAGCGGCCCCTCAGCACCCTCTGCCCTGCTCCCAAGGCCACTCTGATCCTCAACTCCATCGGCAGCCTTAGCAAGCTCCAGCCCCAGCCCCTCACCTTCTCCCCGGGCAGGGGTGGGTCCCAGAGTGTGCCTGTTCCCACCCCACCCCGGGAAGTGGGGCCTCTGCCTGGCCCACCCCCAAGAAACCGGAGGAAATCAGCTCACCGAGTGCTGGCAGAACTGGATGATGAAAGCGAGCCTCCCCAGAGCCCCCCAGTGCTCACAGAACCCAGGAAGAAGCTCCGCGTGGAGAAAGCCCCACAGGCACCTAGTGGGTAAGCAGAGTCCTTGAGGTCTTGTCAGGCTTCTGTCGGTATTTCACTGCCTCTTGGATCCTTTCTGAGCCTCGGGTTGTGAGGCCCCTCTGCTTGGGAGCCACAGATGAGAAGTGGACAGAGGCTGGACATTGGAATGGTGAGACCTAAGTTAGAGCGGATGGATAAATACACACAGGAGGCAAGTCAGTTGTAGTAGTGGTTAAAATTGGAATGGTGGCCTATAGTCCCGGCTACTTGGCAGGCTGAGGCAGTAAGATTCCACGTTTGAGGACAGCATGGGCAAGTTGGTGAGACCCACCAGACAGGGAGAAAGAGAGGGACCCACTGAGCTGGGTTTGGAGATGTAGTTCAGGGGCAGAGCACTTGCCTAGCATGAGGACCGGGATGGATCTCCCACACGGAAAAAAACAAACTCTTGCACTGTGCAGGTTGGCAGGTAAGGAGCTCCTACCCTTTTCCGGTGGACTGGGGATGGAACCCGGAACCGTAGCTTTACACATTACTAGGCAGGTGCTCTACCTCGCGAGTTACACCCCCAGCTCTAACTTCCTACTTTGTAGGACTTCAAAGGTAATTCCTCTAGTGTTTAGGGATGGAGAATTAGACAGGCAGGGGTGTTGTGTATCTGTAATTCTAGCAGTGTTCAAGGTCAGTGTGGGCTGCGTGGGAGGATCCTGTCTCCACTGAAAAGCTGGGGAATCAATTTCCCAGTCTCACATTATCTGAGTCTATCTAGGGCTCCCCCCTCATTGGTATTTTTTGTTTGGGGTACCAGGGATTGAACTCCAGACCTGCTTTCAAGGCAAACAGTGGAACCACTGAGCTAAATCCCCAGACCCTCGACCTGTTGTTATCCAGGGCCAAAACCTAGGCTTTCTGCAGGTTTTCAGTGACACTGGTATTTGTCGCTCCTTCAGAAATCGACGTGGCCGTCCTCGGAAGCTCCCAGTGAGCACCCACATGGCTCACCCTACAGTTGGGGGCGGAAAGCCCTGTGCAGCCCCTGGTTGCAGCCTGCCCCAAGGAGAAACAGTAGCCTGGGTTCAGTGTGATGGTTGTGACATCTGGTACCACGTGGCTTGTGTTGGTTGCAGCATCCAGGCTGCCAGGGAGGCCGACTTCCGATGCCCAAAGTGCAGTGTTGGCACCCAGACCTGAGGCCCACCACCCAGAAACCTCCAATCCACAGATGGACAGTGGGTTGCAGCTGGACCCCACTTTCCTTCTTCCCCTCCCTCTGCAGGAGGGAGTAACTGACTCCAAGGAGAGGTTGCTATGGACACGATTCAGGGCCTGGAGCACGCCCTAGCAGCCTCGGTTGCAGAAGCTCACTTCCTGTCGAAGACCAAGAACTGGGATGTTACAGGATGTAAGGCCTTGTTGCCATGGACATTACCGGATCCCGGCAGCACCCGGAAATCACAGAAGCCTTGCCTGAAAAGTTGGAGCTCTTAACGTTCTGGAATGGCACCACCTGAGGTACTCTGGCAAACAGCGTGCAGCCAAGTCCTCATACTGACCGATCCTGCCGCTGACCGGGGCCTCTGAACCTGGGGCTGGTTTCCACCCTGTGCTTTCCGGAGCTTTGCTCTTATTTCCAAATAAAGAACAAGCAGCTTTATCCATTCCCAGATACTTGCTCTTCTGATGCACTTTGCTTTCCGAATTCTTGGGCAAATAGACTTCTAAGTCTAGACAGTGAATTCAGATTCTTAGAAGGGCATGAGGGGAGAGCAGAGGACTGGGAACCTGCTCACTGGAAAGGATGCGATAGAGCAGAAGATAAACATGGGAATTAGGTTCCTGGCTAAAGGGAAAGCAGACCCATTTACATTTAAGAAAGGTAGTTAGCTGGGTATGGTGGTGCAAGCTTGTAGGCCCAGGATTCGGCAGCCTGAAGCAGGAGGATCAGGAGTTCAAAGTCACCCAGGGATGCACAGCAAGTTCCTGTCTGGTCTTTAAAAACCCCAAATAAACTAAGGTATCTGGGACTTGGTCAAGTTCGTGGATGACAGCTTTTATGGGGTTCACCAGTACTATCAGGGAGAAAAGCTGGCAAAGCAGCTAGAGCTGATGCTGATCTGGCCCAGTATGGCTTGGCCCTCTAACCCATGCACACATCGTACATGTGATTTCCTTTGTGGAAATACATCACCAAAGCAGAACATCTTTCCTATAGTTCTTGTTAAGAAAGCCTACCTCAGCCAGGCATGGTAGCACACACCTGTAATCCCAGCACTCGGGAGGCTGAGGCAGGAGGACCTATGAGTTAAAGACCAGCCTGGACTACATAGTGAGTTCCAGGTCAGTCTCAACTACATAGTGAGACCCTGTCTCAGCCCCCACCCCCAAAGCCTACCTCAACCTGGTCTTGTTTTTTTGAGACAGGGTCTCACTATGTAGTTGAGACTGACCTGGAACTCACTATGTAGCTCAGGCTGGTCTTGAACTCACCTGGATCCTCCTGTCTCAGCCTCCCGAGTACTGGGATTACAGGTATGCACCACGCCTGACACAACCTGGTCTATTGCAACCCATATTTTCCCCACATTCCCGAAACTGCTCTAAAGCAAAGGCCCCTAATTATCTACTGGCAGAGCCAGAAATGAGATGAGGTTTCTTGGAGTAACTTATGGACAGGGTATGCAAGAACCTCAAAATCTGAGCAGAAACCACATGGACCCTGGAGTTGAGAAAACACAAGGAGCTGGGCACCGTGGTGCTCACCTATAATCCCAGATGTGCAGGAGGATTGCAAATTCAAAGGTAGTTTGGGTGACTTGGTAAGACCCTGTAAGGTTGGGGCTGTAACTCAGTGCAAAGGCCCCAGATTTAACACCCAGCACCACAATGAATGAATGAAGGATAGATACAGACAGGCAGATGTAAACAGGTGGCAGTTTAGCTCAGCCTAAATTGGGGTTCAAGCCCCAAACCCAGCCAAAGAACAGAGTAGTTTCTAGCCAGGCAAGGTGCAGCAGGACCAGTATCTGAGGGACTTACTTTTTTCTTCTTTTTGTTACTGGGGATGGAACTTGGGACTTTGCACTTGCCAGACAAGTGTCAGGAACCACTGAGTCCCAACCCCAGGACCTTACTTCTTAATGCAGAGCCCGAGGACTCTGGGTACCACCGTGACACAAATACAGCTCCAAACAGGAAATGGGCTATACAGCGCCTGCATCTGGCAAGCAGAGGTGTAGCATTCAGCTGAAACTGCAACCCCAACAGTCACCTCTGCCTAGCGGGACCCTCTACAGATTACCTTGGACCCAACCCCAGCTCCCCTCAGGCACTGTGAACTCCGGCAGTTCTGATGGCACTCGGTGAGAGCAGTTAGTGTCTGTGTCACTGGGTTCCTCCATCCCTACCACGTCTTCAGTAACTAAAGGAAAACAGAGACCAAGTGTCTGCTGTGCCCCAGGCTTCTTTATTTAAAATCAAAGAGATGAGGGGATTAAAATCAAGAGCATCATCAAACCTCAGCTTCCCTCCAGCCGGTTCCCCCAAACTCCCTGCCCCACCCTCTGTGCTTCTAATTGCTTCCTTAGTGAGTGAAGAACAACCCCAAAGCCCTGGCGGACTCCAGCCCCTTCCCTAGCTCCTCCCCTTCCTCCACCTGCCACCCAGGCCAAGAGGCAGAGACAGCGCCTCAGCCTCAGTTTGAGTGCATGGGAGAGCCCAGAGCGGCGACGGACACCGGGGGAAAGGCTTCCCCCTCTGGGAAAGGGACGGAGGAGTAGAGCGTGGTGAAGTGGGGGCTTCCGTACCCTGGGGAGCCAAAGTGGGGCCCTGGTGCCAGAGGAAAGGATACGGGTCCCCCTGGAAAGGGAGATCCCGCCGCCTCATAATCCTCTCGCTGGGAATAGTCGCTGCTCGATCGTTTGCCCTTCTGGCGTCGGTTACAGAACCACACTCGGACCACCTGAAGCGGAGGAACACAGGATGGTGGCATTAGGTGTGGTCTGGGGCGGGTCTGGCTCGGTCCTGTCACTTTCCCCGCACAAGCGGGAGACGGAGCCCCGGCGGGCACACTCACGTCCTTCTCGAGCCCCAGCTGCTGCGCGATGCGGCTGATCTGCTGCAGCGTGGGTTTCGGGCACTGCAGGAACATGTTCTCCAGGTTGCCTCTCACTTGGTTCTCGATACTGGTCCGCTTCCTCTTCCGGGCCTGCATGAGGCTCTCCGTTTTGCATCTCTGCGGAGGGAGAGGGAGTCTGCCCTCATGGACCTGCTGAGCGCTCACTGCAGGGAGCGGGCGTCGCCTGGATGTCTCCTCAGAGCGGGGAGGTGAAAAGGGGGTGCCGGGGGTGCCGCTGGGCAGCGCAGCTGGGGATCTGCACCGACCCCAGCGGGCTGGGGGGAGGGCACACGCCCGAGAACTGCTGTCCTCGGCTGTCGATCAGTCTCAATCTCACAGGGGCGTGCAAGGCCTGGGCAAGGTCCCCACCGCACCACAAAACAAGACAGAAGGAAAGGGGCAGGGTGTGGTGACCCTTACTTAGCCCAGCACTTGTGAGGCCGAGACAGGACTGCCAGAGTTCAGGGTCAGCCTGGAATATAGCGGACCTCACGTCAAAGCAGCAGGCTGGGGATTTAGCTGTGGTTCCACCCCCTGCCTCGCAAGCCCAAGGTCCCTGGTACCCCCCAGAAGGAGCTGCAGGCCAGGGACTCAGGTGAAGGCGGGGCGGTGACTCAGCGGGGCCGCAGCCCTCCCTTACCTCCTGGAGGCTCTCGTTGTTGCTGTCGGCCTCCTCCACCCACCTCTGCAGCAGGGGCCGCAGCTTGCACATGTTCTTGAAGCTGAGCTGCAGAGCTTCGAAGCGGCAGATGGTGGTCTGGCTGAACACCTTCCCTGGGGGGCCAGCGAGGACCGGCGCGGTCGGCCTCGGGCTCCTCCAGCCTCCCACAGGCCCGGCCTCCTCCCGCCCCAGACCCGATCCGATCCCCACTGAGGGGACCCACCAAAGATGGCGCCCAGGGTGAGCCCCACGTCGGCCTGCGTGTACCCCAGGGTGATCCTCTTCTGCTTCAGCAGCTTGGCAAATTGCTCCAGCTCTTTCTGCAGGGCGTTGATGTCCTGCGACTGCATTAAGGAGAAGGCAGAGGACCTGTGAGCACGCAGACGCGCCAGCTCTGACCTCGGCTCCGGGCCGTGGCGGCCCCAAGGAACTCGCCACAGCTTTTCCTGACACCGGCGCGTCCCGCACACCGGGAGCAC
>NW_022900932.1:832039-835441 GCF_012274545.1 Fukomys damarensis
GCCGTGGTGGCCCCAAGGAACTCGCCACAGCTTTTCCCGACACCGGTGCATCCGGCACACCGGGAGCGCCAGGCAGAGGGCCAAGGGCAGGCGGCGCCCCAGGTCCGCGGGGCCAGGCAGTGAGCTCCTGAGCCCGCCTAAGTAAGTCTTTGGAGAAATAAAGACACCGTGTCTATTTGAATCCAAATTCAATCACACTCTCTGCAGCTTGGTTCCAGGTTCCGGACTATGACACAGCACAAACACAAACACTACGAAAACAGTGGTAGAGGCAGGTGTGGTGGTGCACCCCTGTAATCTCAGCACTCAGGAGGCTGAGGCAGGAGGACTGCTGTGAGTTGGAGGCCAGCCTGGGATGCATAAGGAGTTCAAGTCCAGGCTGAACTACACGGGAAGACCCAATCTTAAAAAACAAAACAAAAAACCAACAGCGATTGATGTGGTAGGTAAGAGGTATAATCGTACTTGGTACACAATTTTTTTAAGTCAGGTCATCCTTTATTTTTTACTGTATCATTTTGCATCCTCACTAGTTAATTCAACAGTTTTCCTGGGCACCTTCTATTAACCAGCAGTTACATAGAAGCCAGCAGATCAAAGCCCTGAGTTCACAGAGCTGACATTCTAGTGCAGCAGAACCAATCAGCCTCCCTGCAGATAAATGCGTCCTGGAAACCAAGCAGGGTACAGGAAAGGAGGGCGGATGATTTTAAACCTGAATCCAAAGGTGATTTCTTAAATCAAAGGAGAAGAGCTGGGTGGAGCCTCTCCTGCCCAGGCCACTGGCTCGGAGTGAAATCCTCTGAAAACACCTTCCTAATTGTGTGGTCCACTGACTGGGGCGGCTGCCGGGGGCCCGGCCGGGCCCAAGGGAGGCAGGACTGATGGAGCAGGCGTTTCACAGGTAAAGACAACAGTGTCCCCTGAGGAGTGGGCGCCAGATGTGAAGGCCACAGCCGGTCCTGACTGATGGGCAGCAGGCCTGCGACCCTGGATGGTGCGAGGGAGGAAGAAGAGACCGGGGCCGCGGTGCCAGGAGCCGTGCAGAACACAGCAGAGACTCCGGAGGCCTTAACCTGGGTGTCTCTAGATGACAACTCCTCCTTCCCACTTTCTGCTCGCTCAGCCAATGACACGAACCTACGAAAGTCCTCAGCTGCCTTCTCAGCTTTCTGAAATCCTATTTGGGGGATTTGGTGCAAGGTAAACCACATTCAAATCCTTGCCTCATTGAGCAGTTAAGACCGTGAAATAAGCGAATGATGGCTCCCCAGGAGGCGGCGTGTGGCTGAGCAAATGGGCTGCGGCGGGCAGCCCTCTCCCTCCACTCCACCTCCGGCGAAGCCCTCGAGGGCGCAGGCTCTGCGCGGCGATCACGGCTCCCCTGGGGCCTCACAGGCTCCACCCGGAGGACACAGTCCCCCTGCAAACCCGCACACCCGACAGTGACCCAGAGCCAGGGTCTCCCGTGGTTTCCTTTTCCAGTTTACCACTCCGAGAGACGGAGGGGAAAAATCACTTAAACTGGCGCCTCCAACTCCCTACCAGGCGTCAGGGTGAGGCTCAGCACAAGGGTGCCCGGGGCAGGGGCGGAGGCCAGCAAGGCCTTCAACTTGACTGGGAGGTAAACTCTGTTCCCATCCGTTCTTCCAGGCCAGACCGCCCACCAGAAAGAAACCAGTCACACCCCAGCCTCCCAGGAACAATGGCCCGGGATAAGCACTGTTTTTATCCTGAGGCCTTGCTTAACCCGAGGGCCAGGATCCTGGGTTTGATAAGATCAAACTTTCCAGGAGGCCGAGGGTGGAAGAAGGGGCGCCCATCCACCGTGGCTGGAGCTGGGCTGGGGCCCCGAAAGGTCTGGCCCCGAGCGGTCCAGAGAAGCCCAAAAGGCCACTGGATGAGAGCTGAGGTCGGAGCCAGGCCACCTGGAGCCAGCTCCCTACCCGCTTGAGCTCCCTCCTCCCCGTCACCGGCACCGCCACACCCCTCTCCCAGGGTGGCAGCCCCGGGCCCTCAGGCTCCGGGCCTGGGCAGCGCCGGCAGGTGACCGCTTCCTCCGGCCCAGCCGCTCCCGCGCTGGCTCCAGCACAAGTCTCACCTCCTCTGGGTTCGGCTCCAGCTTCTCCTTCTCCACCTTCACCATGCTGGGGTGGGTGGCGCAGGGCTCGGGGGCGGCCCCCTCAGAGTTGCTCTCCACCGCAGCTCCCACCTCGCCCTCGGGCTGGGGGCTCTCCAGGCCACCTTGGGGTACCAGGCCCATTCCCACCTGAGGTCCGGCGTACGCCACCCCTCCGCAGAACTCGTAGGGCTGGGGGCACGGCGGGACGCCCCACACCTCCACGGCTCCGGCCCTCCTGGCCCCTCACCACCCCCACCCGGCGGGGGCGAGAAGGCAAACTCCGAAGCCAGGTGTCCGGCCATGGGGAAGAGGGCGCCCCGAGCCGGAGCCCTGAAGAAATGAGGCCTCGGCAGGGGCTGCCGCGCATCTCTCTCCTCCCCAATCCCACCCACTGGCCTTGACCTCTGGCTCCGCCCTGGTGGGTGGAGGAGGGGTGGGTGGGAGAAACTGAGGGAAGGGAGTTTGCCTGCAGCCGGTGCTGGGTCCCTAGACACCCAGCTGGGCCCCCTTTCGACCCCCTGGGGTGCGGGGCCGAGGAGCTGAGAGCTGACGGGGGGACCTGGTCACCTCCGCGCCCTTCAGGAGCCAGTACCTGTGTCTCCACAGACCTGGGGCACTGTCCCCCTGGGGCCCACCAGCCACCATGTGCCGCAGACGCCCGACCGGCTGGGCTGTCCCTGTGCCTCCCACCCCATCCGGGACCGGATTCCCAACTGGATGTGGCACTGCCATCGAGCCCCTCTGCCCAGCCTGGTTCTGCCCATGTCCAGGGGCAGACTGCCCAGCCCGGCCACCATGCTACGCTGTCCTCTCTGCTCCAGTCTCCTCCCCTACACGGATCAGCGGCTGACACCCCACACACAAACCCCCTTGAGGTTCATGGGTGAGCCAGCCTGAGTTTTTCCAGACAGAGTGCAGACGGGAGGAACACCGGCCCGGGCCTCCCCAGCCCGCGGGCATCTAACCCCACAGCAGGCCCGGGCTGCCCTCCCCCAACTCCCATCCCGGGCCTCCAGCCTCGGTTCCTGGGTGGAGAAAAAATATCTGACTTAGGTTCAAAGAGGCCTGGGAGGGACGGGGGAAGGGGCCGGACAATGGCCCTGGCTGGACAATCCTGGTCCCCAGAGGGGGAGCCTCCAACCCTAAACAAGTGCTCAACCCTTGAATGGGCCTGGATGGCTCCCCTGGGGACAACTTCCTGCCCCCACCCCCGGCCCCTCACACGGAGCTCCCCTCGGGATCTCCCGCGACACCCCCATCCCCGAGAGCCTCGACGGGGC